>NW_026706949.1:0-555477 GCF_024137745.1 Phymastichus coffea | reverse complement strand
TTTGGCATAGTAAGAGAGATGTCGACTGGTCGCTCGTCGTCGTAGTCGCCGTCGGTTGGCCCTCTGGTGGGATTTACGGGCCGACGCTGGTTTGCGCGAGAGCTAGGAGGGATTGTAAATCCCCGTTTGAGGATCGCTGATACCAAGTTTTATGTGGGACATTAGTCGGTACGGGGCGTGGCAGTGAAAAAGCGAGATAGAGAAACGTAGCGTACGTACGTAGTAGCCGGCACGACTCGAGAATAGGCGGCCAAAGGCTATAAATTAGCCCGAAATGAAAGACAAATTGCCTCGAAACTGTCCGCCCGCCACCAACGCCGCCACTGCCGCCTTTGCTGCTTCGTGATAGAAGCGCCTTCAGCTAGATTTTCAGCGGACGCGCAGCTATATATAGGTACGCGAAACCTATTTTGCTCCTTTTACTCTTCTGCTAGCCAAAGTCGCACGGACGTCCGACTTGACTCAGTGACTATGAGATTTGAGTTTGACGATAGTGTCAATATTTTTATTTACGATTGTCGGTTAGATGACGTCCGAAACGCGCATTGCTATAGCTCTTTATTATCAGGGTAACTTTATCATATTCATTGTGTACAATTGAGATTTAGAAAATATTCCGCCGCAATAAATTTTGAATGATTACAATGTGATTATCAGCTAAGCTACTGACTTGGAACGTAGTTGTAAGCGAATTCTAATAATAACACTTATCCAAAATTAGGTAAAAGTAGAAACACGTGGAAAATATGTAGACTGAGGAACGTGAGTTAGATAAGAGAGAAGCTGTAGAATTTTACGTGAGCTTTCGGCGGCGACGTGCGTAGCGTCGCGTTCTCGTCAGTCGGAGTGGAAGCGAAGTTACTCCCACGGGTACCCGCGTGCGGGGGCACAAGAACTGACCACGCGATATAGCACAGGGAGAAAACGGAAAAAAAACCTTACAGCCGTTTCGCTTCGATTTCTCCCTGCCGTTATCCTTTTTCTCGCGTCAAACTTGTGCGTTGCTTTTTCTTCTTTCTTTTCATTCTCGGGCGCTGCGGACTTGATGGACGTCTGTCAGGTCACCGGGGACTGCCATAGAAAAAGAAAAAAAAATAAAAAAGCCACAAAGCAAGAAAAGTCCAGATGGAATTTGCCGTCGCGTGGATGATGATGTCACTCTCTTGTTGGGACCTTTCTTCAGTTTGATTTTATGTTATACGTGCATGCGAGACTGATTAAGATAAGACAAGGTGTCTTAGAGTAATTTTAAACTCAATGCGTCTGACAATATTCCGTGAGAGTACACGAGTTTTTTCACAGTCGCGGTTTGCACTTCGCTTACGTATCAATGCAAATGTTTAGTTTTTGATAATCGAAGTTTCTCGGAAACTTCCTACTTATTCACTGTTTAATGAAAAAATATATTTAAAGATACTTGAGACATTGTTTAGACACTAATCCAGCAATTAAATCGTCTCAATTAACTAGCAAAAACCAATTACGTTTCTAAATGCGTTCGTCATTATACCCTCAATTAACGAAATAAAAGAAATGTAGCAATTCATTAGCGTCAAATGGCGATAAAGTTGTACATTTGCGGGCGCAAAAAAAGAACAGTAGGGAAAAGGAGAAGAAGAACGAGCGCGTGGCATAATGCATACGTTGGTGTAAAATGCCTGCACGGTGACAAAGCAATCTCGCGAAAAAGGCTCGTCAACGTTGCGCCGAGCGCTCTCATCTCGCACACACACAGCTACGGTTGTTTTTTTTCCATCGTCGTCGTTGTTGGTGCAAGCTCGTTGTATGCACTGGTCGGACGGAATAACTCACGTACGTCCGCTGTGTCGCCAGCGAAATGAACGTTTTAATTCCTCCCATAAAAACGTGAGCGCGCGCGACAAATCAAACTCTGGTCGACGTGATTAACTGGCTCTTGGGCATAAATATCGGCGTCAATGCACGTGCGCACACTCATGATGACAAACCTACGCGACGATATGTGTCCATCTTTCTTTATCCTTTTTTTCCCTCGCATTCATTCTTTCGGACGTCTCTATTGCCGTCTGTTCGTGGTATAGTTGTGCGATGGTTAAGTGAGATGCTGAGTGATGGGTGTTCCTTCCTTTTTCCGTTGGTGGAATTTCGATGAATGGATTTGTTCGTAAGGTTTTTCATACCTGAGTTGATTTTGATGCATTAGTCAATTTCATGAGTTCTTTAAAAATTTCTATCATTGTTTTATATCCTTTCAAACGCTCATTAACGTATTTTAAGAAAGCTTAATAATCTTCCGAGATAAAAATACATTTACAGATAAATGTTTATGTAATTAATTATCTGCAATTAAGTCTTTGTTTAAAAATGCAAATTCTGCCTTATAAGTCATTATTCCAATTTTCAATACCTTAGAAGTTCAAGTAAAGAAGCGAATTTTATAGTATGCGTGTAATTTCCTGTGTATGAATATAAAATTTGATTGTAAAGTAATGAAAAAGTTGACCGAACGATATGTTTCACATAATTAATTATTTACACATAGATCATTTTTTTTATAAAAGTAACTGCACTTCTTGCGAAATTTTTTTTTTGCTACAATAGGAAATACATTTATGTAGAAAATACTACACGAAAATACAAATGCTGCGTTAATAATAATTTAGTCTAGAACAGGTGTACACGTGATTGTACAATAACTTAAGTAATCATCAATATCTTTCCATTATGAAAAGTCACGCTTTACGATAATCATAAAATTCGTGAGTTTACATACTTGGTAGAAATTAAGCTGCTGTTATATGCGCTGTTGATCGTCTCGATTGCTGGACTGAAGCCTGCGTTAGTTAATTTTTTTTCACGACATTACAATTAAGAAAAAATAAAAGAAATGTTGCTTTTGTGGTTTTTCGTTGTTTTGAATACACTACTGGCAAGTGGAAAAAAGTATACGTCCATAATTAAAACAACATCTGGCCCAGTTAGAGGTTTACTTTCAACTACGATTGAAAATGTTAAGTATGCTGCATTCAAAGGAATACCTTACGCTAGACCACCTGTGGATGATCTAAGATTCAAGGTTAAATGAAGAAATTTAAAATTTATTTCGAACATTAGCGATTAATTTACGTTAGATTTCAGCCTCCTGTGGAAATAGATGCCTGGGCAGACGTTTATGATGCAATTACCGAGGGCAGTATGTGTACTCAATTCAATTCAACTACCAATTTGAGTGTCGGCTCGGAAGACTGCTTATATATCAATGTTTTCACGCCACATGTAATATATTAACCAATGGATTATTGAGATCTTTTTTATTTTGTTTGTTTAAATTTAAAAAGATGAACTATAAACGATTTTTAGACCGTATTCAATAGTTCAATATCTAAACCAGTTATGGTTTGGATTCATGGAGGAGCATTTACAACTGGTAATTCCAATGGGTCATACTACGGTCCTGACTTCATTTTGAGAGAAGATATTATTATGGTATCGCTTAATTATCGATTAGGCCCATTAGGTAACTTTAATCATCATAATCAATTATATTGGAAATATGTTATTAGACTGTATGCTTTTGTAATTGTAGGATTTTTAAATTTACAACATGAAAATGCTACAGGAAACTGTGGTCTCAAAGATCAAAATTTAGCTTTGAAATGGGTGAAGAAAAACATAGCACTATTCGGTGGTAATACAAATAACATAACAATTTTTGGTGAAAGCGCAGGATCTGTATCTGTAGATTTACACGTTTTATCAGACATGTCTGTCGGTCGGTTTCTTTATTTTAAATCGAACATTGATCTAAGTTTTATTTGATATATTTTACATAAGAATGTTATAAATTTAGGTTTATTTAGCCAATCAATTTCCATGAGTGGATCTCCATTATGCTTGTACTGGGGTTTCCAAAGTCGTGTAGAAGCAGAAGAGCAGGCGTTTCGGCTCGGTTCGAAACTTGGAACTGTAACATTTAGTAAAGATACATTATTGAAAACACTTTATAATAGTACAGCAGCTGAAATTGTCGTTGCAGCGCATAACATCGGTTTAGTAAGTAATTTGTGCAGCATAAATGGTATCAATCAACGTGCAAATAATTGACTTCTATTTAAAAATGTTATATACAGATACCGTTTCGACCTTCTCTTGAAAATATTGACATTGCCACGAATGAGGAAAAGTTTTTGACGGAATGCACACTGAAAAAGTATTTAAATGGCAATTATACAAAAGGGCCGCATATTATGGGTTTTACATCAAATGAAACAGTTTCTTTTACTGGGAGTATGTTAATAAATAATTTCTATAAAAACCTGATTAATGAAGTAAGCTTGCTTACTAAGTTTAGCATTACATTTTTCAGGTATAAGTGACTTATTAAATTTCACTCGAACGGCCTTGAACACGATAAAAAACGATACAAGTAAAATAGCTTTCTTATCAGACCTTACAGATGCTATTACTACTGGAATAGAGAATCTGTCTCAGGACGCTGTGTATAAATTGATTAAAGTAAAATCAATTAATTTTAATCTTCTATTGCTTCGACAACTTAATAATTATTATAAAAATTTCAGGAAACTACGGATTTATTTTTTGTGCTAGGAATTGACACCAAGCAGAGTTTGATAAGTCGTAATAATGATCATCCAATTTACTATTATCGCTTTTCTTTTAACTCAAACAACTCGTTACACAGAACAGAGGGAATAGATCTTAATGGTATATACCGATATAGTTTTTTTCACAATAGATTGAGTGAAGTATTGTATATTTTCATTATGATGATTTTCAGGAGTCGGGCATATGGACGATTTGCCGTATATATTATATATGCCAACGGCAAAACTTTCTTTGAACCGCCCTGATATTAAAGTTACCAGAAAAAGGGTTGTTAAATTATGGACTAACTTTGCTAAGTATGGGTAAGAGAAATTCTTATATGATGAATTAATAACAATAATAAGGAATATTTTTTGATTTGACTATTTCTCTCTCTCTCTCTCTCTCTCTTTTTTAAGAAATCCCACTCCAGATGACGAAGATGACGAGGTTTTAAGAATAACATGGCCTGATTCACGCTCTCAGGGAGAGCATTTAGAAATTGGTAATGATTTAACAATAGGCCAGCGCCCAATTGACGATGAAGTAAAAAGCTTACAACGATTGGACCTCGGTAATTCTCCCGTACTAAACGACTGTGTTAATAATAATATTGTAGCTGATGTGACAAATAGTGTAGTTAGTATTGTTGGTGTATTCGTTTGAACCACGACGTCACAGAACATTCAACATTATGTCATAAATATTAGTAATTAAATTGGATGCCGATTATGATATTTCATTTTATCACTGACTTGCTTAAATTTTTCTTTATAACCATTAATAAATCTTATTTTGTAAATACGAAAAGAGCTTCTTAAATAAAATGAAGAAAACGCATTCCAATCAGGGTTTTTGCCGTGCAGCTCCTAGCGCTCTCGAGCCTAACATAAGGAACCAACGTTTCAATATTCTTTGTAATACGTATAGAAGCAACTGTTTTAAGTACTAACCAATGTATATTTAATCCAATAATGAAAGTTTTCTTTTGTAACAAAAAATAATAGCAAATATTAATGTAAGTATGTGAAAAGTAGTTTTGATATTATGACAATTGTTATATTATGACAATTAACAAAATATCGGTATAAGGGGTAAAACAGCAGCTTTGAGGTAAGATGTATTCTGCATTGAACTAGTAACAAAAATTGTGGTTCTTTTCAAAAACATCAATGGCATACCTTGTTTTTAAACTATGTGAAATTGAAAAGCACTGGAAACTATTATTAGTAGGTTATTATGAATCAGTTATATATATATGATAGCATATGGCACAACCTTTGTTAAGTTCTTGAATATTTGTCATATATGACTGACTCGACCTTGATGTTAGCCGACAGTGCAATAAACGATAAACCTTTATCAGATCTTACTAAGGTTACTACTAACGAAAAAAAGTATTTTATTAAGGAATTTATATACAAATTTAGAAAGGTTATTCGTGTAACAACCTTATTATTAAAACTTTTCAGTAAACTACAGATTTATGCTTTGCATTAGGCATTGATACTAATTAATAGGCAGCAATAGATTAGTCGTAATAATAATACGATTACAATGACATTTTTCTTTTGATTCGAACTTTTGGTACGATAGAGAATTAGGCATATATTTGGATGGTAAATAGTTAAAAATTACATAATAATGAGATATAGCAAAAATAAAAAATGAGCATAACTAAGTTTAAATGTACTATAGTATATATAGTATATACATATAGTATATATAGTATATACATATAAGGGGTTGACAATGAAAACAGACTTTGCTAAATATAGGTAATAATATTGATTTTTAAGTTCTTATTAGCAAAAAAGGTATTTGAAAAATATTCTACAATATTTTATTTGCTTTTTTCTGAAATTTAATTTATGATGGTGAAAATAACTATATTTTAGTAATAACTTCGCCTGATTCACGTGGACAGCATCAGGAAATAGCATTTCGAAAATTGAATAATCGGTCAACGTTCGGTGACCAATAATGAACAATTGTACCGATGTTTATTATATTTACATGAATAGGGATCTTCAAATCTTTTAGAATTGAATAGAAATGATGATAAAACTCTTTCTAGACCTTAATATTTATTACAAGATTTTATAGGATTTATTATTATATCAATATTACTTTCATTTTTGCGAATGGCGTTCTCTCTGATATAATCTACTGTATAGTTGGTATTATTACTTTAATCTGTTAAAGAATATACGACATTAATTTTTTTAAATATTCATACATAAATCCAATGTCACTTAAGTCACCTTATAAGAGTTAGCTTATTTTGACACTTGCTTTATGACGATTAAAAAATCCTAAATTGTTAAGTTAATTAGTCAACAAATCATATGAAGAATTCGTGAGTGTTTCCAAAGAAAATATACATCTGAATAAAGCTCTTACGAAAAATTGTAATTCGTCTTTATTAATGCTAAATATACGTGCGTAAACATAACAATCTACCATTAAAATTACAATTGTTTATGGTTGAGAAATATACTTGTTATTCGAATGACGAAAAAAATGGAAATTATAGAAAACAATTGTTTATTATAATTCAGTTATATAATAACATAGCGTAGCTTTCTATTCTATACTATCTTTTTAGTCGTTTTCAAACAATAAAAAAATGTTAATACTGGATGATCCCTGAATTTATAGCAACTCATTATCTTTGATACAATCTTTATTATCTTCGGTATCTCTCTGGATATATATATGGTGTTGGCATCGACATTTTCAGTATTAACCTTTTTAATGATAGAAAGCCATTTCTGTTTATGATTCTTGATATATTGAATTAGAAATTGTGTGGGTATAAAACTGAACTGAGTATAAGAGTATTACTATTCCTGAAGAAATGAAAAATAAGATAAACATGAACAGAGCGTTGTGTTTTAGTTTTTTCGTATTTTTGAATATCTTATTTGTAAGAGGACAACCGTATACATCAGTGATAAATACTACGTCAGGTCCAGTCAGAGGTTTCATTTCAACTACTATAGAAAATGTCAAATACGCTGCATTCAAAGGAATTCGTTACGCTAAGCCACCTGTTAACGAATTAAGGTTCAAGGTAAGTAGAAATATTCAAATATAAATTTGGATGATAACAGTTAAATGATCTTTAGCCTCCGGTGGAAGCAGATCCGTGGACAGATATTTACGAGGCATTCACTGATGGAAACATCTGTACCCAGGTTAATTCCAATGCGGTTATAGGTTCAGAAGATTGTTTATTCATCAATATTTTCACACCACATGTAATATACACAATATATACTAATGCAGTATTGAGAGTTTAGCTTTTTCTTTTCTAATATTTAATCGATATATTTACGTTTAGACGGAATTCCATAGTTCCATTTCTAAACCAGTCATGGTTTGGATTTACGGCGGAGCATTTCAAAATGGTTATGCAAATCAAGCCTTTTACGGACCTGATTTCATCCTAGGAGAAGATGTTATTATGGTGTCGTTTAATTATCGAGTTAGTGCATTAGGTAAAGTAATCAAATAGACTTAATTATATAAAAATGCGACGTAATGTTGATCAAATGGTAATCTTTTGTTTATAGGATTTCTGAATTTAGAACATGAAAATGCTACAGGTAATTGTGCACTCAAAGATCAAAGCTTGGCTTTGAAATGGATTAAGAAAAATATAGCTCATTTCGGAGGTAATCCACATAAAATCACGATATTTGGTCAAAGTGCTGGAGCAGCCTCTATAGACTATCAAATCTTATCTGATATGTCTACTGGTGAACAAAAGATTTTTTATAGTTCTAAAATTAGACGTATGCATGTGCATTTTCCATAAAATTCGATTATTGCCATTTTAGGCTTATTTAAACAATCAATTTCTATGAGTGGATCACCATTGTGTTTTTACTGGGGATTTCAAACTGGAGCAGAAGCAGTGGAAGAAGCGTTCTTGCTAGGATCGAAGCTTGGAATGAATACTAACAATAAAACAATTTTATTGAAAGCACTTCATGATGCTACAGCAGCCGAGATAGTCATCGCGGCAACTGCTGTCGGTTTTGTAAGTAAATCAAGTGGTATATAACTAATCGATCAATATATGTATTCAGATGTCTTTTAGACCTTCTCTTGAAAGAACTGACATTGCTGTAGAACAAGAAAAATTTTTGACTGAGTGTACATTAAAAAAGTATATCCGTGGTAACTATACAAAAGGCCCTCACATGATGGGTTTTGTAGCGAATGAAACAATCTCTTTTCTCAACAGTAAGTTACATAATTTATAAAATGGTATAAATTCATTGATATTCTAATAACGAGTATTATTGAATGAATTGTTTTAGGTCTTGGAGGTATTTTGAATATAACTCAAGAAGCTTTTCGTTTGTCAGGTAATGCAATAAAGGATATGTATTTTGTGTCAGACGTCACAAAAGCTGTTTTAAAGGGTATAGTAAAATTAGCTCAGAAATCTATATACGAATTGATAAAGGTAAAATTTACATTTCATTCTTCATTTTTTTCATTTCTTCAATACCTCAGTCACTAAAAAATTTTCAGCAAACTACAGATTTATTTTTTATACTCGGAATTGATACGAAACAAAAGTTGATCACTCGTAATAATAATAATCCAATTTACTATTATCGCTTTTCTTTTGACTCAAACTACTCTTACCACAGAGCATTAGGAATGAATTTGGATGGTAAAGAATTATAAATTACATAATGATGAGAGTTATATTAAAAGTTGAAAATGTGCTTGATTAAGTTTCGATATGATACATTTCAGGGATCGGTCATGCAGATGAATTACCATACTTATTGTATATGCCACAAGCAGATCTTCCTTTGAACTTATCAGAAATTGTAACTATCAGAAGTAGATTTGTTAAATTATGGACTAACTTTGCTAAATACGGGTGACAAAATTTCTGTTTCAAATTTTAATAAGATAGAAAAAAAGGATGTAACTCAAAATTTTACAATATACTTATTTTTTGTTCTTCAGGAATCCAACTCCGATTGGTAAAGAAGACAAGGTTTTACGAGTAACTTGGCCTGATTCGCGTCTTCGTGGACAACATCTAGAAATTGGCGCCGATCTAATAATTGGTCCGCGTCCAACGGACGATGCCGTAAAAAGCTTACAAGCATCTGGATTAGGCACTTCACTCGTATTGAACGATTGTAAAGATAGTGACCTCTTTGAAGTAATCGATACAGCTGTTCGTATTTTTGATATGATCCATCAAAACATATCGTCAAAGAATATCTGACATTAAATCTTGTGATTATTCGATAAATAAATCGTATTTCTATCAACTCTGAAATTATGAATTGAATTAGAATTTATAACTAGAATTAGGATCACTTTTTCTTATTTTTCATGGAAGAAAAGTTTGTCTTTTAATGATTTTATCTCGTTTTTGACATGTACATATTGTACATTGATATCTTTCGGCAATCGATCCTTTCATTTTTCCATTTATGCCACTGTGACTTTTTTCTGCTGACGACGTTTTAACAATTATTATTTGGAAGTTCTCTGAGAGGATCAGAAGCAGTTGCCCAAGCATTTTGGCTTGGATCAAAACTTGGAATCAATGCTATTAGTAAAAACTCATTATTGAAAATCCTTTTTTTTTCACAAAGCTTCGGCAGCCGATATTATTTAAGCAACAACAGTTGGTTCGGTAAGAGCGTTAAGTTGAGATAGAAAAATACGTAGTCAATGATATATTACAAAGTAATTTTATATTTTAAGACTTTATTTCAATCTTCTCTGGAAAAACCTGACATTACTAGATATCAATGTTTTTGACAGAGTGCACTTTGAAGAAGTAGCGGGAACTATACGAAACGTCCGCACATGATAGGTTTCACAGCAAATAAAACGGTCTAATTTGCGGGACGTAAGTTATCAAAAAATTTAGAATATTGACCAATGATTATTATATTGTTATATCCGTAGTAAATAAGAACGCACAATATGAAAAATGTTGGTTTATTTTAATTAGGTTAACGTGTTACTCATCAGTGCGAGAAAATCAACTCACTAACAATAACAAAAACAAACAGTTTCTTAAACGAACACTCTGAATGTAGTAAGTTTTGCGTTTTGCAAAAAGCCAATTACTGGTTTTGTCATATCTCAGAAAGACTATCACTAGCGGAATAGAGAATTTGAATGCGGATGATATATACAAATTGATTCAGGTAACATTTGTGCTTTTGTATTATTTTCTATTAATTCAATGAAAGAATTCTTAATAATTTTGTTAGCTCACGTCAGATTTATTCTTCATACTTCCTATTGGTATATATATATAGCAGAAGGTTATAAGTCGCAAGGATTACCTAATTTATTACTGTCGGTTTTCCTTCGAATCAAACTACTCAGTCCACAGAACATTAATGAAATTAAATTTAAATGGCAAGTAATGGAATTTCTATGTGAAAATTCAAGTAGTGTGCTATATATTTTCAATCTTATACATTTCAGAAAATAGACATGCAGACGAATTGCAATATTTATTTTATATGTCATGATGAACTTTCCGTCGAACGATGTGGGCATTACAACTATAAGAAAAAAATTCGTTAAATTGTGGATTAATTTTGCTAAATACGAGTGAACACAATTCTTATTACAATACGATATTTTCAGCGACACAATAAGAAACGTTTATATTCATACTAGTTTTGTTATCTCAGTAAACCAACTCCAGATGGTTAAGAGGTTGAGGTTTTAGGAATAGCTTGGCCTGATTCGCTTTCTTATGGAGAGCATTTAGAAATTAATAAAGATCTGACTATCGGTCTCTGTCCAACAGACAGCACCGTGGAAATCATATCTGGTATCTGTGCTTCGCCAACACTGAATCGATGCGAGAACAGCGTCCTTTCCAACGTGTTCAAAGTTTGAATGACGTGCCGATAAGTACTGTATATCAAACGTTTATAAGTTTTACAAACATTTATAATCCAATCAATATTCGCAAGCAAAACCACATAATAATAAGTCACTTCATACAAACTATTAACTTTGTCCATATAACGCGGAAACGTGATGGGGCACTAATCTGCCAGTACAATATTAAAAGGGTATACGCGACTGAGAAAGAGGAATTTAATGACGCACGCAGATGCGGGCATGTCTTTCGCACGAGCATCAGAGAGAGAGAGAGAGAGAGAGAGAGAGAGAGAGAGAGAAAGAGAGAGAGAGCGAGAGAGAGAGAGAGAGAGAGAAC
Organism: Phymastichus coffea; assembly: GCF_024137745.1. Lineage (NCBI taxonomy): Eukaryota > Metazoa > Arthropoda > Insecta > Hymenoptera > Eulophidae > Phymastichus > Phymastichus coffea. Next base: position 543,653 of record NW_026706949.1, on the reverse strand, counting down.
GTGTTAATGACGCAGTGTGCGAAAGCCTTCGTCAAGACGCTTTGCACGTTGCCCAGTAATGTGCTTTTACTCCGATTGACGTAAATAGTGAATGCCACAAGCTTGGTTGTGCTGTGCTGCGTGTCGTAAAGTACTTTTATTATTCAACAGCACAACACAACGGCTGCTGCAACTAAAGTGGACCTCAATGTTTATATGTGTACGATGTAATGTTGTGTCTAGACTACGAGCTCTTACGTCACTTTTGTTTACGGTCGGCCGATTGTTTGTCTGGAGGTGCATTGGTCTTTTGTCTTGCATTTTGAGAAATAAGTTACGAGATTTTATAGATTTTTTTTTATTTTTCGAGATACAAGTAGCGTTTGTTAACGACCATTAAGTAAAATAAAAAATTTTGGAATAACGTAGATCACTACCCCCATTACAGCACCTCATGCTGGGCTGTATAGTATTACATTTTTGATCTCGTTAAATGTAAGAAATCGAAGAGGTGGCATCATCGCATCATACGCTGTTGGCACTCATTATCTCATGAGCTTGTGAAAAGAGAGAGAGAGAGAGAGAGAGAGAGAGAAGCTCGAGCAACGAAAAAAATATCAAGTTGCTATAGCGAGAGAGTGTAGAAGACATCAGGGTGCTAATGGCTCTCACATAGTCACTTCACATTAAGCCCAAGCAAATTGAATCAAGCTCTGTTTCCTTCCTCTCAAAAGTCGCTCTCGTGAATACATATCCTAACGTGCCAATGTACGAAAAATGAAAGAGACCAACCACCCCCTGATAAGCACTGCGTGTATGTTGCACAAAGGCCTAATTACCCATAAATTCGCTGATTTACGAGAGGTCCAGAAATGTAAATATGAAATATGAAAATGAGGAGGCCGCGTAATAAAAGTGATGTACGAGGCTCCGTAGGGTCGTTCGTGAAGGCGTCCATCATTGGGGTGACGCGTCTACCTCTCTCTCTCCCACCCTAAAATGTTCGCGCGCCTCCCCCCACCCACCCGCATTACGCACACCCGCGCTGCCCCTCTTCTAGTATTGTCGAGTGTGCTGATGCCTGTGGACGCCACGTACCATTTTCTCTCTCCTTTTGACGAGCCTTGGAAAAGCTCCTTTGTTTCCGACTACTACTCGAGTGATGTACGGCTTGCGGTACCGAGAGAGAAAACTTTTGCAGACTTTTTCCTTTTACCGAGATAATAGGGACAATAGGCAAGAGTTCTTTTGATTTAAGTGATTGAAGAACATCCGAGGGCGTAAGATAGTTTGGATTTTCCGGACATCAAGTTTTATGGATTAGATTTCTGTTTGTTTTGAAATAACGAATAATTACTGGAGAAAACATTTCAACATTACAATTGAACGTTGATATTCCTTTAAATATTGCTAAACTAAAATGAATTACTCACTCAATTAGCTCAATTGAAGTCTTGACGGACAATAGAGACTGGCGTGACAATTAAGTCGTTCTCGCTGATCAGTCAGTGTGTAGACACAATTCACTCAGAAATTATGTAGGTATGCGACGTATTTAATCCCTTATTTGTGGAATAAGCCCGCATATACAGATATAAAGCGATCTTTGGAAAGCTACCGCCACGCGACTGCCTACGTATTTCAGAGCTGCTATATCTTTAGTTTTGCGTTCTGTTTAACCTCGCCAGCAAGACGAATATTAACGCATTGGTTATATCCATCCGTATTGTCCTATCTTTTTTGAGTTCTCCGACGAAGACGACAACGAGAAGGATCTGGTACGAATTTGTAACCCGTTTATTGACACGAGCCTACGTCATACAGAACCCCTTTTATGAAATTGTAATCTATCCAATCTAATTATGAGAACAATATACGCTTCGAATTTATACTCGTCCTGCTTTTATGATTGACAGCCGTCAATAATTCAAAAAAAATGGAAATAAAAACTATTTCGTATATTCGTTTGCATAATATTCAAGCGAATTGCACGTTCTCTCATTAAATTGCTTACAACGAGATCTCTCGTCGATAAATTCCGGTGGGTTGTGGTGGTAACACGAGTTAAAATAATATACAACAACGCGAGGTCATAGTAATATTCGAGAGCGCGCGCAGATTCCGATATCTGATTATCATACGTCTTGAGCGGCAACGATAACGGCAAATAATTAAACGTCGCGCCGCGCGCTCGTGGCCGTTGCGGAGCTTTAGCCCGAGAGCAAAATTATCGAAGCATTTCTCTTGCAACATTACGAAGGCATACTCACACACACACACACACACACACACACATGAAAGAGCGTTAACCGGGGATTTCAGAGAGAGAGAGAGAGAGAGAGAGAGAGAGCGCGAGGCTCAACTAACTCTATGAGTATCGCGATATGCAGATATCAAAATGCATCCGTGAAAGCTTCGTTTATTTGTTGACGATTATTGTTCAATGTCGATAACGCGTGCGCTGTTTCTGATGTTTCAAGCTGGTGCTGGTAGAGGCGGCTTGGGAACATTTTGACGTAGCGTGAATTCGAGGCGATGCCTTTCGCTTACAAAAGTCTCCATTGTAAATGAACGTAATAGAATAGTTTTTATGGTCGTTGACATAAGCGCTATAACGTGAAACAAGCACATGTTTCTCGATGAACACTTTCAATTGTGTGCCCTTTATAAAAACAAGTAGGAGAATAGAAGCAATCCTCTGCAGGTCATACAGCTTAATTTCCAAAGTTCTCTCTCTCGCGCGCATCCGCAACAAAAGCGCGTGCTCGTAGGCAACAGCCAACGAGGCATACTTTATAGCTACTTGAGCCTCTTTTGATAAGCATCGCGTAACGAGGGTTGGCTTGCTGCAACAGCAGCGAAAAACGACTAGTCCGACGAGTGCAACTCTGCGTAGGTATGAGGCCGGCGTCCGGCAATAAGAGGGAAATCTAGGAATGAAGAGGCGTTTCCGTACATCTGCCGCTGCGTCGTCCATCACTGCAGCGTTGCGCCCTGGGCTAATACACGTATAATTACTCCTTTCTAAGATTTATTTTAATTAGCCCCTATATCTTCGGCTACCCCCACCAGCCCCACTCCCTTAGCGCTCTAACGACCAGCGCGCTCTGATTTAGCACAAACCATTTCAAAACCCTCCTGTCTCCTCTCGCGGCCCTTTTCTACACCCTATATGAGCTAAAACAAACATTTTGTCGCAATCTTTGCGCGCGTTTACTCTTTAACTTCGCCACGTTTGAGCGGAGCTCGGTTCTTGACTTCTTTTTTTTTCCGAGGGAGGGGCAAGCTCGACAAGATTCTTCCCTAGCGAACCTCGCCACGATTGTATCTACGCGTGATCATCGACTCAGATTTTCGCATATTATTTAAAAAATACCTGAAAAATGTAGTATCCGGCTGAATAACTTTTAATTCGATTTCACACACCCACGTTTTGCCGGTTGCATATCGTTGCAACAAAGGTCTCCGTCGCTTACAAAATCAATTATTTTTAAACAAATTTTACGGATGCGGAAAAGCTCGAGCAATGGCAATTGGCACACGGCAGCGGTGTACTGAATTTTATAATGTCCGTAACAAAACCGGGGAGGAAAATAATTTAATATCCCCTCTCGCGCGCCTGTAATTGGATGGAAATGACACAATAAACAACACATACGAGCGTAAGTTTTAATCGCTAATAATTTTCCAGTCACTTGATGTCGACGGTTGCCCCTCTCCCCGATAAACGAAGCAAACGCAGAGCACCCAAAAGAAACGCCACAAAACGTGCGCGCGCGCGCGAAACGATGTAAAGTAACAATGTATTAATAAAGCGCGATAAAACTCGCTCGCGCGTTATCAAACAAAATGATTCTTGCGATCACAACGATTCTCAAAAACTATAATCGGAAATCCAGCCAAATTTCAAATGCATTAACGGATATATTCTGCATGGCTTCGTTATTATCATCGTCATTGCGATAATAAAAGGGAGAGAAAGAGAGATGGAGCGAGCACGATGAAAAAATATTGCTAGAGAGAGAGAGAGAGAGAGAGAAAGCCGCGAATCAGTGAACTCATTATGACGATAAACCGCGCATGCACCGTAGCGCCGTATTTATTATTATACGTGCACACGCGCTGATGACCTTGTTATTACTGGGCTGCGTACATGCTATACGGCGAGCGGCAAATCCCGGAAATTGATGAGCTACGATGTATTATCCACCTGATGGCCGAACTTGGAATATGCGACTAATAAGCCGATTTTAAAGTGTTTTTTATAAAATGCTTCATTTTTAGAGATTTCTTACAATAATAGGGTGTATTCGTGCCAGATATTCTGAATGCTTGATGGATCATTTGCAAGCAGCGATATCCTTCTTTAATTCTAACGAATGGCGCTTGCAAAATCTTCGAAAGGAAAAAAAATTAGTGTCGCGAGCCAACAAGCAGCTCGTTTAAATGTACAGAGGAAGAAAGAGCATAAGGTGTAAGTATCAAATAAAGAGGGATAAAGGCTTGAATAGCGAGGATTGAGCGCAATAGAGAACGAGGGAAACGAGGCACAGGGTCTTGCTCTCTCTCGGAGTAACTAGCGCAAGCGGAAAAAAGGCCAAAATAAGGGTATAGGAAAAGCGTCGCCACGGCCGAAAGAGAAGCAGAAACGATGATTATCGATTGTGAATTTCATTTGGCGACTTAATGTAGCGAATAATAATGCGCGAGAGGCACTTTTCATTAGCCACCCTCCTCTCTCACTCTCTCGTTTTTGCTCCTCTGTGTTTACGACATTAAGGGCAATTAAAAGAGGGCTGTGACGCTAATCCCGCGCGTTATCGCGACTCACATACAATGGGTCCTTTCCCATCGAAAACTTGTGTGTGTGTAATTATAATGGGAGTCAAACTTGTAAAGGAATGCCCGATAATTTCATTAGCCGTGCAACGGATAAATTCGTTACGGCCTGTAAATACGCGACGATCGACTATTTTAATTTTGGCCGCAATTTTAACGACACGCTGCGCGCTGGCCGTACAGGTGCTGTTTGATGAATTTTTAATCAGGCGGATTTTCATTCGCGTACTCGCTTTTTACATGCTGATTTTCTTTTTAACGATCGCTAGCGCGTTTTATAACTCTCTCACGTGTCACGATTCAATTGCGTGCTTTTTTTTCCTTCGAGCCGAACGATTTGTACGGTTATTTATGCATTTGAAAAAAAAGCGAACTATACGTGCAGGAAATGTTTGAAAGGAAGTTACATTTACAATGAAGTTATTTGGTTGATTGGTTGATCGATCATTATCCAGTAATAACTTGATAGACGTTTTAATTGAACGTTTGATATGCCTAAGCGGACAGTTAATTAATATAACAGGTTACGATGTATCGAAGCTCTTTGGCTTGTGAACAAATCATGCTAATCCGATTGTAGTCGAGAAGGGACTGTAAAATCAATTACCTTCGAATCATCTCATTTGATCAAGCAGCAAAAAACGGAAGCTGAAGAGAACAAAGAGCAGTAGACCACTTGCGCAGCTAATCCGAAGCACACAGGACACCGGCGCGAGCGCACAGAGGACGGCAAGTAGAAAAGCCCAGCGAAAAGTCCGGCAAGACAGTGGCGATAGAGGCAAGCATGTGTTTGCGTGTACATTACCGGGTGGTCGTCCTGTGCTTACTCGCGGACAAAGAGAGAGGGAGAGAGAGCGCGGGGGGGGGGGGCACCGAGGAAAGAGAGAGGGAGAGCGAGAGAGAGAGAGAGAGAAGGCGGAGGGCGTTATTGTTATCTTAGATTTATAGTCATAACGGATGGTGGCTCGCTCGCGCTGCTGGCTAGCCAGCGCGCTCTAGGCTCTTATAATCACCCTCCACCCACCCAGCGGCGCAGTTTAAGTGATTTGCGACGCCGCCATGCAGATCCTTTCTCGCTTACACTCGGCCCCTTACTTAACGCTCATCCTTCAATTCCTCCGCCTACCCTGCACTCCAGAGAGCTTTGTGATCCGCGCGCTTTTGTTTCGATTTCGCGCCGAGAGGGATACGCCACACCCTTTATCCTTCTATGGGAGTCTATGCTGCTGGACATTGTTTGGATTAGCCATACGGCGCGATTGCGATTTCCGCCACGAATACACATATCTTAATGGCTCGCTAGCTTTCGCCGTTTAATTATAGACGGGGCTCATTTCGTTTCTTGGATGCTTACTTTGAATTTCAGAAGCACGCGCTAAGTGTTCAGACGTTTTTCATTATCAACCGATTAAGTTCATTAATATATTCGATCCACAATCCCAAAACCAAATTATACAATAGGATTTCTCTAGTATCAGGTAGAGTAGAGTATTTATTTTCATCAAATCTTTTATTGTATGTTCATTGTATTATCTAAATGCGGTATCTATAGCTGTAACTGACATTAAATCTCGAACATGGCAAAAATGCCTAAAAAGACTAAAAAGTCGTTATACGACATCGCTCTGTATATACTGTATAAATTTGAATTCTTGATCAACTAAGATAGATAATGTTCGAGTTAATTATATAAATTGGTATAGAAGAATAGACTGAAAACTTACGAGGCGCGAAAAAAAATGCAAGAAAACACAAGCATTTTAATGTAAAAACGTGGGATAACGAGAGAGCAGAGGAAAAGCCGGATGGAAAAAGTGCAGCGAAGCTATACACAGAGAGTAAGCGTACAGGACGTTCGCGTCGCGTCGCCGAGTGAGCTGTTGTGACGAGCACGTAGGTCTGCGGATGGAGCCAATCAAGGAAGCTCGACGTCAGCGGGTTTTCTCTCTCTCTTCGGGAACCGAAGCCGGTTGTTACGACCTCCCCTGCCTTCTAACTCTGTCTCTCTCTCTCTCTCTCTCTCTCTCTCTCTCTCTCTCTCTCTCTCTCTCTCTCTCTCTCTGCTGCTGCTGCTGCTTCGTGACTGCTACCGTGCGGCGTTCGACTTTCGCGCAAAACTCGCTCGGGATGACACGCTTGGGACTTTGTTTACTGTGATGCTCGATGAAATTTTTAGAAAGACAGCGGATACAAGAGAATTCGATTTTATACGTTATCGACGTTTTTATTTTATTCTTAATATTAATCGAACGCAACGCAATATAACTTTTCTAAATTTTATTAGAAATTTCAAAAAGTTATAAACATTCCAATATCAAAATAACCATTTTCCATGTAATACAATAGAAAATGGCAAGTGCGTGACGAAACTATTTATATTACTTACGAATCACGAACGACACTTCCATCATCATTGAAATAGAATAACAAATTCAATCTTTTTACCTCTTAATCAATCAATTTTCACATGTAAAATCTGAAAAGTTAACGGTATTGTGAAAATTTGCAAGTAAAATTACGTACAAACTAGAAAAAAAATAGAATCAAAGAGAAGAATGCGAAGGGGTTAGCCAATTACCTTGACAATTCTTCGGCAAGCTCATTCTGTATTCGTCAAATTAAAAAGCGCCTTGTATCTCGGCAGCGAAGAGGAAAAAAGGAAGAAGTACTTGCCGGCTTGAAACAGCAAAGCGATTCTCGGAGGACCTTGCAAGCTGGAGAGAAAAAAGAGAGTGGGAGGAGGAAAGAAAAGAAAGTCAGCAAAGAGAGGAGGACGACGACAACGACGACGAAGGAGAGGAAAAGAGTGGAAGCGTTCGGACGGACGATAAGGGATCCAGGGAGAGAGAGAAAGAGAGAGAGAGAGAGAACGTTGGTATGGCGGTAGCTTGATGGAATTCCATAGATCCACGTCGGAGCTCTTGCGCGTTGCTTGCGAGACAGAGTCGGCTAAGCAGCCATTTAAATGCAACCGATGTGTCTCGGGGAGCTATTACATCTGATGGACGGTTATTGACGCGCGGGCCGCCCGTTACGGGAAAACTCGCGCGCTCGCACACCAGCAAAGCGAACGCCCGCCAGCGCCAGCGCCCGAGCCCCTCGGGGGCTGAGTTCAGCCTTTCTCCGAGTGAGCCCTGCCTGCCTGCCTGCCTCTACCGAGATGAAGATAGAGAGGAAGGGAGCGAGAGAAGCGAACAAGCACGTCGTCGACCGAAAAGTTTCGCCGTGAAACTGCACTGCAGCCGCGAGAATACCACCGACTATGAGGCCCGACCAACGACGAAATTGATTTTTTTCTCTTTTTTTTCGAAAGAGAGAGAAGGAGGGGGGAGGGGTATTTTGTGAAATTAATTTTTTAATGAGAAATTAATAAGTGGTACAGTAATGCGTGCTTTGGTGGATGAAACGAATTGTCTTTCTATTATCGCTTTTTCTCGAAGAGAGAACCATCTAATTGAAACTAAATAGAATCAAAACTAGCTTATAATTTATATCAAAATTATTATTGTATAAGCGATATCATTAACGCTATACAAGTCTCAAATAACTACGACATGTGACTTTAAAGTAACTGAAAGACACTTAGCGGTGAATATTGAAGTCAGATTTTCTTATTATTACTCATAACTCCTTACGATTGACACCCCCTATAGATATACAGCAGACTAACTTCAGTATGCCCATCACTCTATTTTTTATGAATGTTTATTAAAGTAAAACTATGAATACGATGATCGTAAAAAATAAAGTTTCGTAGGACACCTTCAGTTTATCATAGATTAGACACATGTACACTACAAATGACGAATGAAGCAAAGTGTATCACTAACTTTTATTTACGCGTGATCCAACGAAATAAGAAGAGAGACATGTTCTCGCACTCTCGGGATGCATAATAAATAACTTATAAATGAACTTGGAAGTTTCCGGGGCGAGGAGGGAGGGAGAGATGGGAATCCACGCACAGCGAATGCAAACGGCTCGGCATTACCTTAAATCTGTCATAAGGAAAAATCATAACCGTCAGTGTAGATCAGATCTTATCGGCGCTACGTGAAAGATTCGATTCGTACCCCGAGCTTGTTTTCCTCTTCATTCATAAACGCAAATGACTAGCTTTTCCCGACGACGACGACGACGACGACGACGACGACGACGACGACGACGACGAAGAAGAAAAAAAACGAGAGAAAACACATGCGCGTAGCTTGATACACACACGAAAGAGGGAGAGGAAATCGCGACGGGATTCGACGGTAGACCGGACGGCGAATACAAACGATCGAATTACGGTGGCGGCAGAGAGGAAGAGAGGCACCACGTCGCTGCTGCCTTATATTCCCTACGGAGGAGAGAAGAGAGACGCGACGAAAGCTTCGGCGATTCTCTGAATTTGAAATTACGCGCGTCGATGATCGCTTGGAAAACACTGCGAATTCAAGTTTTGTGTTTGCTCTTTAACTCGATCGTATGTCATTTTCAAATATTACCTTTGGATGCGATAGATCTGTGTATGTATGTGTGTTGTTTGATATGCTATTGTTTACTATGAATAGATAACTCGATGTTTACGCGAATTAGTGGGTCAAAGTATCAGTATTGGTAAATATCTACTTTTATGTTATAATAATCGTATAGATTTATTTTCAATCAATAACTTATAAAGTTCTTATCAAAGGAAGACTTACTTGTCGAATTTATAATTTTGTCAATAATACTTATTTCTAATAATTTGTTTCGGAACAGAAAAATCGCACTGTATAATATGCACTTATAATTATAAGATATTATATCAGAAATAAATTATTACACATGTATCTAAATTCATATTTGTAATATTAACTATTTATATAAGTGGGTTTTCATATTGCTTGCTTACAATATGAATTAGTAATTGAAATGTTTACAAAAATAAATGTTTTACTACTACAAATCCTTTCGAGTACTACAACTTTACTTATAATTGTGACATTTTGGAAATTATTATTAATTTCATTTATCACGTTAAAAAAACGTAGCAATAAGTCGTTCTATTTTGTCTTCATTGTTTTTTTAGCTCGACAAAGAAAATTAATTATATTTCAGGAAATTCGTAATCAAATAAAGTAATGGTTGATCTGTAGTAGAGGAAAATTTCTTTCTATAAACTACTCGATCACTAGTAAATCCAATATTAACTAACGAAAGGCAGAAGTTCAGTGAGTTTTAACTGCGCACTGCTGCCGCCTAGTGGCGTATGAAGTGACTGCGATTTAAAGAAATGTCAATTCACTTTTCACATCACTGAAACTACAATACATGAATCATCGGAAATGCACATAATCACGATTTTATTTCACAATTATAATGAATCAGAAGTAATGGAACAGTTATTAGAAACCATTGCGAAAATACGTTTTTCGTGCGTGATTCAGAGCTTTAAAGTAAGTAATACGTAAATTGTTCGATAACAATTCACGTTGGAAAAATCTCCTCCGCCTTGAAAAAAAGTGTAAGAGTATTATAAAATCCAAGCCCTCCCGGCGGTTTTCGTTTGAAAAGCTGACAGCATTATGTCGATTGATCCTGCACTCTCGCAGTGCGAAGTAAATTGTCGTTTCACCAGCGGCGAGTTCGCAACCCGCGCAAAACGGATAAGATGGGCTAGCATATTACTTATGGCTCTGTTTACTTCTGTCTGCGGGGGCACGCCAAATTTATATTTCGTTACACGGAACGTCATTCGCTTTCGGTCGTGCGATAAAAATAAATTCGACGACCGCGCGCGGACGACGACTTGTCGCAAATTTCGGTGACAAAAACCGGATATAAAATGATCCTACGATGAAGCTGTCTCTTGAATCTATGTGCTCGAGTTTTTCTTGCTTTTTTTTCTATTTTCAAGCGATATGTGTGCGTATTTGGCTGGTTTTCAACAGCGCTAGCAGTAGCGAGCTCTGCGATCTCCTCTGTGTTTATGACTGCTTTAGGAAATGCTGGGCAATTATTAGGATTGTATTGCATTGTTATGTGAACTTTTCGAATAAATTCCAGCTTCTGTTTCCTCCCTGGATGATTTTCGGCGTTGGCACTGGTTTATCACGAAGTTTATTGTTATAAATAATTCAACGATCCGGCAGAAAAGTTTATTGATGCACAGATCATGCCATTCTGACTTTCTACCAGATTTCGTAATTTGAAAAGTGTAAAATGTACGGGTTTGAATTAACTTTGTAAACGCCCCTTCTAATCTCATCAGAAGCAGAATGAAACCTCTAAAGCCAATCTCAACATTCACATTACCGGTTAGCGTTAATCATACAAAAACACTTCCTTTTTGGCGTAACAAATCATCGGCTTCGCAGGTAGAGCTCTGGCATCGTTATCAAAAGCCGCTCGTTAACGCTAGTTAAAGCAGCAGCGACGCAAGTTGACGGCGAAACTTAACCGCTCTCTATGTATACGAACGTCGAAGGAAAAGCCGGCCATTACAGCCGAATATCGTGTGCCATTGCATAGAGGACTCCTTTATCTACTTGCGGCTTGGTCCTCTCTCATTCTCTCTCACTCTCTCTCTCTCTCTCTCTCGCACCCACGTAGACGACGCCCGCATATAGAGAAATTTCGCGCACTGGAGACCGGGGGCTCCTCTCACAAATCACTAGGCAATCTTGATTTACTTCTGTTTGCCCATTGGCTTAGTATCACTTCGTCTAACCCGGGATATACTAACATGTGTAGGTGTAATATAGCTAAGGTTCCTCCTAAGCAACTGGCAAGCCCAGCAGCTCGCTCACAGATTTACCATTAGGAAAGCGAGAGGCGGCCAGATTAGCTTTCTAGTCTACCATCCCTCGAGCGAGTATAGATCGTATCGTTTATACACTCCCCCTACTACCCACGTTATAGCCTTTGCTTCGAATAAGCACTGCCAGCAGCGCGATCGCGCCTACAATTTGGCGATCCTTCCGATTATTCGCGACACGCGGATCTTAGATCTCTGGCTCCCAATCAAACAAGGGTATGACTCGGGGATGCATAACGTAGTTGCGCACAGGGCTTTCATTCTCTTTTTTTATGGGATTGATGTTATTTACTTTTAACTGCTGTGCCTGCGATTTTTACGGTGTATTTTAGTTGAGTTTTTTTTTGCATTGATGAAGAAAAAGGAAGATTTTCATTCTAAAATATAGTTGAACAATCAAAATTTGTAACTATTGTAACAATAAGACGTCCATGAAAATAAGAATGATTTGAACAAATGTTTAAATAGTATTTTATTTACATGTACAGAGACAATATAGACGGATTACGTTATTTGTCAATAGGATGCACTTTTAATGCGAATTCTCTAATCTGATGAACAGAAGTTTAATATTATGGATTACACAATTGAGCGCAAGTAGTGCAAAAGTAAGTTTGGTCAGACGCTAATGTGGAAAATAACAGTCTAATGTTCCGAAATAAGGAAAAATTCGTGAAAAACAAATCAACTCGGCTGTCAAAAATGAGGCTCGACAAGAAGTTCAAAACCATTTGCACTCAGAACAGATAACCGCATTGGTATTTTCCTCTCAGCTCTCAACTGTATAAAAGCACTTGTACAACGCGTTGCTATATATCGTACTCGCGAAAAAAAATCAGCATCGCTCGCGGATTTGGCGAGTCTAAAAGTTCGACAGGGCGTTTGAGTTTGGCTAGTAGTAGTAGTAGACGCGGAAGCGTTGCGCGTATATAGTCTGTCTCGGTGCGGCGTGGCGGTACTGCTGCGTGTGTGCTGCTACGGTACCCGCAAAGAGGCGCAACAGGTGGCCCATAAAGCCCCTGCACGTCCGTTTATCTGCGACGAACGAGTGCATTTCCGATTGACTGATGGCTGCGAAGGTGAATCGCTGCCGCCGTGCATGTACGCACGTACGTACGTGTGTATTAGCTCACCGACTCGTTATCGCGAATTAAAGCCCTCCGATCCTGCGTGCATCTCTTTTTTTTTCTTTTTTTATTGGACTGTCGATGCTCGTATGTCGCCACCTCTGTCGTCTTCTCTTTTTTTTTTGGCGAAGAAGGATTTATCTGCGTTTTAACGCTTTGGTTATTGACTTGTTGAACCGACGTAGATTGATTGTTCGGCGATCTTTACCACTGATGGATTCTATATTTCATGGGATTTCATGCGGATTTCTTTGCCGTTAATATGATTGAACGTTGAGATTGAAGAGTCAATTGGTTAAAATAAATATTGAGCTTTATTTCTATCGTACTTTGTTTTATGAAAAACAATATATAGCTTTAATTTTTTAAATCAAGTTACAAGTTTTTCTAACGAGTCTCATTGAGGTTGGAAAATTTTCCCTAACGATCGCATCAGTGTAACTTAACAAAATAATTTTACATTTTGCATAGTTATGACGGCCGTGCTTATACGCAGTCGTGCAATCCCCCAGGAAAAGTTTAGCGAGTAAAGTATCTCATTAGCCGAGTTGAAGTAGTGCGGTCGCGCGAGCCCCGACGCGCGAAAAGACGAGTGAGAAGAAAAAAGGCGCAAAAACCCCTAACGCGGTGGAGAGAGAAAAAAGAAAAACGAGATAGAGAATGGTTTAAGGTCACAGCTCGGTGAATTTGCTTGAGGACAAGATGAGAGCGGAGCGAGTCTCGAGGTTGTGCATCACGGCGATGTGGTGCTGGTGTGGCCCCCGCGACGATAGTAAAAACTTTTACAGTCCTTATAATTATGGGTAATTTACGGTAATTAACGAGGCTGGACGGAGTCACGCTGGCAATTTTCTGAATAATATTTCTGCCGTAGCAGCTACCCTGCCAGAGAGATAATATCGCGTTTCCTTATACTTGCCTTTTCCCCCACCTTATCGTCGCCTAAAACCACCCTCGCGCTCTCTTTTTGGCGGTCCAGCCCTTTTCGCGAATTAAGAGCCTACCAACTACTACAGCAAAGTGTGTCCGCGGGGAGAGCCTACAACTTGGGAGCGAATTTTACTTTGATTTAGCGACATTGAGATCGCGAGAGATGTATGCTTCCGAAGAGGCTCGTTTTCCTCGGATCCTTTTTTTCGGCTTCTTCGCTCGGGTTCAATGGAGCAAGGTGGTAATTATTCGGGTAATAAAATGACTAGCCAACGTAGCGTTGCATAAGTTTTCCAAATAGATTGCCGAACAGGAGAGAGCACTGGTTATTGATGAAATTCGCGCACTTTGCGTGACAAATGTGTGCAGGCTAAATTAAACGACTCGTAAATTATGATATTATGCGAGTATTTAAAAATTTCATGTTCCAATAGTGAGACTACCTTGAAAAATTAATGTACTATGGTTATTCCTGGAAATAAGATAAATCCTATACCTAATATTTTACGTTGTTGAAATAAAACTCTTTTCTATTCTAACAGTGGACGTAAAGAGCTTTATTTGTTGCATCGCTCTTTAAATACAATGAATTGAATGTATAACCGAAGTTGTAAGTCGAAAATTCGATATTTCATTCGGCATATAAAGTATATTTAATTACTATTGTAGAAAGTGCACACAGCAACCTGGAAGAATTTCTCTTTGGTCTTGTGCGTTCCTTCCACAAAAGTATCTCGCCGATTGAATGGGCCCGCGGGCTTTACGGATCGCTTGAGTTAGTTCTCCGGCCACCATGACTTTTTCATTTGCAAATGTATTTCCCTTTAGACGGGGCTTTCAATTTGCTTAGACGCTACCAGCGTGAGATAAACCTTGCATAATGGAAGCCGCGCGCTGCATAGTTTGTTTGAACGCGCGGGAAAAAAGGAGGATCGCCGAGGAAAAACAATTCTGCTTGCAGGTTTTAAAAACTCTCCGAGATCAAAGCTTATATAACATTGGTCGGAATTGTATTACATACATCAATTGTGTGTGTATGTGTGTGTATATGTGCGTGTGCGTGAGTGAATGTGTGTGTGAGGAAAAATTCAATTATGGTCAGGCAATGAGATTCTGTATTGAAAGATTAAAACAGTCTTATTAAAGAAGTATATCTTTTTATCAATTCGTGGGTAATTGAAGCATGAAAATGAATAAAACACGTCACTCTTTTACGAATCAAAATTGGCGCGCTGTAGCTTTACAGACACAACTGTTTGCAGGCACAAGGGAGACTCGAAAACAACAGTTGGTCGCAAGAGAGGTATATTTTAGATAACCGCAGTGTCGTGTTCGGGCGGAATTAAGGTTAAGATTTAATTTCTGATTAAAGCAGACGCGCGCGAGGACGAGAGATCTCGCGGCGGAAGAAATGCAATCTAGTCTAGCCACTGTGACTGACAGAAAGTGCGCGCGCGATTTCCGAGATAGAAGGGTCCGGCATACGAATCGCCTGATTAGCCGTTTGTGCAGCTTTCTCAACTTTCTACTTTTCCATCTCGAGGGAAGTCTGCCTCGTACGTTGGCATTAACATTCCAAGTTTTTGCTTGCATCAATGCGGTTGCCTATCCACTGCCGCAGTATAGCGAACAAATTTTTAATGCCACTTCGAGTGACGTTTACAGAAACAGTATGCTATATTTTTATCGTGATGCTTATAATGACCCCAAACATACTCGTATTTGATTAAAGCGTCTTGATTTTTTTCGAGTGCGAAAAACTCAATCTCCAGACAAAATAAAAGACTCTCGTAGAAACACGCAAATGCATTTTTACCGTGAGAGACGATGTTGCCATAAAAGAGTTAGAGACAGACAGTAGAATAAAGCCACAGAAATCACATTTCAAATCCATCTGATCCCTCTACAAGTGTATATATATATATATATATATATATACACGAAGAGAGAGAGAGGGAGTCCATGGAAGCGAGAAGCCCTGCAAAGCGTGCGGTTCGCGTGCCAAAAATTAAGGATTCCAGCGGGATACTACTCGGGGGTAGGTTGACGGGCGGCAAGCCTTCTTCTCTCTCTACTCTGTTCTGCTCTGGTCCGGGACGTAATTCGCCGTTCGAATGCCGACACGCTTCGTTTAGCCAGCGCGTGCACGCAGCAAGGACAAGAGATATTTTTGGCCACCGCTTTGGCTTTGTCTCTGACATCGCTGAGGTTTTGGGCTTGACATTATTTCTTAAATATTTTGCGCTGACACTAAGCTAACAGCATCTCATTACAATACACCTTCTTTTTTTTTCGCCATGCTAGTTCAACTGAAATTACGCATTGCAAATAAAAACGCTCTTATTGCATCGGTGAACGTTTGATCCAAGAATTAAAAAATTGAGTGAATAGAGCTCAAGAAGTCGCACTATATACATTTAAAAAAATATTATCTGAAGGTTCTATGAAAATATAACGTAAAGAAAAAATAGCAATCTTTCCAAACTAACTACAAAATAAATAATGCTCGTTTAATTAGTTCGCAAGTCGATGAAAATGAAGACATCGCGTTAATCGTTGAGCATCACAAGTAGTAAACCCACGTCAGGCACACGTCTCTGGGTAGCATACCTCGAGCGCGAAGGGATCAAGTATGTATCCTTCAGCCCTTGTGGAAGCACGGGGGACAGCGTATAATAAGCAAGTCCCTCTCATCGTCGTCAAAGAGCTAAGAAGTGCAGCGAGACTGCGGCTTGGGATGATTATTTCGCCGATTGAATCGTTCGAAAGTTCATGGAGGGTCCTTGACGCCACCATCCTGGCCAACATACACCGACCGAGACTCAACTCCTCCTTCTCCACTTTATCCGGTCGCGAATAATCGGACAATTTCCCACGTCGCCGCACTCGTCTTAGGACGCGCTTGAACGAAATTGTAGTGGTCACACACACGTACACACACGCGCACATATACATACACACGTAGAATCCTATTTTTTTTCTTCGCGAATCGACCGAAGACTTGTACGCCCCAATGTGATTGAGATATACTTGGCTGTGGCGGTGGCTGACTCTTTGTTGTGCGGGAAATTTCGTTTGCTTTCAATTTGCTGATACTTGGACGTGATAACGTATTTTTAAGGAGAAGTAAAACGACTTTTATTTCTGTATACTCCAGTTACAATTTAAAAATTAATATTTCTTGCATCAAGACCTTACAATCTACGAAAATTAAAATATATGAATAGTATGCTTTATAAAGGGGGAAAAATCATTTCCATTCTATGCACAATTCTGAAGTGTAAGTTTTTTCTCCTTAATTCCTTTTGTTTTGCTGGCATTATATTTTAATAAGATTTCTACCATACAAATAGTATTTCTGAGAATAGGTCCACATTTTTAGAAACTTGCAAAAATAATTATCTTAAACATTAGAACCAAATAGCTAGTCAATAATTTCCGTTGATACACCAAGCAGTAGATGGCCGTCAACAATCTGAAAAACATCGCGTGGTATCTGTCGAAATAGTAAAAACGAAATAAACTTTGCCGTGTAAATTTATCCACCGTAAAACGTATCTTGTGAAAATTCATAGTCTGCCATTCGAAAGAAACCAAGCTGTCTGTGGAGCGACTGTATTTTCCGGTTTGCGATTCTATTTAACGTTGAGCGCACAGTTTGACGGGGGCAGAGGGAGAGAGAGAGGGAGAGAGAGAGAGAGAGAGAGAGAGAGAGAGAGAGAGAGAGAGAGAGAGAGAGAGATAGAGAAGCGTAGCAGTGCAACAGGTTCGAGACTCGAGTGCGCTCTCACCACCATCATTAGTCAACGTCACCACCCGAGAGAGAGAGAGAGAGAGAGAGTAGTTCTTCCCCTTTTCCGTCTCGCCTACAACGTTTGCGTCCATTTAGCGACGCGACGACTCGTCGCGCGCCGTTTGCTTTCTGACAAAATCATTTTGTCTTGCGAGAGGCAACGCGTACAAATTCAAGTGCCTCGCTTCATTTGAAAATCATTAGCGAGTTATCGTCACTCGCGCCTCTCTCTTGCTACGTCTGAATTAATGGTTCCTGGCTTCGTGTTATTTGAATGGATGAACAGCGGTTACTCATGCGGCTATTAATGGCGCTGACTGCTTGAATTAACTTGGATCACATTGAATAGTCTCGTTTAATTATTCATTATGTATTTCTAATGGAATATACGTAATTATTTTTCAATTCTTCGAAATTCTGCGACTTTATTAAATACATTCTTTTATTTGCCTGAATTTTTTTTCGCTTAAAAAACAAGGAAACAAATAAAGCATAGTTAATTATTCGCAACGATCACATCCTAAATTATGCGTGAAGTACATCGCTACACGTTAGTCAGCACGCGTACCGATAAGCAATTAACAATACAACCGATTAATGTAGCACATGTCATTTGTCGAGCGGTATCAACAGATTTTCCAAATTATGCAATAATTAACGAAACGAAAAAAGAATGCATAAATGGCATGCGTGAACAAATTAAACAGGCTAGGACGATAAGCCAGACACGTATAACGGAGAAATATATAAGTACAGACTCTCGGTTGTCGCCAAGCGATTATTATTCGCCTTAGGAGACGACGACGAGCAACGTCTCGTGGAATTTCGAGCTTTGAACAAAACTCACTACTCGAGAGAAAGTGGGTGTAATCGTAATCCACCTCTTTCCATTGTTGTCACACAGTTGAGGCCCCCCCTCCCCTCCTCCTCTCTCCCTCGCGCCTCTTTTCTAACAAATCCACCGCCTCATTTAGCGCGCAAGAGAGCGACCATAGGATTAAAGCCTTGCTTTGCAACCTTCTTGTCTCTGACCACGTACGCGTATATGCTAATTCGTGTAATAACCGGTGCAGCAAGTATACTCGAGCAGATAAGCGGCGCGAAACGCGTTGCTGGAAAACAATGCGGTGAAAAAGAGAGGGAGAGAGAGAGGCGGCAAAAGTAGGATATTGTTTCGAGAGTTTTGCCCAGGGGATACTACTTACTTACCTTCCACAGTATTAAGGGCTTCTAGGCATGTGAGGGTAAGCTGCTGATTTACGCTTGATTCGCTTACTGCCTATGTACGAGGATATACAACGTCGCTTCGCTGGGTCTACGCGCATTTTGTCTGATCTGTAGGCGGGGAAATACATTGAAAAAGAATGAGAAAATAGATTTGCTCTGGGTTTGGGTAAAATCTAAAATAAACAAAATAAAAGTTGATATTGGTGAATTCCCAAATCTGCTAGTCGATTTCTAAATATAGTTACACTGTTACACACTAGAAGAAATCTCATACGTATATAGTGAAACGACTTCGTAATTGTATTTAGAGCTTTGTCTTGGCATCGTTTATGTATTAAAACAGTTCATTTAGATATGATTAATTAAAATATGTCGTAGTAATTCGATTTACCTTTAATATTTTTGACATTTGAATAGACAGCATCTTTACGTGAATCTAATAATATTTCATGTACAGATAGATTCGTAATAGCAGTAGAAAGCGAGTTCGTGGCTAATAGTGCTCGAGTATGAACTATTAATAGCGAGCAAGACGCTGAAACGCAAGCGGCGGCGCGTTAAAGTGTCGAAATCAATCTGCGAATTTGTCGAGATTACGAATTCGCGAGCACAAGTGCTAGAGGCAAATGCTAGCTAGAAAGGGGTGAGGGTAGAGAAACGCTTGGAGGTTCTCGGGTTGCCTTAACTCCAGGCAGGCTACGCCGCCGTCACTTGACAGCCGGTGACAGGGGGCGCGTGCTCGTGCGTTTCTCCATATAGCGAAACCTTTGGCTTGAACTTATATACACTAAAGAGCAGCAATAGTTCATTGAAAATAAATTGTAAATTGTTAATACATTTAATAATAATTTTTTTTTCGTATTATCAACATTTTATATCAATGTATAATTTCTTTTTAAAATTAATTTTTACTTTTGTTTAAATATATGTATGTACGTATATAATTGTGATGTCGAAAAGACAAGACGTTTAATTACGCTGTTTTTGGTCTACAGCTTCGTACCATAAAACCCGGACTAGCGGTGGCTTGTAATAAAGGACCAAGAGCCTGACGGCACGTTGTGGAACCTAACTTTCTCTAATAGAGATGTATCTTTTTCTCAAACACTTAATTACTATTATTTTCTTGTGTCTTGAAGATCTTTTTAACATAAAATAATTATCATCATTTGTGTTGAAAAATTTTTTAAGAAGGTTAATAATGACGCTTGTTCTCTTTTTTCAAAAACAATCTTTTTCAATTATTGAATGAAAAAAACGAGACGATGGAAAGAGTATAGACGATTTCATGCGCAAATTCGTACATAGAAAGAATCGTAGTTGTCAATGACGTTAAATTTCAGTCTTCATATTGAATTTTTATGTCAAACGTCAACTGTAATACGGTCGTTGCATTCGAGAAAAAAAACGAAACAAATTCATTTCTTAAAACAAAAGATATGTATAATAATAGTGAATGTTAAAACAATAGATAGAAAAGCAGGCAGTCGGATGTAAACTCGTGGCGAAGTATATATAGCTGTGTGTACGTGTGTGTGTGCATGAAGGTAGGAGAAGGAGTAAGAGGAGGACTGGTAAAATCTTGCTGGAGAGTAAACACGTAGGTAGAGGTGCGCAGAGAGAAGGAGAGGAAGGGAGGTCGGGAGGCGACACGGTGTGTCCGGTTGAAAGCCGCTGTCAACATCTCTCAGGCCAGTGTACAAACCTAGTTATCAACCGCTGGCCATTAGGGCATCCAAGGCGCGACAAAGTGCCATCTTTCCCTGACTATTACGTAAGCTCGTGTCGATGGCGCACTTACGTGCATACTTTCCTTCTACTTGTTCGCATACCCGGCCTCGCCTCGTATGCTCTCCAAGGGCCGAGAGCCGATAATTCGATTTTACTACAGCCAACGCGAGCGTTAATTCTTCCTGATGCCCCGCCGACTGGACACTATTCTCCCTCCCTCCTTCCCCCTTCTCGCTCGTCCTCTCTCTCTCTCTCTCTCGTTCCGAAGCCACGACACCACGCCGCCACCGCTCGACTTGCTTTAACCCTCGCTAATCATTCTCGACGTTCTATCGAGAAATCTCCTTTCTATATACATACACACACCTTGCAGTCAACCTGCTTTTCGCGTACTTACTGATAGAGTTTACTTCGTTTGTTTTTCACACTGATTAAAGTCTTCGGACATGTAGACGATTTTACTTTGCTATTTGAAGAAATGGGTTTATTACAAATTGAAGATAAACGAAATAGTATCTTTTTCGAAAAAATTACCGAATATCAGTATTGTTATTTTCAATTAAGTGATTAGTGTAACTGTTAAGCACAAGAACGATCAAATTTGGCTGAGGCGATTTATTTCTTTTAGCGGGGTCAGCGCTCGCTGACAATCAGTAGCGAGAGCAAGCACATAAAGCTCACAAATCAAGCGAGCACGCGCGATCTGTCGTCCGACCACCGATGATCCATAAATAAAAATTCACTTAACAAAAGTAACGAGATGGAATCGCGTGTACATACATAGTCTGCAACGACGGGATCCGCGCTCGCCGCCACAGCGGCAGATTTAGCATTACAAAAAGCCGAAATGACGCTGGTATTCATTGGGCTGTCGTGTGCGCATTAAAAAATTGGCAAAATGGAAAGTACAAATCATCGATCCAGCACGGAAGAGCAGGGCATGTATCGCACTCACAGTAGCGGCAACAACGACGACAACGGCAACAACAACAACAACAACAACGCGTACTCGTACGCGTTAATTCCCGTTCATAAAAGCCATCGACAAATCAAACGGGGGCCGTCGGACTGGTGATTCACTGCCGACATAAATACAACTAGATCAGCGCGTGTCTACGGCGAGCGAGCGAGAGCGCCCCGAGTGCTGATATGAACGATGGCCACGGCAACGATGAATCAGGATACTCTGGCGTTTCCACCGTGTCATCTTTCCGGTTATCATTACTGTAAACTCACGCGCGTACTCGAGCCGCGTCGTTCGCGCGCGCCTGAAAAATACGCGATATAAAGGAAACAATGACGCGAATAAATCAGCTTTTGCCAATGCACCCCCAAAAACTGGCTATTATGTAGATTTTCACACTGGCGATGCGCTGCCAGTGCAGGAAAATATTTATCAATTTTGGATTCATACAAAACAAAAAATTCTATTTAACAGGCTGCGAGTCTGAGCTTATTTATGATTGCTGTGACGGCTGATATTGTATAATTATCCGTGTAACGAGCATTCAAATGGGAAATTAAATAGTGGACATGAATCAGACTTGCTATCCTGGATGAAACATGGAGCACAGTTTTATATTATAATTAATTCGAAATTTAATCGAAGCATCAGTCGATTTCGCACGTATACAAAATTGAAATGCAGCTAAACAGTTGTACCGCGTAATATCTACCGACTGAGAAGAAGTAACGAATGGGTAAGTCGAAAACTAATTGCATTTCGTATTGTGCCCATATCACAACCGCTATCTTAAAAGTAATATCAATAAATACAAGATTAGAATTCCTGAGAGCTCCCTCCAGCTTGCAACATCACTCAAGCGCCTTCCACCCCAAACAACTAAAAAAATCCAAGTTACGAGGCATCTAAATCGTGTCATGATGCCGGGATTAAATTTTTCCTTTTTCATCCTCGTCATTTGATAATCTTCTCGTAAAAATCTTTGATGCATTAACCCTTATCTGAGACCGTATAGGGGAAGGTAGGTATTTCCGCGGCATTATATAGCGTCCTACGATTCGTCCTATATATATATATTTTTTTTTGCTACACCCGCCTAAGGCCGTACTTCTTTCGCGTCACGGTGGACGTTCCATTTTTTTCTCTTTTTAAAGACAGCGTTGGTGGTGGTGCAGGTCAACGACTAAGGAGCTGAGCAAGAGGCTTTAGCTCGAAAAAGGCCCATAAAAGCAAGTGGTGTGGAATAACATTAAACTATCCGTATAAATCTTAGCCGAGGGACACGAGCGTCGAGCTGCTACTGATAGCGGAGCAGCGAGCCAGCGCGCGTGTTACCCTTCTCCGATTATCTCGGAAAATGCGTTTCCTTTCGAGAAAAACGACCACGTTGCCACGCTTTACCACAGACTCGCGAGCACTGTGAAACACGCCAGAGAACGGGGGACTTCAGGTGTGTGTTGTTGTGAGATTAATGCGGTAAAAGGTTAAAGACAAACAGTTTGGAAAATTCTGCAGCTGATAATACATGTAAATTGTTCTTATATTTTTACTTCACATTATTTTGAGACTTCATCTCACTAATATCGCTTGATATATTGTTATAGATAATTTATAGCAAGTAATTATATTCTTCAGTAAACATATCAATTTTTATTCAGAAAAATCTACGGTTTAGTCATGTTATTTACATTATACAGGAGGTAGCATCTTGTCCAATTGTACAGTGTAGCGATTTGCATGAGAGAATTTAATACATAGCGTTATAAATATTTTGATATCGGTAGAATTATTTTAACTACATTAAAGTAGTCAGAGGTGAATGAAAATACGATAGCTAGCTTTAATAATGATTAGTTTTAAATGAGTTCAGAAAATTGACCTAAAAAATAATTGTTTTCTTTTCAAATAAAATCTAGCAATTTATTGAAATCACATTGTTCGAAATGACTCGACTCAATTCACTTTTTAATTAAAAATCTTAAAAGGCATGCATTATACTGATTTAAATATCGATATCTTAAAATATGGTCAAGTGAAGAATGAATTTTCAAATACATGATTTTCTAAATCATATTAATGCTACCTTGACTATTGTAATTATTCACTCAAGTTAATTTTATAATAAAATAAAATCTTCATTAAATAAAATGAGCAATTGATTCTCCACTCGCCGTGAATAAATAATATCAAGCATCGTAAAAAAAAGAAAAAAATTAATAAAAGGTCGATAAATATCAGGGACGCTCGGGTCGGTCGCGCACAACATTTTTCGGCAATGCATCAAAGTTTTATATGGGCGCGAGCTTGCCGCTCGTTCGAATCGAGAAACGCAAGAGTAATAAAAGAAACAATGGCAATCACATCAGCCAAAAGCGGGAGAGCGAGCTCAGCCAACGAATAGTTGGCGATATAATATGCGCGAGAGCGTCGGATGATTTACGGCCGAGTGATATTCGCGTGTGCTTTGCACAATAGAGAAAATTCCGATGGACGTGTCTGTATATCTGTGCGCGAGTGTGTATAGAAATATCACGATGCAATCATGCATCAAAGTAAAGAAGCCGCGAAAGCAAAATAATTTAGTAATGGGAGAAAAGCCCAAAAGTGAAATCTTAAACGCGTCAGCGGGAGAGAGAGGGAGAGCTTTCAAGATATCGGCAGCAGGCTTTATAAACTATTCGCTGTTGTCTTCTTGGCTATTATTCCGAGTGTTGATTTATCGAGCGCCCATTAATTACCGTTGCGAGCGCCTTTATTCGCTACGAGAGAGAGCGAGAGAGAGAGAGAGAGAATGCAAAGGGACGAAACCTATTGCTCACCGGGTTAGACGCCTAGCGCGCGATTCGACGATGCCTCGCCCATTGTTCTTCGCGTCGTTCACACGCACATTCTCCTCCAACGATCGTAATTTTTCAATGCCGGCCGCGAATGAAAAAAAAAACGAGAATATTTTCCAAAGAAACCTCACTGCCGCTGCAGCTGGAGACTGAAGGTGTATATATCGCACAAAGGAGAATCGAAGAGTGGGCGCGTCGCTTGCTTCGCTCTTGCTCCTTTTTCGTTTTGTCGCGAGCGCGGGGAAAGAGAGAGAGAGAGAGAGAGAGAGAGAGAGAGAGAGAGAATGCTGGAAGAAATATTTTCCTGCAGCGCTTTTCTCTGCAGATAACGCACGTGCACCTGACCACTGGCCGATCTCTCATCTTCTGCTTCTTTCTTTTAACCGCTTGCGCGCATATTTCTTTTTACTCTCTGACTCAGAGCTTTGGCTGTGCTTGCGCACTGTCGGCCCAGATAATTATGGCTAGAGGAATGCATTTTTCGATCGCAATCTTAGAACGTTTACCGAACAAAAATAATATTGCCGTTCGCGCGTGTCTAGATGAATGTCTAAAAATTTCATGTCAAAAGTCGTATCACCATATTCCTCGACCGCTGAAAATTTCATCGCTCGACGTTCAATGAAAAATTCATCGGATATTCTCAACAAGTTACATAATTAACGAGGCAGAGCCGCAAAAACTTCGACACGTATTTATTTGCGCTCCTCGAAAGAGTCGCGACATCTATTCGTAAAACGGCAGATTAAGTAAAGAGCAATGCACGGCTCTTGCTCTCTTTCTCTCTCTGTCTCTCTTTCTCTCCGGCTAATTAAATATGGATGGCGATATCTACGAGGTCGTATTGCACGCTGTAACCCTTTCTCTCTCTTTCTCTCTCTCTCTCTCTCTCTCGCGGCAATTAGCGCGGTTCTCTCGTTTACTCTTGTTCACGAGCGCGCGCACGCCATCGAAGAAGCAGCAGCCTCTGGATTATTTCATCCGGCACGTAATATCGCCTTGTAATATTCGCAGGCTGCGCGCCGTTTCAAACTGTTTGCGCCATCCCCCTTACTGCTGCTGCTTTCTTCTTCGTTATACACGCTAGAATCCCGAATTTCGCCCAGGCTGAATTTCAATCCCACGTAGTTGAACTCGACACCGAAACACGGCCAGCGGGAGAGAAAATATTCACGCTGTCTGCCGCCGCCTTTTGCATGACTGTTCTCTTGTGCAATTGAGTTCTTTAATTTTAAGCGCGACCTTACTTTTGCACACTGTAAGATTTCACCAGGTACACCTCCCTCTTTTATTTTTGTTTTCCTGTTGCTCACCGTGCCGTAGAAATGAATGTCGCAGTTACCTACAGTTTTGTAGTTGTAACAAGTTTTTCAAGTGGAAAAGTCAACGATTTGGTCAGACATGCGAGATACCATCATTTTGCATTAATTTGTCACGTCTTTTCGCCTGTTATCGATTGATATTACGGATAACAAAAACGAAAAAGAAAATAGAAAAAAACAAGTAACGTCCATCGGCGCGACATTACATCATCCATAAATCTGAGTAATAAAAAACACGTGACTCAGAATTTCATTTTCCAATGGCTGACACTCGTGCAAATTGCTTTTTTTGGTCACAAACGCGCGACACACACACACATACACACGTCCGTTCTCGATTCCAGGCATAAATAGGCAGGGAGGAAAAGAGAGAGAGAGAGAGAGAGAAAGCAACGGTTATTTTGCGTAGAGTCAGTCATGCGGACGTTATTTCCGAAATGTAACGAGCGCTACGCGCTTGTCGCCCTGCCGACTCGCTCGTAATTCATACGGAGTGGCGTTTTCGCGCTCGACAGCTGACGGTTTTTGATGTGAATCACTGGTATTCCGACAGCGGCCGTCAAATGTGAATGTTTTCAACGCGCTGACGCTCGAGCTGCTGCATGCGACTAAAAGTACACGAAGAGCTTGACTCCGCTGCCTTTCATTTCAGCTCGCGCGGAAATCATTTAAACGGATTTGTGATTGGACAATCCGTGAGAGCGCCCACGTTCAAACAATTTTTCGGCTACACTCGACGAATGGTTTTTCATCGAGCTATTCGATGCCCATCAAAGTCGCGAGGTTTGACAGCAGACAGTTTGACAAAGGGAAATGAATGACCGCGAAGGCTAATGCCGTTTCAATTTGAAAACTATGAGGCACTGTAAAGTCGTCGGGACGACGAAAAATTTGGAGGGAAAAAGATCGCGAGGAGATAGGAAGATACAAGCATAGGAAGGGGTTGTAGGACAGAGAAGAAGAGCAGTAGTGGAGTCTCGTCGCGCGGCGGCGGTAGCTAGAGAAAAAGAGAGCAGTTATTTGTCACAGTAAGCGGCCTTTCTCGCAGTATTATTTCCCGCAAAGTGTTATTAACTGCCCTCATATTTCGCGCCCTTTTCTCCTGTTTTCTTGTTTCTCCCTGGCCTCTCCTCTGCAACGCTGCTCTCGCATGCAAGCCGACCTTACACTCGCGCTTCTTTTTACAATCGTTAATTGTCATGCTCGTTCGTTTGGGGGGGACTAAGCAAGTCGAGGCAACCCCGACTCCGAACGTGACAAACGACTCTGGCAACCTATACCTTCAGCCGTGAGTTAGCTTTTTTTGGGACCATAGCTAACTAAACACCCACCCGCGGGAGCACTAGGCTCCAAGGTTTTTTTCTTTTTCTAAAACCGATTTTGCTGATAGCGCGCCTTCCTTGCCAGCCGCGCGCGTGGATTAAATTGCTATTAACTCTTAGTTCCGAGGCGCGTGCACGCGGATTATTAGCTACTAAGGAGTTCGTTCAATTATAACACGAACCAGCTGTGATGATGATTATCATTATGATAATGGTTATTATACCGCCTAGATAGAATCCAGCGAAATTGTGCCTTATCTGTATGACGCGATATGCTTTTCTCATAACTACCGCTAAATTCGCTTTCATGCCATCCATTTTTTATTTTTTCAATTATATTCTATTAGTTTTAAATAAACAATTCAATCTGAAATTTTGGCAAATTATAATCATCTTTTGATGTTATTTAGTTGGTAGTTGGCATTTGAAGGAGAATACTTATTTTTCACTTTACGGCAATAAATAATAATAAGCATGAAAAATGACATTGATATTGTTGTTGTTTGGTAACACGTCGGGATAATAAATATGAATTTTTGCTACTAGAATAACTTATTTTAAAGCTCTTATAAATACGCCAAACGTCATTATAAGTCGATTGGACACTATCAATATTCCAAACAACTGTATAAAAGGTTCTGCAGCAGGCTAAACATCAATACAATTGAAAAAAATTTGAGTAATCGTACATTAGTTCTTTAAAAGTTGACTAATAAAATTTAGAATAAAGAAGTATGTGGAAATGAAGGGTAAAATGAATTAGGCACGATATCAGATTTACCATACGAGTTGGAGAAAATTATTGATAGAATTGTTTTAGAGAATATAACTTGTGCTTGGCAGTGGCATCAGAGATTTGTTCACCCGATGGGCTGCTTATCGTCCATTTAGTCAACAAGTGATTGCCAACGCAGTGTAATAACAATAAAAAAAGTTTTTGCTGCACAAGCAAAAATTTATACAGTCTTAATAAAATTCAAACACAAGAGTACTACCACAATCTCCAGCATACCTCAACACCAGCAACATTATAAACAGACAGTGTGGCGACATGGTGAAAAGGGAAAGTGCAAGAGGTGGGTCGGATGTGCAAGCGGCGTTGTTTACACGCGGAAACCGCACAGGGAGTCGCTCACGAGAGCTGGTGATTGATAGTGGTTTGATTCAGTCAGCGCGGACTCTCCGGTGCATTTTCCGCTTGATGCGCCAATCGTTTATCATCTCTCTCCCACTCTCTCTCCCTCTCTCTCTCATGCGAGCTTCTTGAGAGAATATAACGGCGCAAGCTTTACTCTTATTTCTCGATCGTGCGCTAGCTCTTTCTCTCTCTCGCTCTCTTTCTCTCTCTGTCTCTTTCTTACTTTTTTTCTTATTTTTCTTACTACTGTGCTCCAGATCGCTGCGTCTTTTATCTTCTATTTTAGCATCTGTCAGTTGCCGCATAATCCTTTTTTTCGTGTTTGCCAGTTAGCTAGTTTTTCATTTTCTATAGTAAGTTATGTAGAAAACAGTTCTCAGAAATTAATTTGATTTACAATCTAATTATTTTTTAAATTTCTTTAACAAAATTCAAAATATTTATTTTGTAATTTGCCATAAAGTTAGTTTGCAATACAGATATCGTTATATCAAGCTTATGCATTCATGACACTGTTGATGAAGTCTTTATAGACGGTAACTGATCCAAAAAATTTTGGTTTACTTCTTACGGAAGGCAAATCGACAATAACATAGCCGGTGAATTCTTTGTTCATCATTAATGTACTTTCACCATCAATAATTTTATTTAACTCACGCCATTAATAA
This sequence comes from Phymastichus coffea, assembly GCF_024137745.1. Taxonomy (NCBI): domain Eukaryota; kingdom Metazoa; phylum Arthropoda; class Insecta; order Hymenoptera; family Eulophidae; genus Phymastichus; species Phymastichus coffea. Next base: position 514,992 of record NW_026706949.1, on the reverse strand, counting down.
AAAATGTTTGTCACCTTGGTTAATACTCACTGCACAAATGCCATATTCGCCTACATTGAAGTGAGCACAAATTCCCAATTCTGTATTTATTTAATTTAAAGCATCATCGTCATTTTTGAATTTACTCTTATACGTTGCTTTACCTCTAGTGCCATCGTTTAGTTTTTGAAAATTCGTTGGGAAATTATTTTGCCACATGATATTGTGATTTTTATTTAGATTTAAAGTTACGCGTCATCTTACTTGACTTGAAGTCTTCTCTTAGAATAGTTGTAATTAATTTATTCTTTTAGTTTTCGGAATAATTTTCCAAAAGCATCTAATTAGACTGATAAATGAGATAAAGTAACGAAATATATAATAAAAAAAGTTTTGATATTTATTGTATTAAAATTTTAAAAAACTTGGAGCGATCGCGTTCACTTTTGAATTAAGAAATAACAGACGGCGCAGCGGGTCGTTAAATTTTGAAAAGTCAGCAAGGTAATCCCCTTTCGTCGGGTCCGGCTGTGAACTAAATGGTGGAGAGAAGAGGAAGGCTAAAGCCGTTCAATTAGCTTTTTCGCATAAACGTTTGTTTTCTTAACGTGGCAAATCGTAAATTGGCAACATATGAAACTGAGAGACAAGGAAAAGAGAAGAGCAGAAAAAGAGCACGGAGCGAAAGATAATGAAAGAGTCTAAAATTCTGCGATGGCAAACCGATTGTTCTATTAGCTTTCTATCCATTGAACGAGTCATTCGTGAAATCATTTCAATATTGAGAAATGAGGAGTTTTATAAGACAATTAATGCAAGTCACGAAACGAACAAGGTTCTCAGATACACGTGAAATTGGCAGAGGCGAAAGGGACTACAAAGCAAAGGGTGGTTTGGCATCGTGCGTCGTTGGCAAAAGCCAGGACAGTAAAATCGAGCTACCGCGCTAAGTAATTAACGACACGTTTATGCGACGTCGTTCGCTGTAGCGGCGGAAAGATACACAGAGATGGAAAACTCGTATGCGCATTTATCCCCGAGAAGTCACAGTGCGTATACGTGTACGGACAATAAGCCCTTTCGGCTAATAGGAACCACCGCTGCTGCTGATATTGCCGTATGCTCTTTGTGTTCCCTCCAACTCCTTCTTTCCGTTCGCATATCGTTACGGGACTCCGTTGCTTCTTTTCCATTAATTTTTGCTGAGGGCACTAATATTCATACAGCCCGGAAAAAGGAAATGTATTAATGTCCGAGGAGGTTAATAGAAGGGTGAGGTGAACTTTTACCTCGATATGTTGCGAGCTATATAGGCTATTCAGATATGAACAAGGTGGACGGTATATCGTGATTCTACTTCGAAATGGATTTTCTTAAGTAAACAATGAGGATGTTGTCAAAGAGCGTATAATCATGCTCGATCACTCGACATTATGGCAAAATAAAACAGCTCATGTTTTTGCAAAGTATCTACCGCTATGCAGACGAAATTTGGAATTCCGAACGAAGGGTAGTCATCGCAAGGGGATGGGCATCTTCCTCTCCCCCTCTCACCCCACGTAGAATAATAATTGAAGTTGCAGACCGCTTGGCTCTCCTCTCGCCAGCTACTTTCTTTTATCCTCCTTGCTAGCTAACCGGCTGCTTGTAATTGCTGCAAAGTGGAAGGGCGACGAAAAACACATCGTACACGCTCTAAGCGAAACACCAGTAGCAGCACGCTCTCGGAGATGTCCCAATAGCGAATTAAAGTGCCTTCGCCTAATCAATGTAGCTTGTTGAATGGCTTTTACGAGTTCGATTAGCAGATAATCTCTTTTCGTTGATTGCGGTGGGCTTTTCATGATATTAAAGACTCGTACATTATTTTTATATAGGTAAACCTAGTGGCTCAATTATTGCTCCGCTTATTTCAAAGTCTATGATTGTTTGTTTTCGGTTTTCACGCTATTTTAACGAGCGTACATCGAAAAAAAGATATTCATTTGATAATTTATACGATTAACTGTTCAAGCGAGTCGTCACTGCACATGGCATCGCACTGTAAAAACACACGCTCCTCGCAGCCAAGATATTTGTCGCACTGGAGCGTCGAGAAGGTAGCGCGTTTTGCCAGGCGCGCGCAGCGAAGATCAAGAGAGCACCGGGCACAAGAAAGCCGAGGTCACACAGCCACACATACACCGGTGGAACATCGAGGCGTGTGGGCTTGCACTGGCTGCTCGCGGGGTCGACAGAGGGGGGGGGGGGGGGGGGAGCGAGAGCGCTCGCAAATCACTTTAACTACGCGGCAGGAGCAGTTTCGAGCCGCTAATGGCGTCAAGTGTCTCGGATACCGCAGGAGTCCGGTGCCCCTCCTACGCGTCGTCAAGGAGCTATAGGCGCGCGCTACTTTGAGAAAAGGCATAACTTTGAGCGCGAGAGCGCGGCCCAGATGTAAATCAAGAAGGCGTAAATTATCAAGCTGCGCGCGCGCGACATATCCGAACGATTATACGCTCTCGTACCGACGGATGATTTGTCGATGGACGCCTCGCTGTATATTCTGTCAATTAGGATGACAGAGGGTCATTCGCGCTGGTTTTGCAAGACGGGCGAGAAACGAATGTCCGCGATTTGACGGACAAAATTGTTTGCAAAGCCGTCGCGGGCGATCTCCACTCGGTAAAAAGTGTGCGCGGAGGGTAGAGCCGGTAGTTCGGTCTAACGGCTATATGACGCGCTTAATGCCCGACCGAGAGCGAAAAGCAGCGAACGGCAGCGCAAGTGGGGGAGGAACGCAGCGGTGTCCGCCATCCGTTACATCTATAAATCTAAGATAACAATATTGCCGGGCGTCTCTCTCGCTGGCCCCGCAGTAATGAATGTTTGCGCGGCGACCATTAGCGCGCGACGTCCGGATTCTAATACTCGCTGCGGTGCGTTGTTACTCGCACACGGGCCCCGAACGCACGCGCTCAAAGCCATTTCACGCATATGGGGACTTTGTCGTCTTTAGCTTCGCATTAAGGCTTGGCCATCTACTCTCATCACCCTGCTCTCTCTCTCTCTCTCTCTCTCTCTCTCTCTCTCTCTCTCTCTCTCTCTCTCTCTCTCTCTCTCTCTTTACCGAGTACCTCGCGTTCTCAGTGCGCAAACGCACTTTTTCGGGGTGAAAGCTCACGTGCTATCTGCAGCTATTTATTGAGCAGATTTGTTTCGAAATCTGTTTGGTGAGCTAAGCACTTAAAAAAATTTCGTACTGTGAGATGATTGAAATAATGATTTGAACAACGAGCGATTGGCATTCTGAGTTGGATAGCTTCATTAGGTTGAAAGATAGCTTACCACTTATTGTCATCGGGAAATTCCCGTGGTATAGTGATAGAAAAGCAAATGTACTAAATACCCGACGAATATTCCAATCGACAGTAATTACATGAATCTCTATCTAATACAAATTCAACTCTTTCTTCAATTGCGGAACAGTTTGTAGAAGAAAAGAAAGATAATCACACGAGTATTGCGCCGAGCATTCCTAAATAACGACATGAGCGTTAAGCGATTTATTTAACCACGCTAACCAAATGATCTCGCGGGACGGTTAATTGAGCACGATTTTCAACGCCAGCAGCAACTCCCCGCTGTCTCCCGTCCAATCGCTCGCTCCTCGTTACTGCCCGGCTCAAATAATTCTTCCCGCGCGTACGCAGCCGCCGCGCAATGCCAATTTTTCAAGCGTTCGATTAGCCCGACAAAATTATTTACCGAAAATATATTTGGACTCTCTCGCGCGGCGCATTATTATGCTTGCACGCGGCTTCGCCCCCGCAAGAGTAATTCAATGGAAAGTATAAATATTCATTCGTTGCGAGAGATTTTAAGTGCGAGCGCGGCCCGCTACACTCGCGCGCTCTTTCTCCATGATTTACAGCGGCAAAATAATAATTTAATTTGGCCGCAGTTTTGGGGCCGTCCGTGCTCGCTCCCGCGACAAAAATCATAAATTATTTTTCCCAGCTCCCGAAAAACTCGATCGCTCCGTTCGATATCTTTTCCTCTGCATGTCGGGCTCTCTTCTATGCCGTCGCCGAATGTACAACTCTCTCTTTTTTTATTTTTCGGTTATTCACTGCGCCAAGCAGAGCGCTTGCCGCGCGCGAGCTTTGACAACATTTTTGCCCGTTATTTATCGATAAAAGTGCGCCCACGGGCGCCAACGCTTTGCAGTACGTTGGGTCATTTTAATATTGTGACTTTTAACGCCAGCCAGCAGCATACGCGCCGAAAAATCTTTTTTTTTTTTTTTTTTTCCTTTTTGTCTCTCCCGTTCGGGCGATACGCTCGTAAAACTGCGGACGCTTCGTTGATACAATAAATTCTGACAGCGATGATTTTAGATCGTTAATGTTTTTCGAACTCTTGCCGAGCTTTTTACTCCCTGATTTTCTCTTTTCGTCATCACTTTTTTGACTTTCTGATTTATAGGATTTATTCATAAGGTTATTTGAACATTTAATCGTACTTAGATACGATCAAATGTAGAACGAGCTTATCGTAGAACAAAAAGTAAAGGCATGCACGTGAAAAAATGCCATGCATAAGAAAACAATAAATAAGGGATAAGGTTGCAATAAAAAAAAATTACGCAGATACTCGGCATCAAAGCTCGAGACAAGAGAATGATAAAAGAAATCCTCCCGTTCAAGAAACATTCTGCAACGGAAAAACAAGATAAAAAGGAATGAAAGAAAAAAAGGAAGCGCTAGCGTTGGCTGGGTGTTGAAAATTGAGATTCAGCATATTAGAAGAGTAAAAGTGGGAGGGGATGGTGCGAAGTAACCGCAGTTTATTGGCCACGGAGTCTGCGCGGCTGATACAGCTCGCTCTCTCTCTCTCTCTCTCTCTCTCTCCGCGCGGCGCGCGTAATATTCCGTAATAACAATGATTTGGGGTGCGGCGGTGGCAGCGGCGCCTTCGCGCGGGCAAAACTACGCGCCGGTGAGTTAAGCGTTTAATAAGCTTAATCACGCGACAGATCTGTGAGATACAACTTGCTTCGCTGCCTGCTGCACCATTTTCGCACTCCTCCTCCTGCGCGCAGTTGCACGGGCGGCAGCGCAGCACTTGTACCAGCTGCTGTTACTATTTTACCGGCACGGCAGCGCCAGCGAGAGCGAGAGAGCTACGAATGCCCCCAACCATACTCCTGCTCTGCTATTAACGGAAACTGTTTATTGCTACGCTGGATGCTGGAATCCTTACGGATTATATGGCTCTCCCGCCAGCCATTACAAGCCCTCTACATCTCTTTCATTTCTATCTATGAATATTTGCCGCTCTTTCTTCGCCACTGCCTCGTCCACTTGCCGTTTCTTCACTTAATTGGGACATGCGTACATGCAATCTAATTGGGATATTCTAGCATTCCAATCGGCAATTTGTTTTTAACTTTCTGTTTAGCTTTCTTAAGAACAGCATCCATTTCTTGAAATCGTGAATTTCAGAACTTTCACGTCTCGAGTATTGTTTACATAGCGTGATAGATGGAACCGTCGACTATGATTTCGATTGTAGATTTTTGCGTTACTCTGATATTGGCGATCGACGCCATTAGCAACACTGCATTGCTATCCAATGAATACCACAAGAGTTATAACGTCCATCTTCGGAAGCAAAGTCAGGCTCATTCGATTAAACGTTTGCAAATCACTTCCACGTAACCGTAGGGAAGCAACAGCGTCTCGCGCGGTCTTTCGGAGACTGAGATCAATTTGTCAATTGTGAAAAACGATCGGACGTCGCGCATGCCTACGCGATAGAATGCTAAAGCGCACATTCAGGGAGGCTTTCGCGCGCGTCAGCATTTCGACTTGAAATAGTTCTCTCAACATTGATCGCCTGGCCGGGCGGGGAAGACGGTTAGCATCGAACAATGGATAGAATCCGCGGATTCTCCACTTGAAACTGCTCCCAAGTCGTCGACTTTACCACCCACCTTCGAGGTGAGTCTGCCGGAAGGAACCAATTCATCTTCGCCGCACACTGCCCACTATGAGAGTGCCTAGATATGTGAAATTCGACGATTTGTGCCTCCTTTTTTTAATGGCTCTATAAAGCTAGCCCCTTCCCCCTCGCACACACGCACATATACGCGCGCATTAATAGTTAGCAATTAAGTCGAGTGGAATGCCTAGTACGTTTCTCATTATCACAAATTCATCGGGCGATAGCAAAACGGAAATGCTATTGTCGTTGCTATTTTTCAACTATATTTCTTCGTCCCATCGCCAATAAACCACGCATCGGGGTGAAGTTGGTGGCAAAAACGAAGAGATGGGAATCTAGCTGTCACCGCAGTTGGCAGAAGCTCATCTTGGGCGCATTAGCCCGTGGTATTTAAGCAAGTGAGCGATGACGCCCTCGAGGCAAATCCGCGGTTTGCACGAGAGCGAGCTGCCTCTCGCTACATCCTCTTCTGACAAATGCATCCGACCATGGCTGCGGTGTCGAAGTCTGCCGAGACACCGAGAACGGTGTTAATGCGCCCGAGACGCTTGACGAATGACTTCTTAATCGTCCTGGATTTCGCTTCTCTTGCGGTTTTTAGTCTGGAATGTCTTGCGGTGAGAATGGATTGGATATTGAAATGTAATTTTTCGTCGACTCCGTTGATTGAAGAAGAGTTGGCCATTGAGAATGGCCGATTGTTTCATTCGATTCAACTTATGTTTTGGTGTCTCTGTAATGTTTTTGCATTGAATAACAGATAAATCCGTCAACTGTGGTTCTAATTCGAGATTAATTTTTTTTTCTATCGATGCCTTTCCGGAGAATCGAGAGGTCTTTCGCTTGGAAGTTGAAATTTCAAATGTACACACGCGATGCGTGAAATAAATGCAAGTATATATAATACCGCATATAACAGCAAGTTTCAAGCGCCAAAATCCTTCAGCTACTACGCAATGCAAGACAGGCAGCATGGCAAAACTCCACTCGTGCACGAGAAAGACAGAGCAGCTTTCGCAGTTGTAATCCGCAAAAGGGCGATTAGAAAGTGGCTTGATAATTAGGAAAGACGTGCCATGTAGCGTCGCGGGTCCTCTCTCCTATCCTGCTTTCTCTGGGTGCATATTTAACGAGTTTCGCGTCGTAGTCCTCCGGAAATTGCCCAAGTTTTGCGAGAGAACGCAAGCTCGCGCACGAGAGAGAAACGACAGTAGTAGCCTGCAGGCCAAAAAGCTTTTGCAGCCGACAATTGAAATCAAAACTCGTCGTTCGCCAACGTCGCCGTTGGCTCGTTACGCGTCTCAAAGTCCTATATAGCTTTCATTCGCCGTGGCCAATGAGTGCCTTTTTCAGCTTCTCAGATGCAGCCGCCGGCCACCGCCTCCGTCGCTTCCTTAATCTTCACGTAGTAGCCCCTTTTTTCAATTTCCCTATGCGGCTTCTCCTCTTTGTTCTCTCTCTCTCTCTCTCTCTCTCTCTCTCTTTTCGTCTTAGAAGAAAACCACCAGTCAAACTTTTGGGATTACTATGCCATCTTTATTTTTGATTAGGCTGAAAAGTTTCTCGCTTCGGGGTAGAATATCGCTTGACACCTTGTGCTTACGTATTACTTTCATCTTTTTTCTTTGCCTTTGAAAAAAAAATCATTTTCGTACCTCAGTCGATCGTACTGTTTTCTTATCGGGCATATATTATTCGAATTTCGTTTCTTTGGTGTGCACTTTGCATACATATTTTTTTCGTGTACAAATTATAATTTAGCAATTAATCAAGCGAGGAAGGATTTGAGAGAACGTGAAAATTGTAAGAGCAATCGATCTGGGTAAATGAGTACAAATCGGCAAGGACGCGAGAGAAAGTGACGCATTCCCTCGGTTCTTGGCGATTGCATTAAAGTAAACGAGCACTTGACAGAGCGAACGCGAGGGACGGGAAAGAGGTAGGCGAGCGCGCAATCATCATTAATTCAGTATTCCTGACAAATGAGCTGGCATTCGCGCTGCCACGGATAAAGAGCCGCGGATTTAGCGGCTCGCGCGAAGAATGCGATTAATTTTTCTCTCTCGTGCTCTTTCTGTTTTTGCCACTCTGTCGGGAATTCGGCTACCACCCCCTTTATATACCCGTCACATGCGATTTTCCCCAAATGTCTCTAATAAAAGATCTACTTTGTCTTGACGCTTGGTACAATCGTGAAATTCGTATTATTGGGACAGTTACTTTCGGAGTTTGATTTGATGATTATTTTCAGCTTGTGTATGCGAATGGGGTGTTCCATTTTTAATTGTGTGAATAAAATATTATCTAAAAGCAAATCATTTGATAACATATATAATAATAATATATGTAAATATATGTAATACTAATGAAGGAGGAATAGTGTCTTAGGATTAAATATTTATATTTTTTAATAATCAATCCTTATAATTAACTTTTAACAACCATGATTGTTCTTTTATACGGATTGCCTGACATCTAGCGGTGTAAGTTTCGACTGAATCCACTCATCATTAAATTTTTTGCCCATGCCTATCTTGAAAAAATATATTCGCTTAATAAAGGACAAACATCTAGATACATCCGGCCATATCTACGAATCACAATCGGATATCTAGCCGAGCTCCCGGTATAAATTGTCCAACCCGTTGAAATAATCCAATAACTTAATGAAGAAGGCAAGTTTATGTGTGCATAGGCTCACTGACGCACGCAGGGTACAAGGGAGTGAAAAGCGGGTAAAAGGACCGTGTGGTTCGGGAGGTTTGGGAAGAGGGGGGTATTAGCCACATACACAGAGCCAATGATATAGTGACTATTACCGTCAGTGCATATAGCCCGGCGCGTTAGCCATCGGTGGACTGATGGCGGCTGACTGGCTGCCTCGATAGCGCGCTAAGCCGTCCGCCAGCAGTAAAATACATCGCTGATCCTGCCGCATCAATGCGACCTCCCACACCTATTCCACTGGCTGCTCCCAAACCTGCAGTAATCGACGAGTTTCGGGTTATACACCAAGGATTTTTACTTTACCCTCCTCGACAACACTATTTCTTCATTTTTTTTTCGTCGCCGTATTATTTGTATTTACCTCTTTTAGCTCTTCCCACGTCAACTTGCGCGCCATGATGGGTTTGCGTGGGCGCATAATGATCAGCGAATGAAAATTAACGGATTTCGGATATAGCGATAAATGGCGAATCGTTCGCGCCGAAAATGAATAGATGATCGTAATGGCCGCGCGTATGCCTTTATTATTATTATGCCGCTACGTTTGCATAGCTTCGCTCGCGTGTGATTAGGTGCGCGTCGAGAGCAGCTTTGCTGGATAAATCATCGTATAGGTGCTTCGAAGGTGTTTACGATAGTTTGTTGCTGCCTCGTTATATCATTCGGATTGATGATGCGTTCTGACGCGATTGTCTCATTAATGTTTTTATGACGTACAAGTAGTGGATTGCAGTGGAATTTATAGCAAATGTGACGCTAAAATTAGACAAGATTCTGTTCCGATGAAAGAAGGAAGAAATTGAGCTGATGTCTGATCAAAATCAACTGGTACTACTGAAATGTGCAAGGCAACATTTTTGTCGCGCGAAATAGTTAGGCTTACCTACATGAATAGTGAAAAAGAATAAGCGAAGAGTGAGAAAGTAAGCCGCAATATTTAAGCGGATCACGTAAAAATAACGAGGAAGAGAGAGAAATCAAGCGCGCACTTGCACGAATGGCGGAAATACAGGGCGCGACCCTTGCGCGCAAAGTTAATTTCGCATCGGCACGTGCATTCTATTGACGTCAATGTATATAAATTAAGCTAATTGTCGGGAAAGAAAAAGGCCGTAGGGGAAAGGACGTTAGCTCGTGGACCCCTTCTATCTTGGCGCGCACGCAGAAGAGAGAGAGAGAGAGAGAGAGAGAGAGAGAGAGAGAGAGAGAGAGAGAGAGAGAGAGAGAGAGTGAGAGTGAGTGAGGGAGCGGGAGGAAAGATATCTATGTAAGAGCCGTGGCGTCAGGACGTCTCACTAAATCTGCTGCGAAGCTACGTGTCTGCGCGACGCTATATACCACTGCGGCAGCGCCGGTTAAATCAACCTGAGTCTACGATGTCTCAGAGAACGAGCGAGCACTAATTCTTCATGCGCTTTGCCTGCTTCAATTCGTCTTGTGCTAAGTCGCCTTCTTGTCATTCGCAGATTCATAGAGCTCGACTTGCGTTTTATGTTGTTGATTTTTTTAATTATGACGGGCATTTGACTTATCTATATAGCTGGTGAGGCAGTTGAGTTTTGATTCGAAATACAATCACGATTAATAGTATTTTGTAAAGGTTATTGATATTTTAACGTAGAGTATGATTTTTAGACCTATTATTAATCGACGTAAACACATTGACTCAGAATAATGTAACACTTATATTAGCTTTTCAAGTCAACACAGCGTTAAAAAAAATATTTTTCGTCTTCCATCTGGTGGCGTGTTTCAAAATCATACTTATTCAGTTGTGTTGACTTCTAGTCTGCTCATATTTTCGATACTATTTTCGTAATACAGCGATATTAAATCGTTTGCTCGTCTCTTTTTTCGCTTTGGAAAAAAATTCAAGTCTGCATTCAGCTGAGAGCGAATCTCTTAAAAGTCGAAGACAAATAATAGTGGTAAGTGTGATGGGGTGGCCGCGCCAACGCCGCGGCTCTAACTAGGCGCAATCAGGCGACGCAGGAATGAAGACTAACAGCGCGCGTCGCGCGGCTAACCAGAAGTAATGCCGGCTCTCGGATCAATCCCTCCGCAAGAGTAGTTGTAGTAGAGGTAGCCTTGGCCAATCAGGTGCACCGCGATGGCTCCCATGAGAGCGTCAGAGAGCAATCCTTACTACATACGCCGCGGCCCGAGATTCATCGGGCGGCCAACCGCGAGCTTTTTTCGATCGCTGTACGTTGATGGAACGCTGCCGAGGTCTTGTATACTAGAGAGAGAGAAGAAGGAAGAGAGGGAGGGAGGAGATTCTCAAGGACTTATTTGTTGCGGCTGTCGCGAGGGTGCGATTTCCTTATTGAGTCGTGTACAGTCGCTGAGTTTTCTTCGGTTCGTATTGGCGCGACGAATAATAAGTGTTCAGTAAATTGCTCGTTTGCTCGTGATGTGCACGATGTTCTTTCGATTTTAATGCGAATGTAAATCAAGTATAGCTGAGTTGACGTAGTACTACTTGTGCGACGTGGCTTGCCGAATAAATAGAAAAGTCGTTCGGTCGACAAGCGGTGAAGGGAAAACGAGTAAACAGTAACCAACCGGCAAAAACGAGGAAACAGAGCGTGTAGCTTGAAAACATTTTACGATCGAAAAACAGCAGAGTAATATCTCAATCACTGTGGCTGTTCTCTCTCCCTCGCTCGATATCCCCCGGTAAAAGAGAAAGAGAGAGAGAGAGAGAGAGAGAAAGAGAGAGAGAGAGAGTCGATCAAATAAAAAGGACTGAAGTGAAGAGCACGCAGAGAATTAAAGCAGCACGGTTATTCGTCTATGTCGCCGCGTTATAGCGACTGCTATTCTTCGTTCTGCATGCACAGCCGAAACGTCGAAATCCGATCATAATTTTGACAGGCCACCCGTAAGCTCGCACGCGCAACCGACTAATCCATTCATTTCATTCTTTTCTACCCTTAATCTCTTTGTTTTTAATGTTTTGCTTCTCTCTTTTTTTCGTATTCTTTTCTTTTTCAATTTTCTCTTTACTCTCCTCGTCACGGCATGGATTTATTGAGATTTTTTTAATTCGTGTTAACTCCAGTTAAAAGAATCTTAAGATGTGTTCTATTAGTCTATCTTCTAGGTAATATTATAATATTATGCATAGGTAGATTTTGTAAATGTAAATTTTTGAATTATTATATTCATAACTTTATATTATTATATTAATATATATATTATTATATATATTATTATTAAGCCAATGCATACGTTCAATTTTAATATAATATACTGGAATCGTATTTTTTAAATATTTCATGCAGTCATCTAGGACAAAAATTAAAATTTGAAAAAATGGATAACAACAAAAACATAATTGTTTTTCATTTAATATAATCCTAGTACTGATCTATGTTTTTCCGCTAGATTTATTAGGTTTAATTTCCAATATTTTTCATAAATATGTGCAAGATACTTGAAAATATATCAAATCTATTCTATGCGAAGTAAGGTTTGTATATGATTTTAGCAGTCATAAATATCCCTACTAAGTATTCATTTGTGATATAAAATTTGACATATTTTAGTCAAACAATAAGATAATATATCAATTGAATATTAATTTACATAGAAATCGTATGTCGTAAACGTAACAATAAATAAACCTAAAGTCTCAAAACTTAAAAAACAAAGGAACACGAAACACATAACTTTCCTTTAGATCTCGTCGTACAACGCAAAGCATTCTTTTCACGTATCGGCCGCAGCAGCAGCAAGCCGGTAAATGCACACAGAAGCGTTTTCCTCGGAGGGTATAGCTAGAGCTTGTGTATCTCCTCGAATGCAGCAGCAGTAGCACACGATGTATACGTACACGCAGGTTGTACACGCGCGCAGAGGCTGGATATATCGGCCGGTATTTCAACCGCCATGCGGAGGTAATGGATTCAGAAACGCGCCGGCGGTAGCGGCTACCATCACCACTACCACCACCACCACCACCACCATCACCACCACCACCTCGTACGCCCCGTGTTAATAACAATCCATACTTATTGCCCGCATATTTTACCGATCTCCGCGCGCTCGCGCACACCACCCGCGACTATATTACAACATATGGAGAGCATAAACTTTTATGGCTACCCTTCTACTACTACTATTACTACTACTACCACTACTGCACGGAACGCTAGCGGCGACTCATAGTTACCCCCTTGCGCTCTTGCTTTCTCTTTTTTTCCGCCAACCCTTCACACCCCTTCTCTCACGACTTTCGCTAATTACGAAGCAACGCTGAGATACTGAGCCTGAAGCTGCAGGGTGGATGTAGCCGATCGCGCCCTTCCAACTCTTTCTCTATAGTAGTAGCACGTCCTCTGTGCAATATAGGGCTCTTTCGCTTTTCTTACGGTTATCGCTGATTCTACATATCTTTTGCTTCAGTCGATTTTGTTCTTCCTCGTCGTTATCGTTACATGCTTTGTTGGATTTGTTTCTTTGTTCGCGACTCTTTTTTTGGCGTCGCTACAGTTTTCTCCGTTTGTTAATTCCTTTTCAATTTAGGATCTCTCGAAACTCATAGATCGTTACTCAAAGTCTATGTTTTCATAATACTATGTGGTAGATAACTAAATCTCCGAACTCTTTTATAAACATAACAATAAACAAACAATTTTATTGTTATATAATCTTAAATCGATAGCTATCAATCAAGTGAAATAAAATTGATAAAAGTAGAAGAAAAATTTCAGATTGAAAAAACTAACAGGAAAATTTTATGAACATTTTTATTTTTTTAAGTAATAAAATTGCTATATGTATAAAATATGCAAAACATCACCTCCAATCAAAGAAAAAATAAAATAAGTAATTTATGCAAATTGCAAAGAAAATCACATGGTAAGCTATAAAAGATGCCCAGTACAAAAATAATTATAGCAAAAATTATTTTCTAGAATACGGTAAAAATAATTAAATAAAATGGTATATACCACATACATAGATAGCATTAAAATAAAATTACCATATCGGGATAGAAATATCAAAATAAACAACTGTTCAGACAGACCAAAGTAAATAGACTAGTAATGAAAACACCAACAAACTCGAACGCATGATGGAACAATTCATGCATAGAATGGACACAATGCTCAATTTATTAACCGTACTAGGCAATAAAATAGCATAATGAACAAACTGAAAATTGCTATCTGGAACGCAAATGGTCTTGTGCAGAGGTATCTCAAATTAAGAGCATTTTTAATTTACGAAAACATCGACATTATGCTAATTTCTGAAATATAGTTTACAAGCAAAAACTTTCTCAGTATTCCGAACTACACGGTACAAAAAAGAAATCACCCACTCGATAAAGCACATACAGATACTGTGATCATCATCAAAACAAAAATTAATTATTACGTTCACACACACACCAGTGAAATTTATTTACAAGCAACCAATGTAATTATAAACGACAACAAAGGCTGGATAATAGCGTCCGTTGTTTACCGCCCTTCCCCTCAAAAACAATAATAAAAGAAAATGGACAGATTTGTTTCACTCTCTAGGAAATAGCTAGCGGCGATTATAACGCAAAGCATCAATAGTGGTGATCAAGATCACCAACTGCAGCCCCTAAAGGTAAAATACTTAATGAAATAATACTTGAAAATAACTGTATGCTATTATTTACCGGAGAACCGACACACTGGTTAACAGATATAAATAAGCTGCCAGATTTAATAACCTCGCAATCGTTAAAGGTATAAACAAAAAATTCTTTCAAGTATCATTATGCTTGGATCTAAAATCGGACCATTCGCCAGTATTAATTACATTGCACACATAACTATTCACAACAATAAACAGCTACATGAAAACAGTATTAAAACCTTTAAAATATTACTTTAAATATTTAAAATATTACTAACCTAAGTTTTAGATAAATGTTAATAATCGTATATATTAAAGAAACACGATAATTCACCTCCAATATAATATCTAAAAAAATTAAAGAAAAAAGAACATTAAGCGAAAGATACCATAAAACAGATTGATTCAAGATAAAGCCAAATTAAACAAAGCAGCTAAAGATTTATAGATATTAGTGTATTAGGAAAAAAAAACTACCAAACGGAAAAAAACTTAAAGAACTGAGTCCAACAGAAGCAACGGATTACTTACTATGCAAAATTACGAAGAGATTAAAAAGACCAACTACATTTACTTCACCTATCAGAAAACCCTGTGATAAATGGACCGGATCAGACGAGGAAAAAATCGACATGGTTGTAAATCACCTATACATATAGTATTCAAATCTCATCAAAGAATCATCATAGAACAAAAAGTTTTCTCGCTAGAAGATTTTGATGTCCACCACAGTACACCAATTGAAATAATTAATATAAAGTATTACAATTATGTAAAAATATTAATAACAAAAAGACACCTGATTTTTTATAACATTACAGAAATAATGATTAAAAATTTACTCACAATAACAATAAGATACTTAACTATTGTTTTTAATGCATGTTTTCGTCTATTCTATTTTCCCACTTAATGAAAAATGACAAATATTATCTTAATATCTTAATCCTAAGCCCGGTTAAGCAATTGAACTGGTAACGTCAAACAGACCGATTAGAATTTTATGAGTTTTTTCAAAAATTTATGTAAAAATAATTTTAATCTGAATCAATTCAATGATAATAAATAGAAAAACTTATCCTAGATCATCAATTTGGTTTTAGATGCAACCACACCACGATAGAACAAGTAAATAGAATAGTAGCTGCTGCAAGAAAATCTATCGAAGAAAAGTAATATTGTACATCAGGCGTATTCTTTGGTGTCGCACAGGCATTTGATAAAATATGACATAAAGGACTACCGCATAAACTAAAAAGATATTTTCCAAAGAGACACTAAGAATTACTTCAATCAAACTTACAAAATAGAGCATTCTGAGTCAAAATAAATAAAAATAATCAAAACGACAGCTAATAAAATCAGGAGTTCCGCAGGGTAGCGTACTAAAGCCAACACTATACTTACTATTCACTGCTGATTTGCCAAAGTTTTCAAACATCATAGCAGCAATATACGCAGATAATATAGCCATTATCTCATCACATCTAGAGACAACAATAGCATTTGAATTAGTCCAAAATTATATAGATAATCATCTACAAAATTGGTTTAACTCATGGCGAATAGTAGTAAATGAAAGCAAATCAATACATAAGACGTTCACTCTTCGAAAAGACGCCTGCCTATTAGATTCAACGACAAATATATTCCGCAAAGCTACCATGTAAAATATTTAGGTGTTCCCCTAGATCGGAGACTTACACGGAAAGAATATATATTCACAAAACGTAAACAGCTAGGATCGGAATGGAGAAAAATGCACTGGCCTTTCGGAGGAAAATCGGAGCTATCAACTGAAAACAAATTATTGCTACATAAAGCTGTACTCGAACCAGTTCGGACTGATGGCATTCAACTGTGGGGTGTTTTACGAAAAATCAACTACCGGACTACAAAACCATTCAAATAAACTTATCAGAAAACTTCTCAAGACATCAATTACCAACATCAGACTTAAAAAACATACACTAATGAATACATAAATGTGTCCTAATCTATTTTTCACGTTCTGAAACAAGGATAGAATACTTACTGGAGTATTTTTCTAAATCTCATTTATATATTTCACATAGTAATGACATTTACTTATTGTCTTAAAATATAAGGCAGATTGTAAATAAACGTGGTGCAATAAAAAATATGAATAAATGACAGATTATACTTTTATATAAAAATTATCGGGATGGTTTTATTAATTTAGTTATTTCAAAAGTCAATAATTTAAAATCAAAGAATTTTTTTTCTTTACAATTGCAGTTCATCATTATCTTTTGAGAATACAATGTTAATTCTACATCTATTAGCGTAAATCCAAAAGGAAGGAATAAAAAGAAATCAAGTAGCTAGAGCTACAAATTAAAAATACAAAAGAAAAAAAAATATCTCATGTTCCTTCGAAGAAAAGAAAATTACACGACACCTGCAAACATTGTATAATGCAATAGGCGCATACCTAAAATAGCAAGTTTGCATTCCATATCCCGATAGGTTGAGTTGCCCGCGCGATTACGAGTTTTGGTCGTTCCTATCCTTTTTCTCTTTCGTTGGCTCTTGTCGAGGGAGCGATTGAATTGGTCTTTGGCGCGAGCGAGCGAGCATCGAAAAGGTGGCGACGCTCGTTCTCCCGCGTACGGCCCCATAGATCACGTCTCTTCTCTCTAGCGCGCACAAGAGAGAGATAGTCTGACGCCACACACACGCACACGTACACACACCGAGCCCTCGGACACGACGGGGGAAAATTGCTTCTGGCCAATGAAGCCTGTCGGCCGATGATGAACGCGTGCACACGACGACGTTAAGACTGACGCAGTGGCTCGACCGCGATATGCCCAGACTACTTCTCGCGTACGACGAGACGAAATTTTATCGTGTGGAATGGCTACTACGGCTTTTCTTTACTTCCTGTTCTTAGTTTCTTCCCTTTTTGATCTATGTGTATGGCTGCGGCCTCGTTGTGTAGTACCTTGTATGGATTTTCGATTGGCTGAGTTTTTATTTTGAAAGTTCTGCGTGGAGGGCGCGGAGTCTATCGCGTGCCACTGGTGTACAAGGGGCGGCGATCATCTCGCTTTAGACCGTTGCTTTTTTTTCAATGGGCAACAGCTCGGTCGGATCTATCAAATCGGACAACAAGAAGAATTATTTGTGATTTTGTAATCAGCCTCATCTTGGCAATGTCATTTCCAGAGAACTAGATCTCTCAATATCCTCGCGTTCATCATCGCCTGACGAGACACGTCCAATCCCCCCAAGAACGACAATGGCCAAAGCAAAGCGAAACTTCATCAGAACTTTGGCCATCAAAAGAATGCGCGCGCGTAAAAAGAAAGCAACATTCGAAGAAGCAAGAAGCGGTATTTACGAAAAGGCAATCGAGCAATAATAAATCACCGAAAAAGCCGAGCGACGTAGGAAAAAGGCAAGCAGCGACTGCTCGAAGATATGTAGCCAGTCAAAGCCGATCCCGCCTTCCCACGTCTCTCTGCCGATGGCGACGACGACGCAGATCCGTATATCACTTTTATGGCAGCAGCAGCAGCAGCAGCAGCAGCAGCAGCAGCAGCAGCAGCAGCAGCAGCAGCGGCGGCGGCGGCGGCGGTATACTAGAGAAGTTCCGGCTACGATTTCCAGTGTGGCTGACTGTCGCTGCACGCGGGGGCCGAGAGCGGTGCGGTGGTGATTTCCACTGGGGATTCACCTCGCAGAATTTAATAACTCGCTCGCTCACTCGTCCTCTTCTTGGACATCAGACAGTTGCGCGCTGCGTATATGGTGTACGTGATTCGGAACAGAGACGAGTTGCTGCTTGGCAGATCTGCCGCGTGTATTCAATTTTTTCTTCCCTTCTCTCTTCTTTGCCTCAGAGACTCTTGCTTCCTTTCGTTTGCTTAGTAATTTCGTTAACGTGAAATACCGACTGTCTTGCCTTCCCTTTTATTTATGATTTCTATTCTTTATAGAAATCGGCCTACTTTGTCATGGTTTGATTCAATTTATTTTCTAATCTGAGCGGTGTGCAGTATAATTCCATAGAATCCTACCAACATTTTTCCATACGTTGCTCCACTGGTAATAAGTCGGTTGATTTAGTGCAAACAGGAATGTGTGACTCGAACAAAACAGAGTTGAAAGCAGCGAGTTGGCAAAACGCAAAGCCAGATTAATGTAACTACCGAAAGCAGTGCCCCCCTACCCCATCATTTTCGAATTCTTCTACTGCACTGACTCGCGCAAAAGTGATTGCGCGCTCTCTCGAAGCGATAAATTCGCAGTGGATCGCATCCATCTTTCTGTCTTTTAACTTTCGGATGAGTCGCGCGCGCATTCGCGCATCAACGTAATTGGCCTGCGCGCGGGCATTATAATTTATTAATGAGCGTGTGCGGCGCGCGAGCGCGAACTATTCCGCCGCCAGAGCGACCGAACAATCGCGACAATACGCGATCTTAAATCACAATTTGGTTAATGCGGAATGTAACGTCGATGGTAGTTGCAAGCGTGGATCCTCCACCTGCGGCAGCCTATCTCTCTTCTCCAATTGCTCGTTCTCTCGCTCTCTCTCTCCCTCTCTCTCTGCTGAAGGATTATGAATCGCTGCCCCCCCCCTCTCGACGAGGTGGCTCTTTCGCTCTGAACTCGCTCAGAACTATAACATTCCTACGCCACTTGGCTGGCTCTCTCTCTTGCGCGCGCACGCGACCCGTATCACCCGTAGCTTTATGCGCTCCACTTGAGAATTTTGTTGAGTGCTCAATGATCGTTAAGTTTCTCGAACATTTTATCGAGTTTCCTACATATCGTATCAGCGAGTTTGTCAACGTTACCAAATCGATTCCGCTTTAATCCGCACGCGTAGTCTCGCACGGTACGTGTGATTGCTCTAAAAAAGAAAAAAATAAAAAAAAAATTCATCATTCACTCGGGCACACGATCTTTGCCCGTCAACGTAAGCAAGCACTTTTTTGCGATTATAAAAAGCCCGCAAGCTCCGTTATTCGTTCAAGTCTACATCCTGCACGTACATAAGATGGCCATGCACTCGACGAGATATAAAAAAAGAGCAGCGGCGAGAGAGTGAGCCAGTTAGCTCTCGGTATATTCTTTCAACGATGGAACAGGTAGAGGAAGAGAGGTTGGATAGCGGTACTTAATACCTACTGAGTTAAGCCGACCGATGCCACTGGGGTCGGGAACACACACGCCCACGCGCGCCCACACACACACTTGTATGCGCGTACTGGCAGTGGTGTGTGGTAGCCTCTCGCTAACAATTAATTATTGGCAGCACTTCAGAGGCGCTCTCTCTCTCTCTCTCTCTTTCTCTCTTTGGCCGCAGCCGTAGTTAAACATTACACGAGCCGTATCTTACGCTGCTATCTAATCCCCTCTCTTTTGCCTCTTCTTCGCTGGTGTCGCCGCCAGCAGCGCCAGTAATCTCGTTTAATTGCTAGCTGTAGACGCGCGCGAGCGGGAGAGTCCCGTTCAATTAGTTTTTCAAATAAACATTAGTTTCCTTAACACGGCTACGAGGCGCCGCCGCGCGCCATAACGTGGAGAGGGAGAGAGAGAGAGGGAACGAGGAGAAAGGAGGTCGAAAAAATCGGGGTGGTAAGTAATTAACGACACATTTATACGATATCGGCGCAGGATATCAGCTGCCGCCGTACGTATGAAGTGCCTTGCTAATAGGAAGCTATGCTCTCGCCGATAGATACGCTACTGCTGCTACTTCTTCCACCCCTTCTTCCCTCTTCGCTCTCTCTCCCTCTCTCCTTTTTTTTTGCCTCGACGTCGTCTCTCTTGATACACGTCGTTGCAGTCGCTCTCGAGAGGAAAAGGGATTACGGGACCACTCTAGCCTCGCAAGCTCGTTTCATGTTAATGCCTATTGTTGCCTTGTAATGAAAACGAGAGACGTTTTCTCACTCTCTCTTTCTATCCTTCGATCTATGTATATGCTCCGATACGCTATGCGTTATACCAACTCGAGAGCCTCCGACGTCGCGACGACTAAATGAGAGGTGAAGCGCGCGTGCACTGTTATTGCCTTTGCTAATTGCTGGATTGTCGCCTTTCGTTTTTTTTCGCTTTTTTTATGTTTGCTTGATACATTTCGATCAGAATCTTGATTTGTGATGGATATTTATGAGGAGCACGGATTTCCTTTTATGTTTTTGTTACTCATTGGAAAACAATCCGACTGTTTAATTCGCCGTTATCTGTTATCCGGATCTATTATGTACAAAGGAATCGGCCATTTTAGTAATGGATAGCTAAACAATTATAAATATACAATTCAGAATTGGATGCGAATTTTATTAAGGACGACACTGAGTCACAAAATCGTGGTGTTATCATAGCGTTAATGCATCGGTCATTTTATTAACAATAACGTTAAACTTAAATTCAAGGTTATTTCAATTTTCTTCAGTTTATCATCAATTTTTACATGAAACATATCCGCAGAAACGAAAGATCCCATTGAAAACTAGTATCATCGTCAATATTTAATTAGCAAATAAATCACCGCGTCCTGGCGTAAAATACATTAAAGCAGCAGCAATTCACACACGCAGCAGCATGAAATTCTAAATTCTCATTACCAGATTCACGCGTGTGCACGCGCGCTTACACGTGCAAAGTCAATAGGTTGTATACGCAATCGCCCATATATATGTGTGTGTGTGTGTGTGTGTGTGTGTACATATATATACACATATATACGAACACACTGTAAAGCTTGGGCAAGCGGCAAGCTCGTGGCTTTGTTTACACAGAGATGACTTTTCGGGAGAGAGCACATTGGAGGCGATAAATCCCAGGGCCGATATAAATTAATTTTAACTCGATGCCTAAAGAGCAGAGCCGGAGCGCGGTGCGTGCGGAAATAAAGATGTTCCCTCGGAATCACATGTCTTTCCCCCACTCTCTCTCTCTTTCTGCAGCCTGTACACGCGCAACCATAACAACACGCAGCCTTTTACGCGCTCGCTGCCGCGAACAAAACGCGCGAGGTTGCGTTATGGGTGATGCGGATTATTCACTAATATGATTTACGGCGAATTACGAGAGAGCGCGCGCGAGACTCACAATGCGCACATAATGTGAGGCATAATTTATTAATTTTACTAATGGCTCCTGCCCATTATTATTGATTTCGAGCTTTCTCTCTCTCTCTCTCTCTCTCTCTCGCACGCATGCGAGCGCCGCAGTCTCGCGCGACACATCTCCCGCACTGCAGGCTGATTTATCCCGCTCGTTATCGGCTCGGGCTTAAATCATCCGTAACGCCAACAACCCTCGCCGTCGCTGTGAGCCCAGCCCAAGCGACGCGATGCCTTTTTTCCGCGTTGACCACTGCGCGCTGATTTTGGAATTCCAATGAAATTTTCCAGCGACATTTGGAGTCATCGGTCGATTAGGGCAATTTGTTGATATCTGTTATTCTTTTTTTAGAAGTCCGTTGCAGACAAGAACGATTTTTTTTTATCGCAATCCAAGGTCGATCGGTCTTATCTCTGATGATCGCCGGATAATTGTATGCCACATAACAAATATTAGCGGATACATTTTACCTTTAATAATTTTACTAGATAATAATCGTATTTTACTCAACTAACTTGATTTAATGATTTCTTTGTTTGATAAACTTTCTCGTAGAACGTCTTTTGAATTTTTCTGCAGCCAAATGCCATAGACCGTTTATAGTAGTAGGTATTCGCTCGAAGTAGGTGTCATCATGCAACAGCTATCGGATTTTCGCAATTTTTTCATTCATTGGATGAAATAATTGTCTGCTTTCGGATTTCTAAAAATCACAGACAAGGATCAACAAGTCGATGTGATGAGAAATTTTAAATTTGAAAGAGCTGTTTCTGAACAAATATTGGATAGACTTTCCTACGACAGAATCCGAGAATAGCTACGGATCGCACAGTTATGAATCTGTTTAGATTATTTTTCTCAAGATGAATCATGAATGTGCAATTTTTTAGGACATGGATGAATTTACATTTTGATTGAGAATGTGCATTGTCATGTCTACAGTTTACGATGTTATTTTGCTTCGCTTGTAAGTGAGATTTATGGTTAATCCTAAATATAAACTTGAATAATTCTGTACATGTATTCATTTAAAAATAATGGCTTATAGATGATGACTGCTTCTCACTATTTTGTTGATATTTGCATATATTTGGAAAATAAAATACCTACGAGTACAGTCGTAACTGCCGTACTTTAGGTGCCAATTAACACTTGCATTAATTGCGAACCCTTTGAATTTAGCTATGTGATTTAGCTATGTGATGAATATGTAGAACTTATAATTAGGATTTGATAGTTTGGTAACAAATCGGTAAACATATACCAATTCTTACGAATGCATAAACAATAAGATCTTAAGCAAAAACCTTACTGGAAAACAATCTTTTAGTTAATCAGAAATGTTATTCCAAGATACCACTTTTTTAATTATCGATATCATTGTAATTTCATTAAATATGTAAATATATCGACTTTTGATACAGTAACTGGATGAGATAACAGATAAACTGATATAAATACGTTCAGTGCTCGTAATTGCAAATCATTTTACAAGACTTAAGTTAGCCTATACATATCCTCTTTTTTATACAATCATAGAGAAATATACTATAGAGTTATTTATCAAAATTTTGTACGGATTATTTTAATAAATAATGAAGTGTTTCATAAATAAAAAAAATAATATCATCATGGTTTTTCAATACTTGATTTTTATAATAATTTTAAGTGGAGTATCTGTAAGCAACAGCTATCGCATTCTCGCAATTTTTCCTTTTCCTGGACGCAGTCATTTTCATGTGCTAGCGCCAGTTGCTCAATCTCTTGCTCAACAAGGTCATCAAGTTGATGTGATAAGCCACTTTAAATTAAAAGAACAATTTCCAAACTATACGGAGTTAGAATTTCCGATAGTTCAGTCGCATGCTCGTCTGAAATTCGACACAGCAATTTCTTTAAATGATGAACAAAATTGGCTAAAGGAATATGAAACACGGATATGTGATATGCTAGGTCATCCAACGATTACCGAGCTGATGAAAAACCCACCGACAAATCCACCTTATGATGCGCTCATCATCCATGTAAGTGATATTTCTTTTAGAATGATGTGAACTTGCCAATTTGATCTTATTCATAATAAATAAAACAGGTGGCCATGGGCATTCAGTGTCTTACTGCTATCGGTCTTATGTTGAATATTCCAGTAATCGGAATTGCGACTACTATAGTATATGCATCAGTCCAACAACTTATGGGAAATCCTTTGAGTTTAGCTATAGCGTCTGGTCATACAAATTATTATAAGAAAAATTACACATTATGGGAAAGAGTTATGAATGTTGTAGAAACACACAGTGAATTACAAACGGAAAGATTTTACTATGGCAGCCAACAATATTATTTGAAAAAATACTTAGGATTTGATAAGACACGTATTTCAGAAGTAGATAAAAGCATTGCTCTTTTATTAACCAACTCTCACTATTCTTTTCATGGCATAAAACCAAAAACTCCAGCTATTATTGAAATTGGTGGTATAAATATAAAAAATGATTCTTCAGAACTTAATTTGGTAAATAAATACGTTTAGTTGAAACTTACCGATTTTATAATTTACATTTCATGTTTTGCAGAGTTTGAGGAAAATTCTTGACGAGAGTACCAGCGGTTTCATTTACGTTTCATTTGGTACTTTGACACTAGTAGAAACCTTGCCGATGAAATTTTTAAATCAATTATTTACTACATTTTGTAAAATAACACCTATCAGAGTTATCATGAAGCTCTCAAGTATAGACTTTCTCCGAAAAAATCTATGCGATAACGTATTCGTATACGACTGGCTACCTCAACAAAAATTACTAGGTGTGTGTAACTTAACTTATTAATTTTTATATTTTTGAAGGTTTAAAAATATTATATCTTATTTGGTTTTATATTCCAGAACATTCAAATATCAAAGCCTTCGTAACTCATGGAGGTGGATTGAGTTCGCAAGAGACCATACACTATGCAGTACCTGTCATATGTATCCCGATCTTCGCTGATCAAAATTTTAATTGTGATATCTTTGTTTCAAAAAATATGGGTGTCAAAATTGACATTAAGACTGCGCAGTCGAAAGATTATGACGATGCTTTTCAAGAAATTTTATCAAATTCACAATACAAGTAAGTATTAGTCTTGATTGGTATTTTCCAAAGGCACGGTAATAAAGAATTTATATTTATACTTTCGTATTTTAGAAATTCAATGAAGAAGTTTTCACATTTGTATTGGGATCGACCTCAATCACCTCGGGAAGCTGTAAATTATTGGGTTGAATATGTTATTCGTCATGGTAAAAATGTTTTGAGATCACCTGCTTTGGATCTCGAATGGTGGCAATTCGAGTTGATCGATGTTTATTGTCTTCTATTTTTATGCACTCTACTTGTCGCTTTCTTCTTGATTTTAATTATTGGATATACGTTCAAATTACTTATACAGTTACTTAGTTCATCGAATAAAATAACGTCGAGTAAAAAGGTTGATTAAACTAAAACGAATTATTGTACATATTTTATAATTAATAATAATTTATAATTCGACTCTGATTATAATTAAATATATAATATTAAGCTATAATAGTAAAATAAATAATCAAAAATAACGTCAAATAAACAGGAGTCCGCTGATACTCTTTGTCTGACTATATTTTATCTGTACTACTTTTTTAAAAAGACATTTCCCATGCACTTATTTAACTAAATGCAATGACTCCAATAAAGTAAATATTTTCGTTAGTATTATCACTTCGTTGCAAAGTCCACGTTTAATTTTCAATTTTGATCATCGACACAAGTCGCAATATTTATCACTCCGCGTTTGCACTCGAGAAAAGAAGCAAAGAAGTGAAATTGAAGGAGCAGAGAAAAGCTATAAGTGCAAGGTGGACCCTCAATATGTGCAAGTCCGTTTGTCTTGTGTGTGACCGCGCGCGCGCTTTCCTACTCTGCCACTGGCGTGTGTTCTTTTCTCTTTGTCACGGAGCAAAAGAAAGAGAAGGAGACACAGCAATCGTAGGCTTCGTCGCGTTATTGTCCAGCCGACCGTCTCTCGGCGCAATAACATTTTTATTAAATAATAAACATGTATATACGCGCGCGCGCGCACGCGGTATCGGCGCTACTCTCTCTCTCTCTCTCTCTCTCTCTCTCTCTCTCTGTCTGCCAGTGTCTGCGCGTATGTGAGAGCACGTGCGCCACTCGAGCTTTTGCTTGGGGTTTGTCTGCGGCTGCAGCGATTTGTACTCTCGTTATTGCTTTTGCCCAAGTGCGCTCGGTCACTCCAGATCGCTTTGATATCTTCTTTTTCGACAAGCTCGAGGCGGATATCTGTACGTGTTCGCGCGACAGTCGACACTTTAGACCATTAAAATCGTGCGATATTGCTCAGTCTCATACTAATTGTGATTCTTCGCTGGAGCAGGTGTCAAGTCGCAACGTGATTTTTCGGAGTTATAGCGGGGAAAAAAATCATATTTATGCATCTTTGACATCGGAATCGTTGTGCCGTAAAAGCAATCAAGATGAATCAAGCAAAAACGAAAATTCCCATTTTCGTAAGTCGTCAAACATGTCACCTTGGGGGGTGCACAAGGCAGCGAGCCACTCCGCGTCACGGCGCAAACCGAAGACGTCGACCACCGCGTACAAAGGTTTGACTCCAGGATTAAACGCGGAGAGGTAGGCAGCGTGAACTCGATGAAGCAGCTTTGACGATTCTGTTTGAAGCGCCGTACCTCAGCTCAGCGGCGCTCAGTTAAACGGCGCCGCACCTTCGCACCTCGAGAGCGGCTTCCTCTGTGCTGTCGCCTCCGTTCTCGTAGCACAGAGGAAGGGATTAGACCTCTCTCTCTCGTTCGTTCTCCTCTCTCTTCTTCTCTCTCTTGGCTTTCGCTTCTCAACGTTCCGTTAACCGCGTGTAAGCCAACGTTGAAACCGGCCATTATTAGCCTGTGCTGTAGGTATGCCAACCTTTTTGGCTGCTACTATGCTGTGGTGAGGCGAATAATTATAAACTATCGCTTGAGTAATGAGGCAATGTCTTTAGATCCGTCGAACACCGTGTAGGTGAATTAGCCTTATGATCAATTAACTGCTCATGGGGCTGGATATATAGATATGGTTCTTGCTTGCTGACAGCCAATTTCTATTTTAATCAATTTAGCATTCTAATTCTATGACAAAAATTAATTTGGTGAAAACAAATCTGTTATAAAATAAGCAATTATGTGAATTAAAAGAAAATGTTATGTGTGTAAAAAAGTTTACTCATGAATGCAATAAGATTTAAAAAGTTCTATTCATTGTATGTATATTCGTTCGGTTATGCCTATTAGTGATCACCGCAAGAAACGTCGAACAGGTAAAAATTTTATTTAAAAAATCTAAAAACTTAATAAAATAAAAGTGCATGAAACAAAAGCGAGGGGTAAATTACAAAGATAAAGTTATGTCAGAGTCATCAAAAATGTCTTTGAAGCTCGCGAAATTTGCCTCGAAGTGCACACATAGACACACACAGCCACCTGTAGCAAAGGCAAGCGCAACTACAAAGGTATTGCCATCAGCGAGCTGTCAACGAGCTCTTTCTTCGGTGCGTTGATGCTGTACATAGGTATCCGCAGTCAGTCAGTCTCTCACCCTTTCGCGTATACCCCCGCACACACAAGACTGATAATTAGTTATAACAAAGCAAGCGATGCGTGGTTTGATGTCGAAATACCGGGGCCGCGATTGATCGGTTAATTTAAAGGGACGCCGGCTCTCACTCTCACGCTGCAGGGGCTTTCGATATGCTAAAAGACGCCAGCGAGAGCAAAGCAAACCATCACGCTCGCGTATGCCAGTCGCTTGTGTGTTGCCTTTCGCTCGTCTCGACATTCCGACAGCTCTTTCATCTACGGATGATTACGGACCTTGCGGCTCTCTCTCGTACACACACACACACACACACATACACACACTCTCTCTCTCTCTCTCTCTCTCTCTCTCTCTCTCGTAAGCTTGATGTACATGTTGTACTCTCGCTCTCTCGCATACTATGGCAGAGAGAGCTTGTGCGATTAAAATTACCACGCTCCAAATTGAGCTTATGCTGTTTAGAAAATAATTAGTTTAGCTTCGCCCTATCATATCGTGTGTAACGGCACTTGTTATACTTTTACATTCTGGTTGTGCTATTGATTTTTGATGGAGTTATCAGTGAGAACGCTAGCTTCTAATGAATTATAATATTTTCGAAACAAGATGTCACTCGAGTAGATCTAAAATTCAAATTTACGGCTTTGTCGGAAAACTACACTGGTAAAATCTTTTTTCGTCGCGACAGCGTTGACACTTACAGTGACATAGAGCTTAAAAAGCCTCGAGAAAAGTGTCGACAGAGAAGAGAGAGAGAGAGAGAGAGAGGCGTGATGTATGTACGTCCCAACCACTTACCAACACTAAGATTTGTGTGCTTCGTAAATGTTGTCTTATCTGTCACAAGCTGTTGTGTCAGCAAACATAAATTTGTGTAGTTCGAGTTGAATTCAGTACGAGGTACTTACAAGTAT
Organism: Phymastichus coffea; assembly: GCF_024137745.1. Classification (NCBI taxonomy): domain Eukaryota; kingdom Metazoa; phylum Arthropoda; class Insecta; order Hymenoptera; family Eulophidae; genus Phymastichus; species Phymastichus coffea. Next base: position 487,022 of record NW_026706949.1, on the reverse strand, counting down.
GATAAAAAGAAAATTCTATAGCATTAAAAGACAAAGAAAAAAGAGTAGAGCTGTGTTTGCATTGACAGGACAAACTTCACCTCGGCGTGAACACATCTGAGCGAGCCTCGCAACTGGAAATCCATTTGAGAGAATTGAAAGGTGTCTGGAGCAGGCTCAATTTACGATCTCGACAACTCTTCGTCGCAGTGGCCAGGGTGCTGCTGGGAAGCTCTTACATAAAAATCAGCAAACTCCGCGGGTCTGTCCACAAATCATCGCCAACTGTCAGAGTGGCTGCCTGGAAACGAATGGTTCTCTAAGTCACCGCGCGAAGACGACCAATCTACATCATTCTGTCGGGGCAATGGATCGAATATTTTTACTAGCCTCTATCTCTTTGTCTCTCCCTAATTTTCTTGTTTTTTCGTAGACTGCCAAACATTACCCCGTCGCGTCAAAGGCCCGACGTTGTACACCATGCTGCTGCAAACTTTCGGCAGATTCTCGCGTCATTTGAAATTCCAAAAGTTTTCTGCCCCTTGATAGTCTCTCTATCGTGTGTTATCGACGTTGAACTGTGGCGTTATTTTTAGCTTGCTTGTGTTTTTTTCGAGGCCTTTGATCTACGCGTTGATCGGGATTCCTTTTCACGATGCGTGAGATAGTTAGCATGAACAAACCATTGCAAGTCGTAATTTTTGCGCTTTTTTCAGCACGTAAATCGCGTAAAATGACTAGACGACGCAGCCAGAAGAAAGGTAGCTTTAATAACTCAGGATATCAGCTAATTGCCGAGCTATCAATTAAATCTCTAGAAAATCCAGCGAGTTAAGCGAGTAAGAGCGAGACGGAGAGAGGGTTGTTTATGGCGCGGCGCGTCGTCGTCGACTCTCCTCCTCTACCTCCTCCTCCTCTTCTCGCTCAGTCGCGAATGCGCGCAAGAATGATCCCGATTCTCGGGGGCTAGGCAATTTAGTCAACTTACGATCGCGCTAGTTGCTACTTCGAAATTTTGTCGGAAGTTTACGAGGGATTAAGCCAACTTGAGCTACGAATCAGCTTAGTCGCCGTCACGCAGACACTAGCTCGCTCTCTTTGCCAGAAAGGGAAAAGACGTAGTCAGTGTGAGAAAACGAAAGGGAGGCCAGAAAAAAGAATAAGCGCTAGATTTACGTGCTTTCAAACTGTAATTAAATAAAACACAGGATCTCGGTTTATCTCTATGGGCTTCAGAAGGTGTGGTCTAATGGATTGTTCAATTTGCAAATGATGAGATTGCCTCATTGATTTACATTAAGTTAATAATTTCAAGATTCTTCTTCATTTATTTTCAACTATTTTGAGTTTAAACAATATTTATTTACGAACACAAATCACAGGTTTCATATAGTAGAACTGCCCAACCTTCAGAAGAGCTATTAATTAGCTCTAGGAGGGTATTATATATATATATATATATATATATATATATATATATAAAGAAGTCATATATATATATATATATATATATATATATAAAAGACTTCTTTACATAATTACTTAATCTATTGTAAATACTCTTTTCGAATAATTTTGCTATATTAAAGATGAAAAAGTTTGCTTTATAATGTTTGACCTTCGATGTATCTTTAGCTTTATAAATGGAAATTATTTCTACTATTTTTTCAATGCATCAGGTCAGATTCCTTGGTCTTTACAATTGTTTAATAAAAATGCTGAATGATTAGCAATTCCATTAACCTATGTGCAATGACTGACATTCATTGTACTTCATCCAAAACTAGGTATTTTGTCAATCTATCAACCATCCATTAACCAAAATTACCATTTTCGTGGTATTACAGCTGTACCGATATGATTAAATCTGAGACGATTGAAAAAACAAATCAGTTGCAAGGCAAAAAGGCAAACGGATAAACTCACTCAGTTGGCTGAAGACGGAAGTTTCCTTCTCAAATTAAGAGCAGGGCCACACGCTAGAAATGCTGCACGTTAACCGAGATTATCATAATCTCCGGCGGCGGCGCGACTGCGGTAACATTAAACGCGAACGCACACATACACATATACCTTTTACCCCCTTTTGCAGTCGTACCTAAAACATGCCCAAATTTCGCGGCGATTTATCAGCGATTCCCCTGATCTTCCTAACCCCGAGACTCGTGATTCGCTTTAGTTGCCGTTTCGCGTAAGATTTGTGTGGGGGGGGGGGGCGTAGCCTTTGCAGTGACATCGTTTTCATCACCTTTGAGATTAGCCTTTAATGGGCTGGTTTGCTTAACGGAATTGTTTTATCTGACTTGATTTTCCATCTACAAAATTATGTAAAACGAAAAGATGCATGGTAATTTGAATTCTTTTAATAAAATTTTATTTTCTATAAAACGATATTGTAAATGATTACTTTTCTCTACTTTTACGTGCCGTATGACTAAATAAATTGCCTCGATATCGATCATATAAAATATCGTTCAGTTCGAACGGTAATAAAATAATATCATCATATAGCAGAGTAATCAACGTAATTTGATCTATTATCCTTAACTATATCAATTTCTATAACACTCTATAGTCAAAAAATTGAATGCAAACTAATGCAGGCATTTAAAAAAAATGCAATTACTTGTAAGATATCCAGTTGGAAGATTTGAGAACCTAAAATTATCCGTATTATCAACAACTCACGACATTTCTTTTCTTAAAGCTAATGCTTGATATGATGAAGCTAAAGCTGAGATTTATAGCAAATCTCCCGGCCTCCTTCTCTATAGCCACACTGAATCGGTCTGTTCAGTCTTTCGTATAAAAGAAAGAGCAGCTGTCCTCTCTATTCTTAACGCACCTATCGCGGGAACTTAATCCTCGCGGTATTTATTCGCGAGTAGCAGCGAGCACGTGATAATAATAATGGCGTCTCGGTGCGCGCGGCGTTTTCAAGAATTATAGCAGTCCTTGCTCACCAAGCTGCCCTTCCCACCGCAGTAGGATAAATGAGTGCCGAGGATTAGCTAAACAGTGGCTCAAAAATGTTATTATATAGCAGCATAAATATTCATGAAACACCGACTCGACGGCTGCTCCCTGACAAGTGTTCTCTACTACTCGCGTTCTTTCTCTCTCCGAGTTCACAAAAACCCCACCACTGCTGCTATGTTATAAGTCTCCCCACTTTTCACCCTGTCGTCCGTTGGTCAACTTATATTTTTTAGAATTATTATTTTACCCCCGATATGCCTTTTATATTTTGATTCAACGTGAGCCCTTGTTTTTCAAACTTCAGTTTTTGTTTTACAGAAATTAGCATTAAATAACTGTCCTCTCACATATCAGCTTTACTCGACAAACCATGATGAAATATATTTACTTTGATTGCTTATAAACATTTCATTAATCATTCGAAACACTAGAACCACACAAGTTTGACGTAGAAAACACAGACTTTGGTATAAATAAGTAGGGATTATAATGCTATTTCGTTATGATTAATTACGAATATAGCATAATATAGCATAACTTAAAATGACATACCTAATGTAAAAATTACAACGATAGCTATCCAAACATGTCCCATGAAATACAGTATTTTTAGTACTCTAGACATCATTCTCTCAAACAATATACTATTGAAGTTGAACATAGTTAGATGTATTGGAAGTCGTTTTCAAGCGCAGTCGCTAACCAAGCCGGCGCGATTTATTCGAAACAATTTAATCTAAATAACGTACTGGCATCGAAACTGGTCTCGACAACGCCGAATGTGCCCAAAAGCTCTCCAAACAAATCCATCGAGAGTAGTCATCCTCTCTCCGACCCTTATTCCAAAAAAATCTATGCGCATTTCGCGTTTGGTAAATATCGTGCATCTAAAAAAAAGAGAGCGAGCGGCAAACAAACCGTTTGAAAGAAATACACGCGCTGCGGCAAAAAGCTATCTAACCAATTGTTTATATTATTTATGCCGTCGGCGTTTCGGCAGCAGTACTGATTCGTACGCGACGCGACACAAACTCAATTTCAGCGGTACGCGCACGACGCAGGGTTATAACGCGATTACTCCACACAGGCGAGCCCGACGCAAAAATATCAATCGCACAGTTGGTATAATCCCACTTCGACGAGCGTCTACCTTTTAATTAATCACCCGTGTCAGCCTCTATCGTAGCCGCGCTGTATTGTCTATTTCATGCGGCATCGAACTAAACGTTGGCGGTGTGATTTAAGCCCGTTGCCTTTTTACGCTCGCGGTCATAACGAAAATTGAAATATCTTGGAAATAGCTAGCTTTCGTTTGACGATAGTGCGCGCGGGGCGTCTGCAAATGAAACGTGAAGCTTCGAATTTGCATCGGCCTGCCGCGCTGGTTCGCGCTGATTAATTGCGATTTAACGTCCAATAATACTTCGATGCTCGTACATTTTTCATTTGTCTTCTGCGCATCTCTCTCCCTCCGCTCTGCCCGTATTAACCGATGATTTATACAATTTTATTGTCATGATTGAATTTTAAATTGCTGAGCGCGCGCGTACGCACGCACGGGGGCGGGCGTGCGCATATCAAATGTGACTGCGAGAGAGTTCGGCGCGCGACTTCATTTGCCGTTATTTATAATGAAATTAAAGTCTGCTCTTGACAAAAAAAAATTGATTCGCTTCGCAATCCCGTGCGCGCTTTATTCGCTTGTTATTTTACCTTGCGCGAGCGCGCGAGTGAGAGAGAGAGAGAGAGTTATTTGAGCTGCACCTCGTTATAATTGTGGAATTCCATTCGATAAATCGTAACCGAATGAATGATCGATTCGTATTATTTCTTTTTTGGATTCTCTCTGTATGCGCACGCGAGAGTGAACTCGTCGAAAAAAAAAAGAAACGAGTTGAAATGCTCCCAGTGAGTCATTGAAATATCAAACACACAATTATCACAACCCTTGCTCTTGAAAGTAAATAAAGCGCGAGTGAAGAGAGCATCAACTTTGGCTGTCGAGTTGACTCGATGGAGAGCATACTAGCGGAATAAAAGAGAGAGCGACGAGATGCAATGAGAGTCGGTGCGATAAGGCGTATACGCGCAAGCGTGCAAGAGAAGAGAAGAGGAGTGGGGGGAGGGAGGTGCAACAGGTCGCGTGAATTTTCTCTCCCTCGCCGCACCAACGGAGGCGCGCGGCGCACCACCGCACGCAGACGGATAGGCAGGCAAACAGCCGCGTCATTAGTCAATGTCTCGAGCGCGCGCGAGAGAGAGAGCGAGAGAAAGTGAGAGAGAGAGAGAGAGAGAACTCTCGTGTGTTGAGCTAGCTATCCGACAAATCCCTGCATTACGCGGCCTGTCTTCGCTTTATAAACTCGAGTAGGATGCTCTGCGAGCTTCTGCTTCCTTTTTTTCTCCTTTCGCTTCCCTCAGATTGCGAAGGGGAATGAGTCTATTTGTTAGGTGATTTGTTAAACTGAATCGTTTGCCTATAGTTAGGAAACACTTGTAGAATACAGATTTGAGTGGATAGTTTTCTAAAATTCATATTTGATTTTAAACATGAGTTTACGGTATGATCAGCTATACAGTTGAACTTATTTTAGATGACTAATTTCTAATCAAATTTCTATATACATATGAAGTATATTGCGCTAGTGAGGTTTTCAAGAAAATGTCCTTTTTATAAATATTTCAAGAAGCCTAAAACTTGCTGACATTTCGAAATTACTTTCGCATTGTTCCTTTTTAATTAAGTTGAAAGAAATAAGAGCACTGTTGTTTTACTTGGAAATCTAAAAAATCAAAATCAATTGTCAACGTGTACAAATGGAGAACTCACAAAAGTAATGCGTGAACGCATCTTCAAATCTCTCAACTACTTTTCCCTTCACTTATCGACTTTTTCCTGTCTCCGCCCGAGCAACGCGAGCTCGGAAAGGAAAAGCTCTCGCCTCGTCATGCGATAATTCTTCGAGTCGTATATACGTCAGAGCTTCTCGCTGCCTCCACAAAGCTGGCAAAGAAATTTTCGGCGAGATAAATTTCGGCGTTCTTTTTTACGTCGCGCGCATCAAGCAAAAACATTGAAAAAAAAGAGAGAAGAAAAAGACCGTCAGCTTGCTGCCGCTACTGCGCAGAGACCGAAAAGTGCTTCCGGCCTTTATTGTCAGCCGCGTAAATCAGCGTGGTCGGAAGAAAGAGCCGCTCACGCAGCGCGGGATTAAGCGGCCCAAAGCGTGTAAATCACACGGCGATTACGGACTCGCAAGCTCGCTTCACTCTCTCTCTCACTCTCTCTCTCTCTCTTTCCCCGCGACGTGCGCGCTACCGTTTGCTTCTTCTCTATTTTTTTGGTTGTCTTTTCTTTTTTAAACTCCCCGGTCTGACCGAGCGGTCACTTCATTCGTTGGTTTAGCATGCGCGGGTACACGAGTTTTTGTGGCCGAGGGAGAGCTGGATCCGTCTTGTCAACCGAAACTTTTCTACGTGAATTGGTTATCGAGGAGGACAAACGATTTTTTGTTTCCGCTTGTTCATGGAAAATTGAAAATTTTTATCGAAGTTAAATGAATCATAACAAAGCATTCTCATTCTCGAAAATCTTTTTGGTAACGTTAAGTCGCACAGCTACTTAATACCCCTTAGTCAAATTCCACACATACATTACCTTGCGAGCTCCCTTATCCTTAGCGCGTAAGCTCTTAATCAAACGCGTCTAGATATTTACCTCCAATTACACAAGGCTCCTTCCCCGCTGCTACTCAGTAGGAATATATAATGCGCTTATACCTTGCCCGGAGAAAAAAGAATTTTAGGCATGAAAGGCTGCAGAAGACGCAGCGTATAAGGGTGTCGCCTTCTACGATATCGGAAGGGTTAGCCACACAGTGGTGCGCGAGAACTCAGGCTCAGGAGGTCGAAGAACAAAGCTTGATTTATTGTAATGAGTTTGCAGGAGTTAAGAGGTCTGCCCTTTCATCCCTCAGCTCGCGGCGGCGCGGCGATGCCGTGTAGCTCGATATTCGGTGTGGTTTGATGGGGATCCGAGGATCGAGCCCGTCATAAACCCTTCTTAGTGGCTCGCTACCCATACCCAGCTCCGACAACCCTTATCACCCCTTCCTTTTGCCTTTTATTCACCTCTTGTTCGCTCTACCGCTACTGCTGCTGCTCGTAGTGTCGCTAGATTTCGTTGGACAATTGGAATCGGATATGAATAAGTCGGACTTGTGAAAAAATATGTGAATTGAAACGTCGTGGATTTTCTTATGAATTCTCGATTTGGAAGAAGGTAAAGCTCATCTGATCATATTCGAGTTTTAATATAAAATATTCATAAGAAAAAAATACTTCGTGAAAAAAAAAATGGTTTTTGGTTTTCAGTAGTAATAGCCGTATGTGGTCAGGCATTTGCATTGCAAAGACATCGTGAATTATTCAAGTTGAATTTGGGGGAATACGTGAGGTAAATTTTCTCAATGCAACACTTGTATAATTTTATAATTTAGTTTTCTATGTTCACTAATTCTTCTAGAAGACAGGGCAAGCATTTTCCCGGCCGCGACAATCCGTTCTCCCGTGAGATGGTCATCAGCTTTGATTCCTAGATTTCTTTTAAAAAGCGTCTACCTCCCCCCCCCCCCTGTACGGTGTCTTTCTGTCCAACATGTTTACGAGCATAATCCTTGCATCTCCGTGACGCTCGCGCGCTTTCTCGATGTCTGTTTGGAGCCCACTGAAATATGCATGAAAAGCCTGCATACTGATTGTGTTATTTGTATCACCTACACTGAAGTCAGCGTGAAATCCTCCTTGACTGCTTCGTATGTATATTTGCCCACTCTGTCCCTCTCTTACCGAATCCTTTGTCTCGAGAATAGAGAGAGAAAGCGAGATGTCGCGTGATTCCTCTTGACGTCGTCGTCGCGTGAGCCGCTACGGCGGTGAATTTATGGTCGTGGATTATGTACCGGCAAATTGCGACTAGTTTTCCGAGATCTGAGAGAGAGAGAGAGAGAGAGAGAGAGAAGTTACTTTACTTGAAGGGAAGTCGAAGCTTCTTGGCATTGCTGGACTTTATGCTCTTGTGAACTTTCATACTGATTCGTTTGTTTATAGTATCGATAGAGTGACAAAACTTTAAGCTACACAATTTCTTTTAAACTTAAATTCTTTGGGTAGACTCTATAGAATGCTTGGCGAAATTGATTGAATTTCTATTTCAACATTGATTAGCTGCTCAAAATACACATAAAATATAAAAGTTTAGGTTTGTTCAAGATAAGATGTTTATTAGTATGTAAAATTAGATCTTTTGAAGCTCGAATTCTCTAACTATAAATTACAATTCGTTAATTATACCGTACAACACGTTAATTTCATAAGCTGCTTAAATCCACGAGTACAAATGGTCGAGTAAATGAATCAAATTATTCAAATGTACTCGCCGTCTTTTACTTGAACATTAGACGTTATAACGTAAATGCATACGAAAAGCTTTAAAAAAAGTACCGCTGCAATATACAATATTGTCGTGAGAATTTACCATTGTCATTATATTTTATTGCACCTGGTAGTTGGTAGATAAGAAAACTGCAATAAAGTCAGAAAGCACAAAAACTTTGATATCTCTCTCGCATCTCTCAAAGTATACAAGTCTCAAGTCGCTCTTCTCTCTTCTCGGCAACAATAACTTTTACTTTATCGCTGAAGAAAATATTTTATTGCGGATTGACAGCGAGTCTCATAAATCGGCGCTTTAATTTCCGGAATTAGACCGAAAAAAGCACACATACATAGACGCACGGAGCTTACTGTAAGTCTTCTTATCGTCAGCTCAAACGCAGAATCTCGTCGGCGTGAGGCTCGGTCGCAATGAAGTCCTCTCTTTCTTATCAAGGTATTCCCAACGAAGGAGAGGAAAAGAGAGAGAGCGAAAGAGAAAGAGATAAGGATACGCGATGCTACTCTCTACCTAGGTATAATATCGATTGGTCGGTGGCGCTTTGGCGAAAGCGTTGAATTCATTGGGAATTGACGGGGGAGCCATAACTCCCATCTCACTTTGACATTAATGTCCCCCCGGCAGATAGGCAAGGGGGTTAAGCCTCGGCTCCACGACATATTTATGGAGAGGGTGCGAGATGCTATCGCCATCACCACCCGGTTTGGCTCTCTCTGTCTCTCACTCTCTCTCCGAGAGTTCGTAATTATCGAGCTCGACGTTCATATTTGACCTGAGTCCAACGACGACGACGACGACGACGACGACGACGATGATGACGTCGTGTCCTCTGTATTCTTTCATTCCCATTCCACTTTACTCGCATAGCGTCGAGAATTCGAATGATCTCGAAAGAGAACTCGTCAGCAACTACTACTACTACTGCCACTGTCCTCTTTCGCTCGTTTGACGACCCACCAAAAACTTCTTTTCCCTTTTTCGCTCAGGGACGTGATGAGCTCGGACGACTGCTCGACGTCCGGACGACCCGATTGCACGCGCGGCCGCTGCTTCTCTCTCTCTCTCTCTCTCTTTCTCTCTCTCTATCGCGCAGTTTTCGAATTCGATCTCCACGCTGTCGCTCTCTTGATAAAATGAAATCTTCACCCGACGTCGAGACTTTCTTTTTGATTAGAAAAGTACTTGTTCTCGTTAGAGATCTGTCTCAAATGCTTGTTTTTTCTACGCCCGAGTTAAAGGATGTACTGCTCTATTTTTCTCTCTTTGCTTTCTTTTACCGGCGAGCATTCGCGTGCTTTCTTTTTTTGTGCGTTAACTATCTTACTTCTTCATCGATAATCAGCGAGCGTTACTCTGCATCAAGGTGTCGATAATTTCGAATGATAATCTACTTCTAAGAAGGACATTCGGGCCCCGTCGATTTCTCAGCTTAACGCGTAATTCAATAAGCTCGATCTGACTGAGCGATCGGGTCTATTCTCAGCCCAATTGGCCCATCATCGATCAGGCGACTTTCGCGACTGCGACAGCTTCGGCCCGAACGGATTGCGATTGCGCGCGAAGTCGCATCGAGTGAATCAAGCGGGTGCGCGAGGTGCGATGGTCAGCGCCGGCGCCACCGCGGCAATTCCCATCGGGGAAATGAGAGCGCCATGAGACCTGACGATCGACGACCGACGACGGTCGACGCACGGCAGCATCGAAAGAAATTAAGTTGTTTAACGCATAATCCCAAAAAGAAGTCAGCGAGGCAACGGGCGAAAGGGGAAACGAAGGTGCCACGGGCGAAAACACATCGCTGTTAGTGGGTTCGGCCGTAAAGATAGCCTCCAAAGGTTGGTAAGTAAAAGGAGCCAGCGCTGGTCGCTGGGTAGCATCGGGCGCAGATTTTCAAGAGAGAAAGAGCGTGTGTAAATTAAAGGGCATCATAGATTTCCGCGGTAGCCCGCAGGATCAGTACCTTAGATTTGCGTCCGGAAGATTACCCGCGCTTGCTCGCTCGCGCAGAGGCTTGAAATGGGACAATGGGCGTTAGTCTCTCTCTCCCTCTCTCTCGTATAAATAAGGATCCCGCCAGTGGAGAGAGAGAGAGAGAGAAGAAGAGAAGCTTGGCCGTCCATCTTGGACGTCGTCCTGGCGTGGTCCTTATCTACGCTCACAGCTTGAGAGAGAGAGAGAGCGAGCGAGCTAGACGTCCGGTGATCTAGAGCAGTTCTCTTTAGTGCCAACCGCCCTCCCCTTTTTGCGCCTTAATTATACCCTGCTTGCTGACACACACGTACACGTATAATCACGGAGTCGACGCTTTTCGATCTCGGAGGATTATGCGCCATGCGGTACTCTTTTCCTCTGACGTCGCTGATTTTCGCGTTGCTGCTCTAAGACCCTTGACTATCTCTGCATGTCAGGCTATTTCACGCTCTTTTGGCAACGAAACAACAGTTCGCTTCTCCTTTGTTTTTTATTCGGCTTTCTTCTTTGAAAGAATGTATATACTATGTGGGATTTTTGCTGCCCAATGCACAACGATTTCAGCAATCATATTTGAAGCTGCATTATCGTAAAAGTATAAAACTGGCATTACACTAGCGTTCACCAATATCGACGAATATAGACATCGATGCAATAAATACAAGTACCTATGGGTATTCGTTAGCGATACACAGCAACGGTCGTGGCGCCGGCGCAAAACACTAACGATTTCAAAAAGCAACAGCAGTCGCATTTTCCTCAACTTGCACGATTGGGAGATAAGTTAAAAAGAGGCAGCGGGCCGTAACGAGGGCTTTCATTATCTCATGGTCCGTTTGGCGAACTCGCGTTCGGCGGATCGTCGCGGGTCAAAGACGGCGACGGCGACGACGAGCCCAGCAACAAATTTATTATATCAATGCGAGCCCAGCTTATCGTCGTTGTCCATCTCTGATCCGGAAAGTTGTTGCTCGTTAAACAAGTCGCCGAGTGAGGGCAAAGGAGAAAATTCCCATTACCAGAGTTAGCTATTGTTTCGCAAGAGAATTCCGCGCGCGACATTTTTCGAGGACACAATTACATTCTCGGACGACGTAATGCCCTTCATATAGATCGCCCGAGCAAGCAGCAGTGGACAGCCCAAGCGCGCATCTGCATTCAGATTAGCATCGCCCCCCTCCTTCTCTTACCTTCCCTCTCCCTCTAAAGATATTTACGAGGCTGCGGACTGCAGGACACACTGCTGAGCTTAGCTCTCTCTCTCTCTCTCTCTCTCTCTTTCTCTCTCTCTCTCTCTCTCTCTGCTCTGCTCTCTGCCTTACTTTTGTGCCCATTATTTCGGCCTTCCTACCTCTACTGTGCTTCTTCTTTATGCCGCTTCGCGGCTGCTGTACTCGCGCTCTCTCTTCCACCTCTTTTTTTGTCGTGCTGACTCCTTATTTACGGTCGCAGTTGCGTTTATCTACTAAATTTAAAAACGTTGTTTGAATATTCAATTCGTCCTGGATGTGTTTATCAGGATAACTCATCAATAGACTCATTATACGCTCGAGAATAAAATACAATGTTGTCAAAAATGACATATAACACACTAATAGAAACGAAAGTCAGGAGCAATAATCAGGATTTAATTAAGATTGCAAAAGAAGTGCAGCGGGCGGCACAATAGTCGCTCATACGCGTACACTTACCGAGCGAGAGAGCAAGAGCAAGGCGCCTCTGAATTTCCCATAGGTACACCTTGAGCCGCTTTGCAGCGAGAGGCTTTGTCGTCTCATTAAGTAAGTACCTGTTCCCTTTACCTCGTTCGCAAGAAAGACGACGGCAATCGGCATTGGCGTGCGACAAAGGGCGCCGGCGCTGCACGTAAATTTACCCTTGACCCTTTCACCCCGCATAATGAGGCAAAGAAACCAAAAACAAAGACAAAGACGAGAGAGAGAGAGAGAGAGAGAATGCCCCGAACAACGATACGATCCATTATTCATTGTGCCGCGCGTCTTATCTCTCTTTCTTTCTTCGAGAGGGCTCCGAATTCGAGGCATACGTGTGTTGCACAAAAGATTGGTTGTCATTGCCAAGGCATTGTACTAAATTTTTGTTTACTTCTCGTCGCTTTTTTTTTACTCGCTCGTACACACACACATACATACACGCGCGCGCGCATAATACACATACACACCTTGATTTATTGCCTTTTTAGAGCATTAAATTGTCTATAAGGCGCTCGTTGTTTGGCTTGATAAAATCACATAAATTAGTTTGAACAATACTGAATTTTGATTTTTAAGCATTTTGATTTTTTTTTATTCCATTAAGTGATTAGAATGAGTAGTTGCTCGCGATTATAATTTAAGTCTCTTCTATGTTATTATGAGTCTTGTATGACATACTTATTGCGCCGAAAAATCATCACTAGCTGGTTTCTTCGATGTAGTATAACGTGTATCTGTTTAATGAAAAAACAATCATGTACTTATTGAAATGCCATTAATCGTTAGGTCAATATTTAACCAACGACATAAGACAGTATACGATAAAAAAGAAGCTGACCAGAAGAAGAAGTAAAAGAAGTAGGAGAAGAAAAAAATCAATCATGTCAAGAGCGTTTAAGGATAAACTGTATACAAAAAGAGAACACGAGAAGCGTGTATCGAAGTAACGACGTAATATGGTTGAGGCAGTATTTCAGTCAACAAAAGACTTACTTTTTGGCCGTAATTGTTTGTTAAAGGAGGTAAAGAAGTATAAGAACAAAGTGTGCGTAGCAGCCAGCACAAAGGGACAAGAAGGGTAAGAAGAATGGAAAGTAAAAGGCGAGGCTCACGAGGGAGAGAGAGAGAGAGAGAGAGAGAGAAATAAAGGAGGCGCGCGCGCGCGTCGAAGGAGAAGACAAGCGAGTAGAGTCGATTCTTTGCATAGTTTCCCAAGCCATTGCGTATGGATTTATTACTGGCGAAAAAGGCGCATTTGCATTTTCGAGACACGCAGAGTTCGACGGGGTTGCACCATCATTGCCAGCAGCGATTTATTAACTAGGATAATATCGTTTCGTTCAACTTCCACGTCACATACACTGAATTTTTATTACCGAACGCATATATCAGTACTTGACAATTTTGGTATTATACAATATCGTTTGGATATACTCAAATTGAAAGTGCTATTGGCATATTCGAGAATAAAAAACGCTACTAAAATAAAAAAAAGTCAACCAAAATGTCATATTAGTAACAATAAAAAAAGTTGAAAAAACTAATAGAATATAATTTTTCGTAGTTTTTATTTATTTTCTGTAGAAATTTTTTAGATTAAGTGAGTTATAAATGATCTTATTAATGGTTGAGTTTGATGACACAAGATGAGTTCATTGCATATAAATTGAACTTAATATTGAGCAGTTTTTGGTATTAATGGAAAATAGTTTTAACGTATTAAGTTATTTATTTTAGCAAAAACGTTCACATTACTGTAATTTCATATATAAGTACATAAAATACGACCGACACATCAAGAATATCTAAACGAAATAAATGAACATTCGAGATATTATGTAACAAATGAAAGAAACTTTGTTTTAGCATAGCCTTTTTGTCTAGGATTTTTCTATAATTAGGTAAGTTTGGAGTCACAGTGGGTTAGTGGGTAAGAATTCAAGTTTAAATGCAAAAGGTCATGGATTCGAGCCTCAGACATGTGAGGATTTTCAGAAATGAAATTTTTTTGTATGTTTGCTACCATAATTCCGGTGGTTCGGATTCTACCATAATTGTGGGACTAGTCATGATGCGTGTAAAACTTTCTCCTTCTGGACTATTTTCAAAAAATGGTGGGAAAGATGTGTTTATTTACTCATGTCTATGGGGAACCAAGACTAATGTGGACAGGTACAGAGTGTACCACTGCAGTATTCCATCTGAACGTAGTTCTTGAAGTTACAATAACAATAAATTATCTTATTGGTTGTTGAGCTTTCTATCGTTAGATTATTTCACTTTGTGAATACTCAACTTTCAATTTAAAAAAATGTATGCTGTACACTTTTTGGTATTATTAGTACACAATTAAAACAAATTGTTCTAATATAACAAATTGGAGCGATCAACTGCGATCAACTATATTAAAAAACAATTAAATAAATCAATAACAAAGTATTTATCGTCTTGATTACGAATGAAAAAAAAATAGGAAAATCTAGTCTTAGATTTTTTTGTTCAAAAGAATATGTAAGCAATTTTGTAATTGTTTTCACACGAACCACATGATTATTTGAAAAAGAAAACGAAACTGGAAAAATTCAAGACATTGCGCGTCGCAAATAAAAGCCTTTTTCCGTAGCAGCAGCTCGGACTGTTTGATTCGTGGGTGGCAAGCTATTTTATTTATGACTTGGCATCGGCGCGATCGGTCACGTTGAGACGCACCACGCTTCGAGAGCTGCGCGGGAGCAAGACGTGCCAGGCAGTTTGACGACGTCTGCGGAGAGAGAGAGAGAGAGAGAGAGAGAGGGAGAGAGAGAGAGAAGACGGCGGTGGCCCCGGACAATGCACGTGTCCCGCGAGCTTAACAGCACCTGACCTGCGACGTTTCGAGACTTGATCGTAAGGAATCAATAAGGCAACGAGACACGGACTGACCTCTCCTTCTCGTTTTGTTTCTACTGCGCGCCGCTCGCCGACTTTACTGCTCTCTGTTCTGCGCTGCTTCCGCTTCACTTCACGTGATGGCGGATTTATTGATGCGTTCGGTACTCCTCCTTAACTTGGCTTTTGCTACTGCTGTAGTACAGACACTGGTACGCGATGAGTATGTTGCGTTGTCGTCAACGTTGCGATCGTTCACTTGAATTGTCAAGTGTGCTTGGCCACCAGACTAGTTCGTAATTGAATCGCAAAGGAATTTTTAATTTGAACCTGAAGCAGAGCCGCTTCTTTCGAAACAATGGCAATATTCTTAAACTTGCTAATGTCCCCGGTGTCGTTTCACGCCGAATACGTAGGTGCGACGCGACGAAAGTCCAAAACTCAAAGTTAAATAAAACAGAAGGGCATCACGCATGCATTAGAGTCAAGCGAATGGCCAGCCCGCGCTCTCTCTCCCTCTCGCACTATGACATTCACGAGCTATCCTTATTCTCTGTTTTCTTGCGGATTGCGCGCCGAGCGTAAAGTCCCCTTGAGGATCTCTTGGGCTCTCTCCTCTCTCTGCCGCCGGCACGCAAGGAGTCGTCACGCGGCGGCCCGTCTGCGAATGTAAAGCGACTATATCCACCCAGCTCATGAAAGCTTTAAGCCTTTGGCGGCCGGTTTGCGTGCTGCGTGGACTTGTTATTTTCGACGCTTAGTTTTTCCCGTTGCCGAGAATGTTAATTAAAATACAGTTTTGGCCTGGGAAAACGGGAGCTTAGGATAGTTGGATGACGAAACAAAATGGAACGGAGAAGAGAAATAAGAAAAGAAAAAAATATAAATAACAAAAACAAAAGAAAAAAACTAAGGGTAAAAGACGAAAGTAGGATGCAAGCCATTAGGCTGCTTCTGCTACTTTGCGTTTCCCTCGCAGATACACACAGAGCAATTGAACTCTTCCCTCCGTTTATTGCTGCTAATTAAACGACCGAGATATTTCTGCTACGTTTCATTAGCGCGTGGCCTCGCTGTGTAGCAAAGTCATTTCGTTAATGCATCGCGCTATGCGGGCTTGTTAGCTTTTCTTCGAGTTTAGGAGCCATCTCAGCGTAATTTTACTCGGCTTCACGCAAATATACTCGAAAGCAAAGAAAAACGTTGATCGACCGATTGTGATCGGAATAGTTTCAGTAGCTCGTGAAAAACATTTCATTGCCTCGTGTGCCCGTAAAAATACTTAATGCTAAGTTTGGAACTATTGAATTTGTTCTCACACCGAGAAATTTATGAATAAAACAAAGCTCATAAACGATAACGTTATCCACGCGAAACTTCAAACTGCAATGCTGTTTATTACTTCGTTAGGAGGCTTTACAACTGTCGGCTGAGCATAGTTTTTATCAGTTTCTCGTACATTTCTTTACAGCCGCAAATGCTAAATATATCCAGAACATAATTGAGTAAACTACGTAGTCAATTCTTAGCGAATGTAATTTCAGAAAAATGGACTAATTGGCTGGATTATTTTCTTTTTATCAAATTCCCATCTTACGTAGGGTGTATGTGAAAAGTATCATGTTCGCTGCGTGCCAAATATCATATTTTCGCGCAGAAAGCATTATCAAAAACAGCGGGGAAGGGACAATCCGTCAAACATACATCAAAGCGTAAGAGTGCAATTTGCGTCACAAAGGTGACACTATACAAAATGTTCGGGCAAGCCTACGGTGGGCCAAAATCTAATTTTGCACATTTAATATCTCGCGAGGCTTTAGCGAGAAACCGGTAATAAATTTGACGCATCATTATCATAAATTGGCTTGATTTCGCGTTTGCAAATGTTGACGTGCGTGAGGAGAGAGAGAGAGAGAGAGAGAGAGAGAGAGAGAGAGAGAGAGAGAGAGAGGCTGACAGATCAAAGAGTCTCATTTACGTAACTTTCTCGTAAAAATGTCGCTGTTCGGAACGACGAGTATGAATTTCTGTGCTCTTATCTTCTCTTTCTTCTTTATTTCTTGCGAAGGCTTTTGTCTTCGTCAACGCGGACGTGCGCGGACCTTTCTTCTTGTTCAAATTCCTCGTTGTTACGTCTGCCCCGCTTGCCTTTATGTAATTTGACTTAATATTTTTCTGCACCTCCATCTCTTCTGCTTTGTAGTGCTTTTGTGCTAGATTTTGCGCATTTCCAATCAAGATAAATTGATTTCATGTCAGGCATGTTTCCGTTACGCATCTAACCTGTTATTCAGCCTAGAAAATCCATTGTCATTTGTTGTCAATGTTGTTTAAGCGTTTGATGTCCTATTTTTAATGGATTTCAAACAACAGACATGTCAGTACAACAAAACCGATAAGTTAAATTCTAGTCCGCGTTGAATTGAATTTGTTAATGGCAGTTGACATTGGTTATTGGCAGGCAGTTTTGAGAACTGTAAAATACATCTGACATACTTATTCACTGTGCATCAATTGCCAAATAATTTTGTGTTAGAAAATCTTAAAATAACGCCAGCGTTTTATCATAATAGTTGATTCGACGATTCTATTTCCTTGAAGATCTCTAGGTCTCTCTATTTAACGTGAAGGAGGTAGACGAAGCAGCGCACCTATATGAAAAGATAGTCTCTCGTCAGCAGCCTAGAGCGCGCGTGACACTTGGACTCATCGCCTGAATAATTATCGCGAAAAACGTGCTCGGGCAATAAATAACGAGACCAGCGCGGTCTCGAAAGGCTTCGGTCTAAATATCACTCTTTGCGTTCGATTCGGCAAGCTAAGCGTTCTCTCGCCAGCGGCAACGCCGCCGCCAACAGCCATCAATTATAATTAGTGGCTAATTAGAGGCTAGCGACAGCCACCGCGTCGGTGCAAGCGTCACATTAGCCGTTTTCCCTTGATTCGCGCGCTCGAGCGTTATGTGTGCTCGGAAGAGAGCATTCATCTATTTCGGGCAGCGATGCTATTGAGAGTAGAGCGGCAGCGCGCCACTTAGCCGCCAACGAAAACCTCTAGCGACGCGCTGCACGATAGATGTGCTTTCAACGAATTAACTCGAGTGCCGAGTGAGCATCTTGCGGATATCTCGTTTGCTCGCGACGTCCACCAACGCACGAGTGCAGGAGGCTGTAGAGACTGCTCGATGCGGAATTTAGATTTTCATTGCTTTCTTATTTCGTTTGTCTGCGAAAACATTGAAAGACGAAATAATTTCAACTGTCCTGATAAATAGCATTGTTTTTCACAGTTACGAGCGAAGAAATATGCTACTTGCAGTTGCAACTCAACCGTGAGATTGAGGCAAATCAACGTCACCTGGCGGTTCAGTTATGCTACGAAGTGTTTGGCGGATCTTAAAATCGTTATGAAAAACGATTCCGTTGCTTACTGTATAAACTTGTTACCAATATTAAGACAGAGTACAAACAGGTGATTACAGGCTACACGTGTGCTTGAATAATAGTTTCACAGTATACTTAAGTTTCTTATTTAAAAAGGTATTATACATTTTGAACGACGAAGTGTTGGCAATACGCGTACGTACTTTCTAACTTAATGTATTCTGCGCATTGAATCTCGCAATGAATTCAAACTTTGCCAGGTGCAATTTAAAAAGTCGAATTGATAATTCACTGTACAAAATCGCTCGGTTTACAATCTTGCAATCAGAGCAAGCATCAAGAACCCTCAAGTCGTCTGGTTCGTATCTTAACGTGTCGCTGATTAATTGCGTCGGTCACGCCCGACGTGCGATCTGCCCGCTAATGGAAATAACGAAGCTTTCGCATTGTGCGTACATATATGTGGGGGAAGTGATTCATCATGGTACCGGATAATTAGCTCGGAGAGCGGCGATGGTGCACTTGCGTGTGCAGCGCCCTCGGCCCCCTTCCCCTTCTTAATTGCATGCGTTGGGGACGATGCTGATGCTTCCTAAACGTGAGGTGTGAAATAAACCAGATACAGGTGCCAAGTATATACCTTTTCTTTCTGACGATGATCTATATGATGATCTATATCGGAAACTCTTACTCGCTTGATGTTATATTAGAATGACCATGCATTTATTTATTCCCTTACAGTATTGAATGTTTTCTTTCGAATATTCGTGTTGATATTCTGAATAATATCGACTTCTTTGTTAGCAACGCACATGTAAATTTAATATCTGATACTATAAAACATCACTTGAACATACTGATAATTTAGTATGTTAATTAACGACGTGATTAACATAATTACATTAGATAACGAACTTGATTATGAGCTGATGTACAACAATTTATCACCTCTTTGAAATGATCAACGCCCATGCAACTTTCAGTAAGTTTCTAACCTGAGTATTTCTTATTTTTCTCCTTCTATTGTGGTATCTATAAAACTTTACCAATAACGATCGTCCAAAAAATATTACTCGCAATATATATGATTAGAACAGATACATATACCACAGAAAGGAAGAAAAACACCGTTTACAAATGTTTCGCACGCAGCCTGGAAAATTATTGATTATCCGGATGCTCGGCTAAGTGAGTTCAGTAAGGTTAAAAAGGTGAGGATTAAGGTGTTTAATGCGCGTGCAGTGGCAGAAGCGGCTCGTTATGGCAAATGCGTAAGGCAGGTGTACGTATGTGTATGTGTACGTGTAGCTCGTTGCTAGATTGTTTCCCCGACTGGAATAATTGCCTCGTGTGGGATTAGAGGTGCACGCGCATTTTCTTTTTTCTTCTTCTCTTTACTTGCTATGATAATTAATTGTTCGCTGAATTCAGTGTAAAATCGTATTTTTGCAAACAACTTTATTTATGCTGGTAATTTATAATTAATTGCTGATACTATGTTGTTTTAGGAAATTTATGTTAGAGTATTTATTTGATTGATTCGTTTGTAGAACAGTTTTACGGGTTTGTATTACAGTATTGATGTGTATAGTCGTTGATTCAATTGATTGCATATAACGATACAACTTTACCTAAAAATATAACTATCACACCACCTGTAATAAAGTAAATATTCAAATGCACAGTAAATAAATTGCAAAAATGAGGATTCGCAAAATAATTTATCATGTATTTTTTTCTAGATCAATGTATTATCAAGGTATTTTAATAAAGAAAAGAACTTCGCATCATGTGGCACATAATTACAAACCAAAAAATCAAAAATTCATCGATATGACTTACATCCGCAATCACAAACCCAAACATATCAGCCTTAAGAAGTAAATGAAAAAAAGAAGAGAAAGAACGCTCAGCAGAACTCTGAAGTAATAGATCAAAGCTATATTTTCAGTTGTATCGCAGTTTATAGGATAATAACAGTGATTTATGTAATAGTGTCCGGTAGGTCGTTTCGATAAAATCTCGCGCAAGGCTACAGCGGCAGCAGCAGTAGCAGTGGCGCGAAGCCGTTGGGATATTTAGAGTGTGTATATCGTTGTGGAGGTTGCTGATTGCCAAACAAGATGCAACACCTGCCGCGACACCGCCAGCAATATATTCGAGTGATTGACGATGTTAATACCTCTCTCTCTCTCTCACTCTTGTGCGCTCGCGCGCACTTTGCAACTCTCCTGAAGGGAGCACAACCAAAGTGAAGTGTTACAACGGGCGTTTTGGCCCCATAAGGCTTCCCCCGCCCCCTCTCTCTCTCTTTCTCACTCGTGTGGCTGTTCTCGTAAATATGCCTCGTTTTCGAGTCTCGCCTACAATTCGACAGTCCAATTAAACTCGTATATCAAAACGCCCTAGGCATAACTGTGCTACTCTCTCTTGCAGTGGTATGACTCACTTGCAAGAGTATGCAAATCGCTACCATTTTTGTCTATACTTTCAAGATTTTTCTTTTTTATTTTGTGACTTCTACCTATTCTCAGTGACGTGTAATTCGTGAGCTGATTTTGAGTCATTAATGTGATTTTTATCGCGGTATAGAGTTTTATCGAGAACTTTGATGATAATTATTCTTTAAACCAAATAAAATGGATATAGTAGATTAGAAAACAAATATCTAATGTGATATATGCGTTAGCTAATAATTAATAATAAATTGCAGCAATGCTTTTAAGTAAAGTTTAAGGTCGACGACAAAATAAATATTTGTCAATCATCAGACTTTGCGATCTCAAAAGAAAAAAAATAATTATTTTTAAGTCAAACAACTGTCAAAAAAAAAACAATAGCGAGAGGGGGGAAGGGCGAGAGTAAATGCGAGCGTGTCCAATTGTAGTTGTACATAGTAAAGTCTATCGCGAGGAAGAAAAGAAGCCCCGAGACCTTAATTCGAGCTCGAGGCATTTTACACGGCTAATTTTCCAAAGTGGCACTTGGCGAGGAAAGCAGTTCTCTCTCTTTCGTCTGGCCGAGAGTGAGAGAGGGATGCAACTTCTATCTCTCGTTCTCTCGCTTGTCGGAGAAAAAAAATCAATCCTCGGACGGAGGAGACGAGAGGAGAGGAGCGAGGGAGCAGCAGGACTAGACGCTTGCAATTCCCATGCAAATGAATTGCACCCCGCGGAGTAAGCTCTCGCGACTGCATAGCTCGTATCGATTTTAAGTGGACCGACACCGCCACCTACCCGCCCGTCAGATGCTTGTCTCGCGCGTGTCTCCTCGCTGTATAGCAGCTCTCGGACATGTAGACTTGCGCATGTGCGCCGACGTCACGGTTTCACTGCCCGACTACGTCTTCGGCTTTTGCGTTGCTGTCAACTCCGTTCAATGCTTTATATATTCATTCATGCACTACAGTTTCGATGCTTTAATTTCGATAAGATTGCCGGTATCTAAATTAAACTTGAAGGTATAGCGAATACTTTGACGTCGAAATTATAAGCTTAATCTAATAAATAAATGTGAAAATTTGTAGATTAGAATTTAAGTAATTAGAATGAAAGTGTTTAGTATCTATAAATTATTTAATCGATCTCATTTGAACATCTGCAAATGGAAAAAGAGAAATTCCAAAGCAATTGGCCAGCAAAACCACGATTCCCGCGTAATTCCTTGTGCAATGAGCATCAGCGTTAAGAATTAAGCGCAAGCTATCTCTTTGCAAAAGGAGGGGCATTCTTTCCACTGCAGCATCCCCCTAGTGGACACTTCACTCGCGAGCACAATAACGCCAAAAAGTTTCGTCGTAGTCCAGATTGTAATTAGCGAAGCTCTCGCCTTTTCCAACTTTTCGCTTTTCGCTACGGAATATTTGCATGCCGCGCGTATCGGAAAGGTCGTGTCTTTTGTTCCGTGCGGTCTGCCTCTCCTCTAATCCCAACGCGTAAGCTTCGCCGGTGAGTGTCCCGTGGCTCTTTGGAAACGAGACTTGGCTATGACTTTGCTCTGATTTTTGTGTTGCGCGTGCGCGGCTTTATTTTGCGCTAGCTTTGCATAGAAGATTTAGCGAGGAACGCGACCACCGACATCATAATGGCCTCGTTGCTTTTTGCGCTAAAGCCCCCTGAGAAGTTGCCGAATAAATTTTTGCGAGTTTCTCTTACCACTTTCTGCTTCTTGTTCTTATTTTCAGTCTTTAGCTAGCAAATATTAAGTTTCTAATGGCTAATCATACACTGCGAGTTTACTCAGATTAGTTTTAAACTTTTTGTCGACGTTCCTTCATTATCGGATTGACTAACATTAAGTGATCGAGATTACTTTTTGTCATTGCCACTAGGTAGAACTCTTCGTAATTTAATTCATTTAAGCTACTCATTTTTTTATATTAATTTCAGATTTATCTAATCTATTGTGATGGTGTTGATTATCAGACATTCTAGTTTTATTCATGATTTAAATACATTTTCACTTTGAAAGAACATTTACTTTTTTGTTGTCAGTTCTTTAACAGCCATTGTAGTTTTTATCTAATTATGTATATTCCGCAACAATATTGATTAAGAATCATCATTTCTTGTTAGTGTTCCGAAGTTTTCGAGATACTAGTGCATAAATTGGCAAACGCGAAGCTTGGCAATATTAGTTTGTCAGTCTGGTTAGTGCATTAGATAGATCTGTGTGCACGATGATGGATACGGTAATTTTTTATTTTCACGTGTGGGTATCTATGTCTGTGAAAGCGAGGAGAATGACACGCGTGTCTCGGCTTTATAGCAGCTTGTAATACTTCAGCATTGAAATTTCCATCATGCGAACGTGTGTGCGTGAGAGAGGGAGAGAGCGCGCGACGGCTAATGGCAAGTGAGCTACCGGCAACGTAATGCGCCTTTGACATGACGTAACGTGACGCGAGCTAGATTGGCTGCCACCTCTGCCGGAACTGTGAGAATGGCTAAATTTGAAGCTTCTCATTTTCCGTCATATCGATGTTTATTTTCGAAGCGCTTGAAAGGAGTACAATCGACAATTGATTCACTTTTGTAACTTCGCTTTTCTTTCAACAAGACTTTTCAAGTGTTCACGATAGATTTGTGAATGAATAAAGAGCCGACGGTATTTCAAATACGGAGGAAAAAAAAGGAAAGTTATCGTGCATAATGGCGAGCAATATCAATAAAAACTGAGTAAAAGGGTGCTAAATTTGTCGACGAGCATTGATGAAAAAGGCGAGAGAAGTAAAGTCCGAGAGGCAAAAGAAAAAAAAAAAAAGAAGAGAAAGTAAAAAAACGAGCGAGAGAGATAGAGAGAGCGCATTCGCTCGCTCTGTCTGTTAATGCATTGCCTCCGGAATGGCCGATTAATTCCAACTACGGGAAGGAAGCGACTATAACTCGTCTCCGAGGAAGCATTCTTAATCCGCACGCACTCTTTATTCCAGCTTTCCTCTCTATCCAACTTCTCTCTCTCTCTCTTCCTCTTTTGCTAAAGGACTTCACGGCTTGCTTCTTTTTTGTGTCTTACTTTTCCCGAACACTTGCGCTATTTTCTGTCTTTGTTAATTTTGTTGTTTGTTTCTTTTCTCGCGCCAAGTGCAGCTCATAATCAAGTTAAGTAAGAATGATTGCGTTGAGAGACTGCACTGTGAATTACTGAACTGCAATTATGTTTCATTATTTATCCGAATTATCCAATTAATTGTTCGATTTTGAAATATGTAACAATCATACAATCATTTTTTTGTTTGTCAATCTAATACACATGAAAGACCGTGCTAAGTAAAATAAGTAGTACAAGCTAAATATAGTCAAACATGTTTGCGTCGACGACATTTAATTTCTAATGCAGGCACGTCACATTAAATTTGTTAAAGTATTATTCGATCTTATTGATAAATCTCCATCATTGTATATATTTTTTGTAATCTATGTCCTATTACAACCGAAAGCCGCCTGTCTGTCTGTCTGTCTCTCTCTCTCTCTCTCTCTCTCTTCCTCCCTTCGATACATCGTCGGTACGAGTGTCCAAGCATCACGAACGACTTGTCCCTGTGGAGCTGCCCGTAGATATACACACACATGCAAGCCATTGGTTGGTGCTTGCGTTACGATCGCAGGCAGAATTTCTGTGCACAAGAGCAATACGGTGTGCGTCCGGGACGGCGGCCAGTAGTAGCACGTACGACAATTACCGCGCTTGGCCTTCCGAGAAAACAGGGCGATCCTCCGCCCGGGATTGTTATCTACACGTGTTGTTTATTGATTGTGTCGCTGTGTCTCTCGGTAGCACCGTAGCTTCGGCGTATGCGTACATGGCGATCGGCTTTCACACACATGCCCACGAAATTAAATCTACTACTATCCTCTCCGTCCAGAAATTCCGTTAATTCAGGCGTTACTCTTTGAGCACGCTTCACTACGCTTCACTACTTTTTCTTGTCCTAACGCTTACGTTCGTACTTTTAGCTCAAGAGCTTTCGATCTTGAACCTTGTACGGAAAAGCTACTATTGGACCATGTGTACTTATTCTATCGATTGATGGAGTTTAAGTTACAGAATAAGTCTTTAGCAAAAGACTTTAAAAGTGTCAAACATGTTTTTACCAAAACAGTCAGTGTCATCTTTAAAAAAATAATGCTCTCAAAAATAAAATGGTGGAGTTAAATCAAAACTGACATCTCCACAAAGTATTCCGTACATCTAAAACAAGTGAAAAATCACAGATCTGATGGCAAGAGGAAAAAAAGGGACGATGCAAGCGTTTTCTCTCCCTTGAAGAAAGCTTAATGAAAAATGGTCGGTGCTCTTGCGTGAAAGTGGCCGGCGACCGCGCTTCGTTTTACATTCAATTCCCTCGCGTGATCGGTGCGTTCATCCATCTGGCATTCTCTCTCGCTCTTGTTCTGGCCAGAAAAGAAATCAGAATATACGGAAAAATGACAGGACTTTGCTCATTCGGACGATTCCTCGGAGAAATCTACCTTCCTGTAAATCATTTCCGCGATCCGCGCGTACATTTTTTCGAAAAACACAAAAAGCCATTTTTTTTCGACTAAACAGAGCTTTCGTGGTCCGCAATCTACAGCGAGCTTTGATTGCGCATGACATTACTTTTCTGCACATCTCATCTAGACCGCAAGCTCCATCTCTCTTACTATACATATTTTTTTCCTTCCTTTTCTGCTTTGACAATTACGGAGGAGAGGGTTCCCCTTAATTTTCCGGCAACGTCCGCGACACTCGTGCTCTTTCTCTCTATCCACGGCGTCTTGAAGACCATCAAAAGAGAGGGAGGGACTTGCGTCGGCTGAAAGTGAATGAGAGAGAAAGAGAGAGAGAGAGAGAGAGAAAGAGAAAGCGTAATTAAATTATTCACTCGAGAGCCGTTCGTCGTTCGGTTGCAGCCGGCTTCTTCTTGCTCGTTCTCGCTCGCTTGCTTGCTGACGAATGCAGGAAGGAAGGACGCGATAAAAAAAAGGAGAGAGAGAGAATCCGCGGGACGCTGCTGCAGTAGCTCGCGACATTATCTCGTCGCTCGCACACAATCGTCACTGCGCGACCACCCCTTCTTTGCTCTAACCACCATAAATTTAAACTGGTGCACGCCGCGCGCGCCAGTCAGTATTCTCCGTCTTTCTCCTCCTACACTTTGGCGACCCTCGAACGCGCGTCCCATTCAAATTGAAAAGCGTCGCCGAACTTTTCTTAAAATTCGTTTACGGATTGCCACTTCGAACCATTAACTCCGTAGCTGCGCGAATTCTTAGCTCCGTTTGTTCGTCTCGTTGCCTTTCTTGCTTGCGCGCTCTCTGCTTTGTAAATACTCAGAGTTCGGAGGGATTCGATTGCGAATTAAGGGGACAATTCATTGGCAATGATGCTTTACTAATGCATTTTAACTCTTTCCGAATACGAATTTGCTGCTGTGACAATTATGAAAGTCGAGAATTTTTATTTGGATTCAATTTTCTTTGCCCCGACTTGATAATTTAATGACAATCAATTTGTGATTTGACAACATGTAACAAACAATAATTTATTTAGTATATAGGTGTTTCATTAGTTTGTTTTCCAAATCATAGAGACTGCAATGTAATAATAATTAGACAAATAAAATATGCATGATAATATATTTTGAAAAAATAACATACAAACTTATAGAAAATTTTTAATACGATTTCGTGTTAAAAAATGTGTAAAATCTCAGGGTCATCTCAGGCATATAAAGAAACGCTCAACATTCTTGTTCAATGACGTTTCGTTGGTTTTCATTCTCTTTAGGTTTTTATTAAAATAATAAATATAGTTATGAATACAAAGAATCAATAAATATTGCAAACCTGAAATACAGAAGTAAGACTAAAATTTACATATTTGTTAAAAAAATTATTACGGGAACATCCTATCGCCAATATGTCAATTTTGTGTAAATTTTAGTTTTACTTCTATATTTAAGGTTTGTAATTTTTGTCGATTCTTTAAATTAATTACCATATGTATTACGATTGCTGAATTATTGTTCTAATATTTTAAGACTCGAAGAGGTTAGAAACGGTAACAGCGAAACGTTCCATAAGAATGTTGTGCGTTTGTTTATTTAATTGGGATTTGGCATACTGAATTGTTGGCATTTTTGTAAGGGTATTCCTGAAAATTTTTAATGCTATCGATTTTCACGGTAAAATAAATAAATTAATCATTGTCCGTGTGACGCAATCGTCTACGGCAACAACGAAAGGTAAGAAATAAAGAAAAAAGAAAGAAATGAATTTCCGAAGTTCGCCCCGGTAAAGTCAATTTTATGATATCGCGCAGAGCGAGAGCGAGTGATGTGAGTGTCAGGCCGCAGCCACGTACAGACGCGCGTTAACACTTGCGCGTCGGTCGCTCAATCGGGGCGTCATGCTCACTTTGTCTGCATCGCTTAAGGTGTCGACTGGTTGTCAGCGTTGGCTGCTGCCTCGCGGCGAAACAACCCTTCGATCGCGCACTCCACGCGCTCGCAGCACGGCACGCCCTCGCCTAAGATGGATTTGTCACGCATCGAGCTGCCGTCGCGCGACGAGTTTGGCCTGCACGAGCGCGTTAACCAGACATTGCCGCACTCAATTATTAGAGCGCAGCGCGGCAGCCTCGGGGCAACTACCTTATAGCCATCAACCGAACGAACAATGTCTACATGTATACCTACATATCTGTTGTTATCGGAGGATACAATGATCTCTGCGTGATTGATCGGTCGGCGGCGATGACGGCGCCATTGCCTTCCTATGCGTGTGTTATGAATGGCTATTGTTTCATCCATCTGTTTGTTTCGTGGCTGCACATTGTTCCTGACATTGATATGGGTATTTTCAACGCGAGCGCTCTATCGTTTAGACGTTTTATAATTAATGTTTATGAATTATCCCTCGTATGCTACCGCTACCTCACCACCACGAAAGCCAGCTGTTTGGCCGCAAACTTTCTCATTTTACAAAATTGGTTTTGACGCACGGCGTCGACTGCACAAATTTATCGTTTTCTAGTTATTTCTAAGCTGATGAGCGTAGCTGCTTATGATGCATATTTTAGATCGATAATGAGAGCTTAGTTTAACGTTCAATCAGTTTATTCTATATATTAAATCAAAGTAAGTTTGCTCGAATATCGTTGTTTGTTCATTAATGTGTAATGTTAGTAACATCTCGCACTATCTGGAGTACTAGGTGTATCTAATGCATGCATATTATGTAATATGTGATGTGCACTTATGAAAATATAACGCTTCTAGCATTAATGACGTAGTAATACTTTGTTAATACGAAACATCGGATAAGCCAGAGAAACTAAACAAAGATGACTTTGGTAGACAATTGATTTTTGAAAAATAAATGTTTTCACGTGGATTGTACACGACTGAGAATCGAACATTTGCAATAAAAAATTCTATGCAGTTTAATGCTCAAGAAATCTTTCAGTCGCATAAAAATCTCTCTCGCGTTGTGAAAAAAAGCAGCGAAATTCCCAAGTGAGACAATAATTTCAGCTTTTCCGGCTACAAATTCTACCGGCATATACTTTGCGCACGTTACCAGCAATTTACGCTACTAAAACGTCTACGCGATAGGAGCCGATTTGCCTCTCTCTCTCTCACTTTCATCCCTTCGTTCACTTATATTGCTGGAGCGCTTGCTTCTCTTTCTCAGGCTCTGCGTGTTACTCTCGCTCCCTCGTGGCTGCGTCAAGCTAAACACTTTACGCGTACAGCGAGAGCGTGTATACGCGCAACGTCCTACGCGATCAGTGTCATCCGTGCAACGCCACTTTATCGGTCGAGGCAGCCCCGTTAACGACGACGCCGACGACGACGACGCAGCGTGTTATAGCTCCTCGCGACGATTAAACGTGTCAGTGCCTTCCTATATACTCGGCGCGACGAGGAGCGTTCGTTAAGAGAAACCTCTTTTTCTATTTTTTTTTTATTTAAGTCTGTCCAAAGGATTTGAGTGTATCGCAAAGGGATAGCAGAACTTTCCCTTGGGAGAGGAGAAGCTATCGGAAAAAGGGACGAGTTAGAGTGAGAAATCTTTTGCTTCGACGAGTTGACGATGCTGATGCACTTGGGAAGTTGTGTCTTGATTTGATGAGCTCAATTAAACGCTCAGTTAGGAAAGCCAATCAATTTTGATAGGTCGTTGGAGGATAAAGAGGGTCTATAATATAATGCGAAAATAATAGATTTTTAAATTAATAATTAATAATAATATGAAGGATTGTGATCATTCTTTCTCCAAAAAATGATTAAAGACTATTTTCAATTAGTGAAACTTCGTGATGCGTACAACAAAAAAGTGCAAAAATTGTAACAACATCCTAATTTTTTTATTTCTGAAGGCTATTTCAACATGTTTACTTTCACGTTTATTGCATAAGAATTCTTAATTGCGTTTATTGCTACATGAACATAGTTTTTTCTCTTATATTTTACAGCATTCAGATAATATGTTGATGAAAATAATAATAGAAATTACAAGAAAAATTTATCCCTTCGATCACAGTCAACAAGCCATAATCTATTTTTTTTGACACAAATATTTTTATTTAAAATCTTTAACGAATTACTTAGAACGTCTATTTATAGAAGAAAAACTTATGAGCAAGTTTTTACGCTACTACAAAAATAAAGAATTGAAATCAATCAATTTCACAAATAAAGTACCAACAAATCCTAATTACGTTAGCGAATAATCGGAAGAGAATAGTCGAGAAGTAGGGGGAGAGAGACGCAGCGCGTTGGTTCAGAGTTGAAATTTCACGCGCCATTGTTCGATCTTGGGTAAGCGAAGGAGCAGTCGCGAGTTAGGGGCATTTAGGAAGCGCGAACGCGGTGAATTACGGCTTGAGATACGCTAGCAGACGCGCCAAGCAGGAGAGAGAGAGAGAGAGACCGGTTCAGACTTTAATTCCAACCAAGTCACCCAGCTCTTAGTGTACGCGTGTGCTTTGATTCCCGCTTAAATGGGATTAATCGCGGATGATCTCATTACGCTTATTAGCTTCGGCGCGGGGATTTTGGCCCAGTGTTTGTGTTATTTCAGTTTCACTGCGTGTGAATTAATCGCTGGAATTAATCGAATTGAATACATATAATTTTGATTGTAAAGTGGAGTGCACTTTTTTCTTCCTATTGTAAAATTCTTGGTTCCACTTTTCACAAGAAGAAGTACATAATTTAACAGTGATTTATCTTTCTTCGGTAGGGAAGAATGTCAGCCGTGACTTGTAAGGATTAAGACAAGTCGTAATATAGTGCTGCACGCGCGCGCGCGCGCCCGACGCCCAAAGTCGAGAGAGAACTCATGAATTACATTTCCATGGACTGATGAAAAATCGTCGAAATTCACCTCCATCATTCCACGCGGAATTCCGAGCGTGCTGCTTACAGATCTTTATCGCGAACTGTATAAAACATTTGACATCGATGTACGTGCACACAGACGTGCGCGCGCACGCGCGAATTAACTTATTGAACTTTCGACGACCATAAATAACATTCACCGTCGACAAAAATGTCGAGCTGAGCTAGAAAATCGATGAAGGTACCTGATTGAAAGCCCGCGCAAAATATTTCGGAGCAAGTTCATGTATAAACGAAAGGGGGTCGACAATTTATGCAGTCCGATGGATGCAAATTCAGGAGAGATGCACGACGTTCTAGGATGGATGAAGGGGTGAGAGGAAAGAAAAGAAGAGAGAGAGAGAGAGAGAGAGAGAGAGAGGAGCGAGGGGGCCCCGCATTCTCGGAGATTATCGTGCTCGCCATCAGCGTATCAGCGCGTCACGCCAGCAAGATTTATATGTAGAGTTTATTGTCGCCGAGCGAGTCCGCCCTACTGCGTTTTATGGATGTTTTTCGAAGGAGTAGCAGCGCGCGCACGCTCCGTGATCTATCGCGTCGGGGATAACCCCCCCCCCCTCCCTCCCTCCCCCACTCGCCCTTCTTCCACCTTTCTTCTGTCTTTTTTGTCCTCTGTGTCCTGTGCGCTGGAGCTCTTTAATTTCTCCTCTTTACCTTTCGTTCGCTTCTTCCTCGAGAGCTGCTGTGGTCGAGAAAGTGCAAGTGTCTGCCGAGCCGCGCGGATAACAGATGTTCCAAAGTTTGATATCGACGAAAAATATATTGCACTTTCGGATTTGCCGAAAAGTAGATGGGAATTGTTTGCGGCGATACTTTATCAATTGTGATTTTCTTGAAATGGCGTGAATCATGTCTGAATAGTATTTTTCATTAGCGAAATTATCGTTACAATGCAATATTTCCTCGATCAGCGTAAAGCTTAAAACTGGCAAATCAACTTTTACCCGGCACCCTCCTGAAAACTCGTCGATGAACTCCAGACTCACGATACTCACACTCGCAACTCGCTTTCCAACCCTCTCCATACATAATTTTTCGTCTCACTCGCACCCCCTCCCAATGTCGATCTCACTCTCTTTTCCGCGCATTAACGCGAGATTTATGCGCTGAAATCCCGCGCGCTCGCGCGACGATATCGCGCATTTACATTTTTGTCGCATCACTATAAACTCTAGGCGCGGTGACGCGATCACGCACTTACTGCTACGGCTTGCCGCTGCGTGTACTTTTTTTATTGTTTTTTTGTTTTTTTTGCTGCGAAATATATTTCATTGGGCGGCAAACTTTATCCTTTGTTCCCTTTTTTGTTTTTTCGATGAGAGATCGTCGGAACGATTTGCCTCGAAATTTTCCCGCGCGCGATCGTGATACATGCACGCGTGCACGCGCGTTTTTGCCGATATTTATGCGGAATAAATAGCTGCAGGCCAGAGAGAAATCGACGTTGGTTTTTATGGTCTTTGCCCTTTCACGTATGTCGGCGATCAGCAACTCTCCGACAAATTACGTTCGCGCCAGCCAAACTGCCGCGACATTTGAATTAATAGCCGGGTTTCGCTGGATATATCGGCCGCTACTACAGATTTAGCTCCGCTATATTTGCTCGATTTGACATCAGCTTGAAACTCCGTCATCAAAGCGTACTCTCTGAACACACTCGTGAAAATAATCAAAGTTTTCAATAAAATATCATATCCAGACGTTATTTCCAGCCTGAAATGGCGCAATAACGGCGGAAAACTAGCGAGGTTTGCGTGCTTACCCGCGCCGCAATTCATCGCCGCGGTTTCGAGAGATTTAATCAGCGCTCCCCAAAAACACCGAAGAAATAATCCAAGAGAAAGTGGACATACAGATCGCTCGAAAACGAGAGAGCGCGCGCAGATGTGGCAAATCGTCAGAGGCATAGATGCGCGTGCGAGGGTTGTTGCACGATGCGGCGCCATGCCACATAAACACGCGGTGTACTGGGACTCTCGAGATACATAGCCGGTAGTACGTTACACGTGTTGCCACACCGGCCCGGCACGTATACGATCCTATATACGTCCGGCAGTCAATCGCTCTAATACTCGCCCGCTTTAGCCCCCTTGCTTATTCCTGCTTTGCGTCGCTGCTTGCTGTTCAATCTTTTTTCATTTTCATACTAAATCGCAAATGTTGTTGGACTGAAAAAAGCTGACCTTAAATATCACGCTTTGTATCATTTACAGTTTTCGCTAACAGATGACCCAGTCATGTATTACTACATAGCCAAAATATTAGTTTTCGGTGTATGACATTGCTATTTTTATTTCATTAGTTGAAAACATCGTTTCTCCTTAAATATTTTAATTTCCAATCACTTAACGAGATGGCTCAACCACAAAAATGCGAAACATAAACTTCATTCCGGTAATTAGCGAAAATAATAAATTAAATCACTTGATGTGCCTTCATCATAAAGCTTAATTTTGCGCAATAAAACGACAATACAATACATAGATTACGATCAATTAACAAATCGTCTAGTGATTCGATTCGAAGCGAAAAAAATTTTTTATAAATAAGATCAAATATTAGACAGCCATGTTGTAAAAAAAAACAGGAAACGACACAATCGGACGACGAACGAGTGTTTAAATTTCAGCGACACTCACTGCTCTCGCTACTATGCACACGCGCGCGTATAAGCTTCGAAAGTAAAAAAGTGAGCGCAGCACCTGCCTGTGGGGAATCCTCGTATCTCGTCCTCTCTCTCTCTCTCTCTCTCTCTCTCTCTCTCTCTCTTTCTCTCCCTGGGCTGTCCATCGTTCGTCGCTTAAAAGTCTCTTTCTATCTGACTCACTACGCGCTGCGCTCGTCGTACTCTTCCTCTTTGGCCATCACTCGTTCTCTCGCAATCGCTCTCTCGCCTCGTTTCGTTCGACGAGGGGACTACATCACCAAGTGATTACTGTCGCGGCAGAGCCACGTGTCTCACTCGCTCGTCTCTGTGCACGCGCGTACTGAATGAGAGAAAAAGAACGAGAGAGAAAGATGGATAGTGGATGCGGACTTTTTTTGCGGCTGCACCTCTTGAAAGAGCAATGGACAGTGGACGAAAAAGACAAATGAATTGATTCGAGTGTTTGATCGTTGCGGCTGTTTTTTTTTTATTTTCTCTCTCCCTCTCTCTTTGCCTTCTCTCTGGTTCTCGTTATACTCAATTCATAACGCGGCTGTTTTAATAGTATCTTTACACATTTTCTTTTTATTTATTGCCTTCAATATATTTATCAAAAAATGATAAGTTTAAATTTTATTCTGCTTTTTATTTACGTACTGCTATTCTGAATTTTATTTATATTGTTATCTATTATGTTTTCAAACAACTATAAGAAAAAGGTAAATTTTACATAATTAGATCTCACAAATATACCGATATTCAAATAAACCGGTTATACATATTACAATGTTTTCAAAACCCCGATAACCCAAACACTTGCTTTATTCACACTTAAGTAAATCCATCCAGAACTTACCCTACACTTGGGATTATTCATGCATTTGAAAAGTCCTTGAACAAAAGAAAACAAAAGAAAACATAAGCAATGTATCCAATCAATTAAAAGCGTAGAAGACGATGGCGAGAACGAAGATGATTATTTATGAAAACAATAATTACACATGAAGTTCACGAGTTTTCCAATGGCGCGTGAATAATCTTAGCAGATGTACAGTGCCTGCGCCCCTACCTTTTTCTCACGTCTTCATTATGCGCGCTTAACAAAGCTGAGCTGATTATATCAATAAATTAAAGGCGAGAAAGAGAGAAAATCTAGCAGGACGAAACGCGTTCCACTCTTGGTTATTATAAACGCGTGAGTTTTCGCTTCAATTTACACATCTTTATTCCTTGTTGACGCATTGAATACTTATTTGTTTCATAAATTCTCTTCAGAGGGTCCTTCATGCTTCGTTTCTTTCCGAGAGGACAATATCGTAATCGCAGAGGATCATGGTAATCAGTTCAACCAATCGCGAGTTCTGTTTCATTATGTATGCTTTTTTTGTTGTTGGAAAATTGGATCTCGAGATTTGCTGGAATTAAATTTTTCTAGGATATTATTCCAAAATGAAAAATGAAATAAGAAATTATCTTCTTTTTTAGAGAAAATAATGATTTGTATTGAAAGGAATCACTGTACTTGGGGGTTCGATGATTTAAATTCAAAATGTTCTTGTTCCTCAGATGACATAGCTGGAGAAGTGCCATTTTCACGATCGAAGCGAAATCTGGAAGTACTCTCTGATAATTAACAAAAATCAACTAAATGAAATCTCTTTTGCAATAAAGCTCAATGTCGCGCGAGCGAGTCCGAGAGCGTAACGGCGCATACATACAAATCAGTGGGACCGGCAGTGTATTGGCGCGCCAAATTGAAAGAAAGGCAAATCGAACGAGTAATTATTTTTATCTGTTCGTCCAACCGTGCGTATATGTGTCATTATCATCCTCTTTGCCTCTTTTAGCCGTCTATCTTGCACAGAGTGAGAGAGAGAGAGAGAGAGGCAATCGGAAGCGCAGTCAGCCGACAGAACGAGAGCGGGGGAGGAGGCTGAATGCCAGACGTGAAAAATCCCTGAATTATGATAATGGCGTGGACATAATGCGATCCAATGAGGCAATCAAGGGGTGGCAGGGCTCGTTTGACGCTATATCCCTGCAACTCTATACTCATGTGCACGTAGGTGTGTGCGTGAGCGCGCGAATTACGAGTGCGCGTTAGTGTTAAGCCCCATGACTCTAGATTCGGTAGAGTCACACATACAAGAGAAAGAGATAGCGATCTAGAAATGGCAGCAGCCACACGCACACGCCTGTAACTCCATTTTACAGCAGCGAAAGAGAGAGAGAGAAAGAGAGAGAGAGAGCCGTTTGATAATGTTGTTTGTCATTCACGCGATAAGATGTTTATTGTCGGGATGCCGAGTTTTCGAGAGCACTGTACGCTTTGCGGGGACGACGAGTGAGCGAGGAATTTGTACGCGTGTATGCGCCAGATATCGCGGCTGCAGAGCCGCAGAGCTACAGGGGTTTATTTTACCCAGAGAGTAGTGCTTGGAAAACGATGTTGACGTGGTTTATACGTCGAATGCTCGCCGTAAACTGCTCGATTCGCGCGCGCGCATTTCGGCTTGATTTTATTTTCGAATAAATTTGCTTTAGGGCGTGCGTGTATGTAAGTTTCGCGGTATACTCTGTGCTGCGAGATAGAAATTAAAATTGTACGTGTGTGGCTGATTGGATTTTCAAGCCAAAGACATTACGATGTCTCTTCATTTAACCGAATTCTAACAATCTCTAAAGTTGAAGTTCGATATATTACATATTGATATTTTACGTACAAAGTTTGAAGCTGAAAGGAGAGAGGTATAAAACTTGTACGTTATCAGCATTAACGGAGGATAATAGCTTTAAATAGGTGACGAATGTCTAAGACTCAAAACAAGTAAATCGCCTTCAATCAGTTCAAATCCTGCAAGTTAACAACTCCAGATAGTCATATAAGTTACGTACCATGTCAACAAGAAAGTTTATTTTACCCATTATTCAATAAAATCAAGTAGAGATTTTAGGAAAAAAAATGCAGGACAAATGTTACGTCGAAAAACGAAATCGCAATAGTCGAACGCACTGTGGAGGTTCGCAGACAGGTCGTTAATACACGTTTGCTCTCGCTCGCTGGATGGGGATGGTCGCAAGAGAGATAATTACAAATGAAGGATAGCTTTAATAAGGGCCGAGCAGAGCAAAATCCAAGCTCTCCGGAAACGTACGATCGGCCCGTATGACGCATTTATCGAGGACGCGCGGCCTCGCCGGCGATTCCCTAAATCCACTATGAATTTCTAGCACAATGGACGCGCGCGCGCACACACACGCGCCCGCGCACGTACGGAGGGCGCGTGTGTACGTACGGTGATGCGATTTTACCGATACACGGGCGTGCGAGCCGCGCGCGATGTATGTGACGGCGCAGTGCGTGTTGGCTCCCCTCTGCCCTTCCATCCCTTCGCTCGTATAATTGGCCCAAGCCTCGAGCATATACAGGCCCGCAGCTCCGTTTCCATCAATCAGGGCTTGCAAGCGTTAAATGCTTCGTGCGTGTGTGCGTCTGTCTGTGCATGCGCTTGTGATGCAGTGCGAGTGCATTGTCGCGCTGGATCGCATTTTCGATGGACGCGCCAAGATTGCCAAGTGGCGCGCGATCTATGTGTGCGCGCGCGCGTGTGTGAGTCGTGCGGGACGATCGTTTCGGATCTCTATCGCGGAGCGTTTGAGTGATTTGATTTTGGTACGATTATACTTCTGAAATATTTTATTATTTAAAAATCAAATTATTATCATTACATTTATTTATTCGGCATCAAAATGTAAATAACAAGAGAAATTAACTTTTAAAATTTTCGATTAATGGTAAATTAGTTATTTTGATATTAATAGAAGGAAATATATCTAGGCCACTTCATCAATTTCCATTGTACTTTAGAGGATATTCAGAGACTATTTAGTGGTATCCTTGACTTTTATGAAGTTACATCTTTCCACTCAAACACTAAATAATTTTCTAGTTTATGAGAGTATAAATCTCTTTCCATTTTTGAAGAATATTTACAAAGAAATGATTGGATGTGCCGCCACCAAGATAAAAAAAATATTAGATAAAGTCCTGTCGGCGTCGTTCACATTAAACCCCGTGGAAAGTCATGCTCGGAATTTTTGTTTGTCTCGCTGAAAACTTTAGAAAATTGGGCAGCTAAAGCAATTACACAGCAGTGTGTCTCATTACTCGCCGCGTGTAATTCACGTGTCTGGGGCAAAAGCCCGGGCAGCACTCTCCTGGTCCGCACAAGGTAATCCGTAGGCCGCATCGCGCATAAACAAAGACGGCTAATTGCATCAATTCGATACGCTCGGTCTCTCAGTGCGCGCGTGCTGGCGCTTGTGTACGATACAGGCAGAGTATAGCGAGAGCAGGGTATGCGCATAATCATTGACGTGTCCGGACGATCGTCACCTGATGTAAATTCGCCGCGCGCTCGGGTTATGGCTCGGCCACGAGCGATGTTAATGACCATAAACAAGCAATCAGCGTAATCCAGCATGAGTCACTCCGCTGTCCAGATACGAGCTGCTGCTGCCGCTGCCGCATGCCCCGCCGACGATAGACGGCTGCTCTATGCATGCGCACACCGAGCGAGGATATAGTCTGCGTGATGCCCCGCACGCGCTTGGCATAGGGCTTGGGCGCGCCCCACCCGCAGCCTACGTATATGCAGCGCGTATTGCGCCACTTGCTAGAGAGAGCTCTAGCCTCCGAATCGTTGCACGATCGCTTCACCCACCGTTCATACACTCAATTCATCAGCGCTTTCAATGCTCGTCGCGGTTCATACACCTGCGAAAGGCCTCCCTTCGACTTACGCGCAATTGCCCCGTTGCTCGCTTAACCAAGTTCCAAATTTTATGAACGCATCGAATGCACTATGTCACTTTTTTTATTTTGGTATCAAGTTCCACTTGAAAGAGAACTCCTAATGTTGTTCAAGATAGTTTTTTGTATTATATTTTAATAAGACAATTTTCAAATGCTTGAGTGAACGAGAATTAAATTAGACTTTTAAAGTATTAACACGCCACCCAATGGGTGACAGTCAATAATTCATGCGATATGTGATGGATGACCTTTCATTAATTCAATTTCTTTGCAATAAAATTAATCGGTATAAATATTCCTATATAACTTTTTTCCCTCAATTTCACCAATGATTCAAAAAATTGTTAATTATTAATTGTTAATTTAGTTTTTTTTTTGAAATGTATAGAACTCAAAAGTAATCAATATACAACTAATTACGCATGAGAAAAAATGAATAAACGTAATTTTTTTGTGTCTTCAGTCAAACGTGTAATATCTAAAAGCTAACTACTAAAAACACGATGTAATACAATGGTTTCTGAGTTAAGACAGAGCTCAATAAATTTCACGACTGATGACAAAGAAGAGAGAGAGAGAAGAAACTAGTCGCAACGCTCAAATCTTGGAATCGCAAGAGAATCGTAAATCCCGTTAGGGCCGAACTGATAAAAATCCGAAGAGTCGAGGAAGTCCAAGAAAGAGAGAGAGAGAGAGAGGTTGGCATCGGATGTCCAGCCGCACGGAGATCAAGCGGCAAGAATAAGGAGGAGGCTCGAAGGAAAATGGGGTAAAAAACGACGGCAGCGCTATATCGATATCCAGAGAAAGAGCGCGAGGCTTACGTCGATCGTAAATAAGTCGACTAGATACGGCCCTTACGTCGTCGACGTCGTCGTCGTCGGTAAGATACGCTAGAGGCCGAAAGGTGGCCCTCCGATAAGGAAGCCTTTAGCTTCTCAATTCTTATATATCTATATATACATCGAAGATGAGAGAGACCGAGAGAGAGAGAGAGAGAGCTGCTTGCCGAGATCGCGTCGAAAAGTTTTACGGCTCGCCTTTCTGGCGTAATGCAGTTATTCTGTCTCGAGTTTTTTCGAGCGAAGAGGTTGCAAATCTTCCGAGTGTTTTATGACTCATGAGTGTGTGTTAGATATAGCTGGTCGATGACTCTGGAAAATAAGCGGTGCAATCGGATATTTATAAACTTGAATCAATTAACCAATAATACCAACTGCGAAATAATCGTAGTAATTTACTTTTTCAATTGGGTCAGAATTTACTTAATATTTCAATAGAGATTATTTCGAATTAAAAAAAGTGTTCTATACTCACCGACCGTTCTGAAAATGTTGTGAACTAACTTATTAGCCATAGCTTAAAATGACATATTTAACTGATCAAGATAGATGTAGAAAGCTCATAATAAATAGCATCGAGTACAGGCGTCAATAGATTCTAGAAAGCGACGAAAAGTAAAAAACGTCAAGGGAAACCGTTCAAAGTAATTGTCAGATATTAAAGCGATTAATTCTTTGTCGCTCGATACAGTGACATAAATTCTGAAACGACGTCATGCAGCGAAGCGAAAAGAGAAAAAATGAAACGACCTCGGCGACGAAACAAGAAGCCCAGAGGTTGCGCGCAAGGCCGCGGCGTTTGAAAAATCACCGGCGTCGAAGTTTAATGAAAATGGCTCTTCGCGCGCCATCCGTCAAGCAGCCAAGCGAATCGCTGTCAGTCATATGTGAGCGAAAGAGTCGAGTGGTCGGCTAAAATTAATACAAATAAATAACGTGGGGTAGGGGAGGGGGGCGATCACAGGAGGTGGCTAGGTGCAGAAAAGTTGGCGATGACGGCGGATGTTATTGGCAGCGAAGCCATTCGTCCCGATGATGGATGCTTGACAGCCGCTCGCTCGTCAGGGCAGTTATAATAAGTAATGGGCTCACTTCCGTCGCGCGCGACTCGAGAGCTTTTCGCTCTAGCTGCGCTCGCGCGCGCGCAAAAGAGAAGTAGAGTGAGAGGGAAAGAGATGCTGGGGCCACTCGTCTTCCAGCCGAGAGAACGCCACCTCCTCGTAATAACTACAAATCTGTCACACATTAATTCTATGTCTGGCATAAATTCGTGGCCTCGAGAGAGAGAGGGAGAGAGAGAGAGAGAGACGGAGGAAAAAGTTATCAGACTGACTTGCCACCCCCCTCCGCACTGTTATCCTACACGACTCTTGTATAAGTGTATATAGATTCGCCGCCTCTCCTTTCTCTCGCGAGCGAGCAAGCGCGCGGGGAAAAGAATTGTGTCGTAATTTTCAGGGAGCGCGCTCTCCGCGTGGGGTATTGAAGAAATTAGGAGACGGGCTCTACTTGCGCGCTCGCTCGCGAATACGTGATTGAATGAGATTGCGATTTTTATCCCGCTTCTTTTCTTTTTTCTTTACAAGAGCGATGTGTATAGTGTCTGCGCTGAATTAATTATTGATTTTCTTTTCTCTTTCGCGTTACGAAATTATGTTTTGTCAGTTTCGTAGATTTTAAAAATAAGTAGTACGACCGTGCATTAGTTACACGTCGATACAACCCCGAAGAATGACCTTATTTGTAATTCTCATTATTGCCACTTGCATTGGGTACTCGATAAATTTCTTTAATGGCTTGATTATTAGCTAGCTTAAAAATGTCCATGCGCTGTTCCACACAAATTATAAAAATGAATAGTATTTCATTGCCGTTTCATTTTTTTTAGAATTGAAATATAAAAATACATCGATCGTTTGTAAAATAATTAGGCGTCAGAGTCGTAATTATCACTCATCAATGCCAATAGGACGCATGCAGATAGAGAAAATCGAAAAATCTGGGAAATAAAAGTGAAAGCGCGCGCGGAAAGGGTTATTCGGAGCGACCGCGGAGAAAAATAGCCGAGAGAAAGAGAAAGCTCTCGCTATCTTTCTCTTTTGGAAGCGTGAGAGGCCGTGACAAATAACTCTCCTCTCCGCAGACTAAGTCTGCATCATTTAATTTGCCTTAGCCAGCGTCCGCAGCGCGTGCTCGCGCCGAAATCGATGATCAGGCTCTCACGAGCATCTTACCTAAGACTAATAGGATGACTTAGCCAGCTCCTCGCCACCTTTGCCGATCGATCAGCTGATCTCAATTATTCTCGAGAAATTAACGCCGAGTGATCCGGATAGCGACGACCACCGACCGATAAATTATGCTTCTCCTTCTCTAGCTACCGTCTCCGTTCCTCTTCTCTTTCTTTTTTCATCCTTTTCTCGGATCCTTCCCGTCGCTGGCTGGGCTAATTCACGAGCAGCCGTTATTTGTTACTCTTAAACGCTCCAAGTCTGTCGGCTTCCTCCAAGTTAATGAGTGGTGGTTTCTCCAGTCAGTATTTGTACAATACTTAGTTGCCTATTTTTCAGATTATCTGTGATCTGCCTTTTCACTTTTAATTGTTAATCACTTTGCTATTGCGTCTTTCTTTTTTTTTTAACCGGGTTATTGGATTGAAAGTAACTTAAGTACTTTTTTGTTTATTATTTATGTATTGCTTTTATCGGTATACG
The DNA here is from genome assembly GCF_024137745.1 of Phymastichus coffea. Lineage (NCBI taxonomy): Eukaryota > Metazoa > Arthropoda > Insecta > Hymenoptera > Eulophidae > Phymastichus > Phymastichus coffea. Next base: position 445,763 of record NW_026706949.1, on the reverse strand, counting down.
ACATGATCTATATAATGCTTCAATTAGCATTATAAAAACGACAATTAATTATTGTAAGTAAAATAAAACTTGTTCAGTGAGTTGAAATATCTAATGAACTTACGACAAGTGAAACATTCAATATACGGTCAGACAATTATGCCACATGCCGAAAATTCCTATACAATGCCTTTCGTAATGAGAACTTAACTTGAGAAATACACACGGCTGTAATTAGAAAATTAAACGATCCATCTGAGAAATTGTCCGGTCAGCCCTTTAGAGGCCAGTAGCGAAAGTTGTCCGACGCCAAGCAACAGCAGCGGCAGCGGCAGCGGCAGCAGTCCAGCGTTAATTGATATTCCAAGGGAGCTCCATTAGTTGGCAAAGACAAAATGCTCGTCAAGTAAGATCGTGATTTAGAGTATAGGAGGTTCAGCCTCGAGGGAGCCCGGGTTTGGCTAGATGTTTAGCCAGCGTGGCGGGCTAGTTTTGTCGCGCGGACGAAAGTGCCGAGGTCGGCGCCTAAAGCTCCTCTCTACCCGCGAAAATTGAAACCTTAGCGAAGATGCCGCTTATCGAGCTTTGCGCCGCCGAGAGTTTCTCCCCTCCAGCCCGAAACGAGAAAATTTTCCTGCCCGTTCGCTACACCGGACAATACGGCGGCGCAGAAGTTTGCAGACTCGAGGATAAGCTCGGATCTACATGACAGATAAAATTGCGATTTAACGCTGTGTGCTTGGAATTTGTTCTTGTATGCCGCTACTCGGCATTTGCAGTGCTCTCTACAAAGTTACGGATTGGTTTTAAACTCGTGTGATTCTATAGGGATCATGCAGACCTACTGCTGTATCTATTTATTTTCATTGCACTTTTTGCAGTTTTAAGGGCTCGTTTCGATTGTCGCTTCCAACCAATCTTCATTTGCGTTTAAGTTCATCGTTCATTTGGACGAACATAATTAAAATTCAGAAGCTACCGGCCGCGTGTGAAATAGGGTACAGAAGCACAAAAGTCCTGAACAAAAGTCCGATAACTCGGTTCCGTCTAAAATCAGCGGAGAACATTCCGACATAAAATAATGTTCGAAAGCAGACAATGACTGCCGCAAGAATTTCAAGTTCGGAGTCGGCGCCGAGATAAAGTAGTCGCGCGAAAAGAGCTCAAAGCTGTAGAAAAGGAGGGGTGATAAAGGCGGATCACCTCGTCGTCGAATTGCGGAGAGCATGCGGGCGACATTTACAGCTTTCAATTTTGTCGGCGGCGTAGAGAGCAGAGAGCGCCAGAGGAATGTTAATTAAATCCATTTGCCTCCTAGATCTCTCGCGCCCGGTCTCGCGACTAATTAGTCGAGCACAATGCCGTTATATCTGCGCGAGCTCTGCGCCGACGAGCGTCACGCGGAAAATCTCGGTACTCCATGTAGGGAGAGCTTCGACAGATATCACTAGTCTCTCTCTCTCTCTCTCTCTCTCTCTCTCTCTCTCTCTCTCTCTCTCTCTCTCTCTCTCTCTCTTTCTCACTTTCTGGCTCTATGCCGTGCGAGATCGCCTCACTTATCCGCCTAAACCACCCGCGCTAGCATTAGAGCTTCGGAATGAGAATAGCTGGATTATTTTACGAGTTTTACGTCGTCGTAAGTTCTTCCGTTTTACTAATTACTTTTACTAACGAATCAATTGTTAAAGCTAAAAGCTAGCAGTTTCAATAAAACATGCGCACTGATTGCAATAAATAACTTAACAATATAGAATGCACATAAGAGTATTTCAATGTATGTCCATTGCCTAACGATATAATAGTAAGGAATTTGTGATAAACTGATATTACAAACTATTTCAAGATGTATGAATGATGGATAAGTTTGAATAATTTCAACTAGCTTCTCTAGCATGTGAAGTATTAGATTTATCACAAAAGCACATATTAAATAAGATGTCAAAAATCAGTACTTATTAATAAATCACATTACAAATGTTATTTCATCATTGACCTATTAAAAACAATCATAAACCCAACTTTAATAATTATATAAAAACAATATCGCGTATCTTGAATTCATTTGAAACGTATCATGGGGTGTTTCAAGGAAATTTTCTCGCAGTGAATAAATAGAGAGACAAAGAAAGAGAGAGAGAGAGAGAGAGAGAGAGAGAGAGAGAGAGAGAGAGAGAGAGGGAGATGCATACACACACACAAGGGCATAGCATAATACAATCGGGAAGCCAAGGGAAGCTCATCTAAAGTTACGAATCGCAATTCTTCCGTGGCGGTGCTCTCAGTTCTCTCTCGCGATTCTCACCGAGTTATGTTATGGCGCAAAGTAAGTGGGATTTATCAAGAAAGTTAGTATAACTCGGCGCACATTCGCGCGGTGCGCGCGTACGACTATTGATGCAATGAAACGATTGGCCTCGCCTCATTTACCGTCACCCTTTTTTCTTCCCTCTCTCTTCTTTTCTCTTTTATTCTGGCTTTGCGACAAAACTCACTTTTCTTCCTATTGTTTTTCCACTGGCTTCCACCTTCGTTTCCATATCTGCGATTTTGATCTTTTTTCGGAGCTGAAAAAAAAGCGTTTTATTGGTGAATAATCGAAGCTACACAATATCTTATCGGCTAATTAATATATTTTATGCATGAATTTAATTTTTGAAAACGTACAATTGCGGTATTGTAAAGCCGCACTGTTCTATCTGAATCGAAGTAGATATTCTAGGCAAGCGACTAGAGAACGAACTGGTATACATGTACTAGTTCGCTAAGTAGTCATTGATTCACGTATTTTATGCAAATAGAAGAAATGTCTGACTATGAATTCTGTTCTTTAAACGAGAGAAGAATACAACTTCTTTTATCGCTAAAAAGTGAGGTAATCACGACACACGATACGTAGACTCGTCATCCGATATTTTAGATTCTCAGAATACTAAAATTTAGCCATTGGCTGGATTCCCAAACGCATTATAGAACTATTTTAACAAGAGCAAATATTCCGATAAAGGCGTAAAACTCAACAAGTATACGTAAGACTCGTGGGCTCGCAATGCGACCATAAAACGCAATCGGAGGATATCTCTCGGCGGAAAACCCAAACGAAATAAATATCTCATAAAAATACAAAGCAAACTCATCGTCCGCGAGGGCCTGGGCTGCATTAGATAAACAAAGACGTGAGATTGAGGCGAGCGAGACGGCAAAAGGGCCGAGTCGCGGAGCGAGGAAAAGAAAAAAGGAAGAAAGGAAAAAGGCAAAAGGGAGGAGATCGGAAAGAGCACGGCGTTAGTTGGATAAGATTGCGAGTTCCTCCGAGTCCCTCGTGAGCTGTAGCTTCTGCAAAAGTGACTTGGATTTTCGTACGCTCTCTCGCTGTGTGAGCATGTGCATTTACGATTTTCTTTCCAAACTCTAATCACTGCTTTAAAGCATGGTTACGGGCGAGACAAAATACAGAAAAAAAATTGCCGATTACCATTCGGCAATGATTGTTGTTGGCGTAACTGATTGTTTTTCTGTAAAGTCAAAAATCGTAATTTACATGTCGACACAATGTTGAGAATTTTGACTAAAACTGCGGCAGATGTGCTGGTCGTTTCTCTCTATCTTTGTCGCACTGATAACAAAAACGTCTTCGGAGTATGGGGCAACACTCTGGCTTGGTTAAGCAGACTGGCGTGATGTACAGCCAAGTAAACTTTTCTAATACCGCGACGCCCATCCAGGATTACGTTTGAGATTGAAACGTATATATGTATTTGTGAACGCAACAACCTATCCAAGTCCAAGCTGTACATTCCCAGTCCTCTGGGACTCGTGCGCGGACACTGTGACTTCCTGTGACTTTTTTCGTTACGTGAACCTTATCAAGCCGAAGCCTTTTTTTCTAGTTTTTTCATCTCGGTTTGAATGTTCAAAATTACTGCTAGGCATAGTCGATACATTTATTGATCACGAAATTGAGATATTAATGTTGATATAAATAGAAATATTTATTACTTTGGATTACTAGTTGAAATAGTTTGACGTGAGTCAGTGGACTTAATTTTCAAAAATAATTAATACCTTTATGTAACAGTTTGAATTTGAAACATGCCAAGGATATTATTAAATAGATAGTAATCTTAAAAGTATTTCTTTCCTTTCAACTGTGTCATGATTTGACTTCGAGGCATCTAGATCTAGTACAACATTTTTAGGTTTATTATTTGATTAATGCGTAGTGAATTGCAAAGTCACACTATCGCCATTAAGACGAAGGAAAGAGCGAAAGCTTTCTGGTAAACCCAAGACAGTTATATCGTAAAGACAATTATCTCTCCCTCCGACGCCGCGCTTACAGCACTAAATCTATCACATCATAAAGATCCTAAGCAAGGTTGGCATAAGCCAAGACCTTGCTGCAATTGAAAGTTTAATTACACGCATTAAAGTGCCTCGACTTATCCCTCGGCACGGTATATACACATACGAATGCACGCACACACACACACATATACACACATATAGATATATGGCTATACAGAACTAAGATGGCCGTCGTTGTCCTTGGACAGAAACTTGGTGTGTATAGCTTGAAAGCGACTTGAAATTTCATTCGGCTTGGACATCCTGATGAGCATAACCGCAAGCTGTCTCTCCTTGGAGTGAGGAACGGCGACGTCGCATAGTTGGCTAGAGAGAGAGAGAGAGAGAGAAAGAGAGAGAGAGAGTTAGAGGGGGGATAGAAGTTGTTCACAGCACCCCCTCAAGCTGCTACCGCCGCCCGTGCAGAGGTGTACAAGGGGCCAGTATTTATGCACATTGTTGACTGGCACGTGAATTTATGCACGTCCGTTATATTATGCGTCTTGTCGCCTCCCTAACGCTCCTCCTCCTCCTCGGCCTCTTCTGCTACCTTGCTCGTATGTAAAGCTTGCCGCATGCCTGGTGGTGCCGTCTCTTCAACACACATACACACATGCACACGTGCAATAAATGCAACTCTCCGCTTTAAAGAACGAGCGACGAGCTTTACCTCGCTTCGCCGACCCCCCGTAAGTCTCTTCGTGCTGAAGGTTGTCGGAAAATTTGTCATGTGATTTTAGCCGAAGAAAAAAAAAATTATTTTTTTTTCAAGCGCGAATGTAATAGGCATCAATCATTATCAATCATTTTTCGGACACAAACGTGAAGAAGAAAGCACAATGACATGGATCGAAGAGTCAAGAAGTAAAAAATCAGTGCAATTGTCAAGAACAGAAAGGGAGAGGTTTTCTAAAGTCTCTCTCTCTCCTTCTCTTTCATCGCACAATGTGCTTTGACGTGTGCGCTTAATCGGCTGGATAAACTCCACAGACCCGAGAAATCTCGGCCATATCGGACGTTTGCTACTGACGGCGTACGTCCAGTTCGTCGAGAGGACGCTGCTACGAGAAGAAAAGCGTCCGGGCCACGCGAACGAGTTATGTATGCGCCGGATGACGGGAGAGAGAGAGAGAGAGAGAGAGAGAGAGAGACCCTTTTGGACGCGAGATAAGCCAGAGCAGAGATTTCTCTCGCTCGCCTGCGCATCAGTCCTGTCATGTGCATGCTAGTCCTAGACTCTTATACCATTGTCGATGCGCTATTTTGTAAAACTCAACGACGGCTACATTACGCACCGGTGTTTTTTTTCCAAGGTAAAATGTTAATCAAAACTAACAGACTCTTGTACATGTTACTAATGATCAGTGGTTTATAGTCACTTGATCGACATCAGACATTACCGCTATAGTTTAGCTACGCATCGCTAGAAGTCAATAATAAAAGAGGTGGCAGGCGGTCATAGGTGTCCTCATAAATTGCAAAAGGTCCAGTAGTACTAGCAGTATAGTAGTCTCTGCGTCCCAGCAGCATAGGACGAGCGAGCGCAGAAAGAGCGCGTATGTGCGAGTATAGAACGAGAGTAACGTACGTATAGTGAGAGGATGGGATAGGTGAGGTCTGGCGAGCGGTAGCGTATGAAAATTACAAAGCTATTAATTATAAGCCGCGATAAATTAAGCAGCCGTGGGGCTATTATAGAGCCTCGACTCTCTCTCTCGTTCTCTCTCTCTCTCTCTCTTTCTCTCTCTCTCACTCTGGCATGGCGTCGCTGTGTGAATTGTTGGTAAACTTGCTCGCAAGTGCGCAACACGCGCCCATATAATAATGGTCGGTTAGAATGCTAATATATGTTCGAAACACACGACGTCGGCGAGAAAGAGAGAGCGCACCGGGACCTTGCATCATCTCCAGGAGGAACCCAACTGGCCCTGGTCGCAACTGGACACGCATACACACATTATCTACACGGGACGTTATATTACGACACTAAAACCCACTCGAAGCAACCAAACTATCGAGTGAGAGAGACAGAGAGAGGGAGAGAGAGATGGGGGATGGGAAAGAGAGAGAGAGAAGCTACTAAAGGAGAAGAGTCCAGGGAGCAATTAGCCAAGCCGGCGAGCATCTTCTAAGAGAGACCCGATTAGCCTACGACGCGATCGCATCTAAAATATGGACGATACAATGTTCGATACTGAGAGATCCAGGGAAGGGGCAGGAGAGAATACTCTCTATCTTGTGTCTCCGCGGCCAAGAGATAGTCCAAGGGCTTGCTAAGTCTGCCCCTTTGCGGGCGATACCTGCTTGCCTTTTAATGATTTCGGGCCAAACCTGCAAGCTGCACGGGCGCTTTGGTTTGCTTATCCACTTGAGTCTATCTCTAATGAGGTATGTTTTTGAGAATAATGATTTTCCAGATTAGCAATTAACGTTTGGATAAACTTTTCAGTAAATGTTTAATAGTGAAGAAGCTGCGAAAAAATGCATATATTTGTCTTAGAAATTATAATACAATGTGATAAAATTTTCTTGAATTTCAATTGACTCGTTAAAGTGCGAAAATGACTAAGTAGTTTAAGCGGTAGCTTCAATTTGGATTGTAAAAGGGACACAATCTGGAATGAAATGTGACTAAATATTGTTAACACAACTATTACGAAATCCATCTCACGAATAGTAATTTGTAACTTGTGCATATAATTACCGTAGAAATGAAAAAATAATTGAATACATCTCGTTTACATTGTCATTTTTCGGATAGAATCTGATTTAATACCAATTCCTTGGTAGCAGTAAATTCGAAAGCAGCACAAGAAACGGCAAAGTTCATTAAGTCTCGTTTACAAAGTAGCGCGAGTGTAACATATACACATTGTTGATTCTCGCAGGCGATCTTGTAAGTGGCATCGGGCAAACGAGGCGCTAAACCACTCTTTATGTCTCTGGCTACATAAACATCTTCATAAAGCTCATAAACGTGTGCCGGGGTTGGTGCGCAGCGCAACGCAAGTTTTAGCCGCAGCCAATTTTATTCGCCCCGGCTGCCTGGCTTGTATCCCCCAACGGGCACGCGGAGCCTTCCTAAGGTGTCCGTGTACGATCATTTTACTGAGCTAAAAATGGATGTATTATTAAATATCCAAGCTCCGGCAACACGCACGTACACAAACACAGAGGCGTCCGGTGGTAAGTAGCTTCTTCTTTATGACGGTTAAATATAAAATAAGTAGACGAGGCAGCAGAGCCGCCGCCTGCTCCGATACCCGAGAGCTGACTTGTGGCTCCATTAGCGCCTCTACCACCAGCACCCCCTTCTCCTTCCCCCTTCGAGCCTAACGTATAGTATAATAAGAGTTTATGTGTCAGGTTGATGCGCCTGAGGAGCGAACCAAGCAGACGAACTCCGCATAGAAACTGTTATATTTTCATTAGATCTGCCGCGCGAGTAGACTCTCTCTCTCTTCCGTGGCTTATAACGAGGGGCGGCTCCGCTCTCTGACTGTCTCTCTCTTCAATCAACGTTGTAAACATATTGTAAAATTAACGCGAGGATGACTTCGTTGTAGAGAGGCAGTGACAATTAGGAGATTAGAACGATTTCTTATTCATTCATATTGATGTATTTAATTTTATTAAAACTGTTTATTTATTTGATTGTCGATAAAATAAAGTCGAAGTTTGAAAATTAACGCGAGAATTACTCAAAATTAGGTGAAGATAAGACGTAAGATCGGTGATATATGGCAATGATGATATTAAACAAAAATAAATTTTACTTTAGAGTTTATTGTATTAATTAAGAACATTCTGAAATCTCGACGTCTAAAAATAAATATTTCGATAATTGCGTTACAGAATATTTAACTTTTCACAAAACAAGATAATGATTTTGCTATTCAGATTGAAAAAATAGTATATCCAGAAGCTTAAGAAAACATCTCATCTATCGTTTATATCTACATCCTACAGCTATCAAGGGAAGAGCATTCCAGTGACTCTCATCGAAGTGTTAAGGGGGTAGAGTAGCTTATGATTCTGGCTGACGTTAGAGAAGTGGCGCCAACAGACCGCATCTGCGTGCGTGGGCATTATGCAATCTTCAGGAAACTTAGCACTTAGCTCGAGGGATAAAAGGAGTTTAATGCAATATTGTCAAAGGTCGCTCGGTGAGCATTCGACGTCGGTCACATCTTATACCCACTAGATGGACTTGCATCATTTACACGTAGACAATTGTAATTTATCGAAAATTAAATATTTCACAATGTTTATCGCTGGAATGATTGATCTTTTCTCGTTACTTCCCAACACGTCATAATGCATGCGTCATTTCTAATTTGAGTAAGAATTAATGATCGGCCCGTTATTCTTTTTTCATCAAGGAATCAATGGTTATCTTATCCGTAAAGGCTGTTGACTAAAATTTTTAAAAATAAAAGTACTTTTATGAAGCTAAATTGTTAAAGATAATTATCTGCACAGTCGAAAAAAAAATTTTAAACAAATTCGGCGTTCGTTTGGTCATCAACACGTTCACGACATAAGCATAAACCTTACCCTTCTCTCTTATCTGAAGCATGGCGATTTCGAACGAAGCATTCTCTCTCTTTTGCATAGAAGATATAGGAGCTCGAGCGAGGCGCTCTCGACATCGGTATAGTATACAGGGATAGAGAGAAGCATAGAGTTGCGGCTAGTTGGCCGTCAGCTCTGCATCGGTGGGCCCTTGTCTCTTGGACTGATTCAATTTGCCGGCCGGGCTGTTTAATTACCGAAGTGCGCGGACGTATCGACTTTGGTGTGTGCGTGTGTGTGTGTGTGTGTGTGCGCGCGCGCGCTTGTGAGTGTACGCGCGGAGTGGACAGTGCCAGCGGCCAAGACACTAACGGAATAACCTCGTCCGATGGAGATTGCTGTTGATGCCGAAGTAACGCCCGAACGCAAAAGCAGGTGGACCCTTGCTTCGACTACTACAACTAAGAGGAAAGGGGAGGATGGGTCAAATCCCGACGTGTCTTGCAAACTGAATGCGCTACGGCGCTCTTCTCGGACGCAAACTCTATAGAAGCTCTCTCGTGTCCGGCGCTTTGTTCCATCTTGCCTGCAACTTGCGCAAAATGTTTTGAGAACTCGACGGGGACCCCCCTTATTCGGCTTCGCAATAAGATGATCGATGAATGATCAATTTTGAATGGTTAATTGTACTATTGAATAAATTTTAGTAGCTTTGGTTGGATTTTCAAAGTCACGGAAAATAACTAATACGATATCCATCAATATAGTCTCGATAAAATTTTTACAAATAAAATGCTTTCTTAGAGGGCTCTTAATAATGAGTTGAAACGCGTACAAAATTGAGATCTTACTGCGTCTCAGCACTACTCTGGGACGAGTTTTTTCTTATCTAAATATGAGTTATACTATCATGTTTGATGCTTTGATGGAAGAGTTGGTATTGCGAAAATATAAAGCGATATTATAAATCATTTACCGAACAGCTATATGGCACCTCGATAGCAGGACGTGATATTGGTGGTAATTATATATCATATGTCGAAATTAGTTGTACGACTTATGTATTCGATTTGTTATAAGAAAACGAAAAATCCATTTATATAAAATGTCCGCCTTCGATTGAAAGTGGTATTACTCGATGAATATCAGATAGATATTTTACAGCCATCGATAATGCTAGTCACGCATAATCCATTGAAATTAGCTTTGAGACAGTTGCATTTGATCTTCCAGAAGAAAAATGAAATTATGTGAAATATATAAGGGAAAGAAATGAATGCAAATAAATGGCCAAAGGTGTATCATAATAATCAGTGAGTACACGCTCCTTCAGCGAGTATTTTCTCGTGTTCTTCTTTCTCGCTCGCTGGCCGACGAGCCTGGTAAAAGCGGAGTAATAAGAATGTAACGGACGCACGGACAGACGGATGGACCGCAGGCACGCGGAGGCGAATTCTAAATTTATAGTGGCACGGCAATAAACGGGCTTTCGAAGGGCATATCTCTCGTCTCTCGGCATTATAATTCGCGCGAGTATCTCTATTTGAAGACTGTCATAAATCCGCGCGCTTTCATTATCATAAATCGACACGCCATCGGTGGTACTGCTGCTCTCGCGTCATCCTCTTACATACGCACGAATTTATTGTTCTTCGAGGCCGAAATTACGAGGATGTGTCGCGTATGTTAAAAAGTTCAATCCGCCTGAAATTAATGCGCGCGCGCGAGGGTGGCCGATGGAATCTTAATGGTAATGATATTTTATATAGACGCGCGTGATGTTTGCGGGCCGCAGCGCGGCGGCCGCGCGCGCGCGGAATGATAATTCTATCAAAGCTCGGCAGCCCGCTGCAAGCTTCATAATTCGCGGGAGAAGTTCCGTGACAACGCGTCTAAGGGCGATTGATTTATCACGTCTCTCGCGCCAGCTCGGCTGCTATTTGTAGAGGAGTGCGCCGGCTTGTGTGCTGCTACAGTTATATCGCTGCGCTTTAGAAATCGCTTCTTACGCTGCGTCGTCCGAATGGTCTTGCCTTTTTGACGCGACATTGATCAGACTTGCCGGCAAGAAATCCAATACACGATTAACTTCAATAAATTACCGTGTCACACGGTTCAAGCTCCGTTTTATTCAAGTACAAAACCGAAGTTGCGAAAAATTAGTGGGCTAATTAGCAACTCATTATTCACATTCATAAATTATCGGATAAAGCATGCTCTATAAAAGTCTAAAAAACTATTTGTGATTTGGGGACTTTCAAAGGGTCAATATTTTTTGACAGGACACTAGTCGGTGAACTTTCGAGTACCAAAATTCCAATTATAGGAACGTAAATAAATCCAAAAGTGACTTTTACTATAAAAATTCACGTTTGCAATTTTAGTCAGATTTTTTTTTTCGTGACTAATACAGGTAAGTCGTTTTGACATAAAACTTCACATACGGAAAATATAATTTTAAGCCCGCAAATAAATCAAAAGTAAATTTTATGACAAATATTCACGATTACAATTTGGTCAAATTTGCATTTTTGCAATTGTTACTCGTTGTGCACTACACTTCAACTGATGTTTGTAGATAATTATTCCGAAAAGAGTCTCGAAGTAGTAAAAGTGCTAATCGAACTTTATTATTTCATGACTGGAAAATGCATCATTTGCCGCATTATATAACCAAAATAAGCATCAGTCGCGCAAGCAATCAGCATTGCCGCTTTAGTAAGCGGCGCGTCCTCTGCCGCGAGCGAAAACTAGTGTTACTAGCCTTTTCGCCTTGAAATCGAGTGCAAACTTAAAGCCGATAAATCGCGTGCACTGGCGAGTGTCGCTTGTCGCGCACGGAAAAACGAATCGTCGTAGTCGGCGAGAAACGCAAGCAATAAACTGCAACGAGAAAGCTCACGTGTTTGCGTTTAGCATTTATCGAAAGCCCCGAGATCGTAATTCCCGCGAAGGCGCGTGTCATGCAGATAGCTTTAAAAGCCGTACGTGCCGCACTTACAAATGCCTCGACCAAAACACCCATTGCCAAGGAGTGCGCGCCTCTTTCCTTCTACATATCCTCTGCCGTGTATTGCTCTTTCTTGCTTACTGGCCCGTTTAAACAATCACTAATTCGACCATTTAACTCTGATTAATTTTCAGATTGTTCTTCGCTGATTTCGATTGTGAACTCGGTCGATTTCTTTCGAACTCTTGATGCCTATCCTCTGTTATTTACGTATTCGACTAGCTTATTGCGAATAATATTCTATCTTTCTAAATTAATTGGTTCATTGATGATATTTTTAAACTGAGTTATCATAGTTGGATCTGTAACTAGTTCCTGGCGATTTAATTACGATAATATTCAAACTTTACTTTATAATCGACAATCTACATATTTAATGCGATTAAACAAAATTTTGTAACACACTCGATAAAAGATTAAGATATTCCAATTAATTTAAATTCAAAGTTAAATGTATACCGTGACAAACGGAGAGCACGCGTACAACAAACGCAAAGTAGCATGTCGGCATAAATACGTTAAGCCGTAGCAGCAGAAGGAGTGAAGATAGTGCCAGCTCGTCTCTGAGAGAGTCCGCTGGCGCAACGAAAAGGGATCAATCCGCTTGCGCGCAAGACGCGAAGGAAACATAAATCGTGCGGGAGAGTCGCGACAGTTTTGGGGAGGGTGAGCGACAAGAGAGAGTGAGAGAGAGAGAGAGAGAGCAGCCACTGCCGCCTGTGTGATACAAACAAGATCCACTAAGTGGTAAATATATACGTTGCACGAAGACGTGTTTCTCTCTAGCAAGAGAGAAAAAAAGTAAAGCCGCGAGCGGACGTCAAAGGAAGACTGAAGCGAAGAGAGAGAGAGAGAGAGAGAGAGAGAGAGAGAGAGAGAGAGAGAGAGAGAGAGAGGGGGAAATAAATATGCAGATAGCCTGATAAACGAGGGAGAAGCGGTCAGCGGTAAGGTTCCAGTAAGCTAAAAAAAGAAAAGGATGTTGAGAGGAGGCAATGAAGATATCGAAGACGGGAGTACGAAGGAGAGGAGCCGCGCAGCTAGAGAAGAGTGACAGATGGATGGCGATGCGATGGGAAAAAAGAAGAGGGAGGAGAAGGAGAGCGATGTAAAATGACGAAATAATTATCTGCGAGAAAAGTGAAAAAAAGTGATGCTATGAGAAGACTCTGTGAAAATGAATTGATGGTCTTTCGTAGAGTTATAATTACTGAGCAACACGAGAAATGAGTTGTTTTTTATTGAAATTACTGCTTGAATGCTTTTGCAATTATTTTATTTCATTACGGTTAAATTTTCTTTAAAGTCCAAATTTCAATTCAATTTCATAGCTAATGATTAAGCGATTGTTTTCCTGCATTCAATCCTATCTTTCTTTTATAATCATCGCATGTTAAACCATTCCGAATGAAAATGAAAAAGAAAAATAACTCAGCCATGAATATAAATCCATGTGTAAGGTAACGTTAATTAGATTAAGCACGTGTCAAAGCAAGTTCTCGTATAAACTTGCATTAGCCCACGCGTGCGCGCGTATACGGCATCGAAATGCAAATGAGCGATACGTGAAACGCATCGAGTTTCACGCGCTTTGACGCGAAAAGAAACGAAGAAGACGCGGGCGGTGGCGGCGGCGGCGGCGGCGGCGGCAAAGTCGAACGAATGAAGTTATCGCGCGAGCACAAGAAGAAGAAGAAGAGAGGCGGGTGACTGATAGGCAGACAATATGAAAGGAAATAAACAGAGCGACGAAGCTCCATCGACGTTGCACATCAATAAAGGACAAAACGGGAAGAAGAGATATAGGTAAGAATCGGCCGCAGCGTGTCCGAGTTTTATTTCTCTCGACGCGACAACCGGAGACAAGTGACCACATCGAACTGTCGTACTCAGCTGTCACCTGTCGGCGAGAGCGGGAGTCTTGGCGGAGCAGCAGCTTTTCTGCAAGAAAAAAAAATACAAAAAAAAAAAACAAAAAAACAATAATAAAGAAGAAACCTGCCAGCTTGTCTGTCATCTTCTCTTTTACGGCGAGAGCACGCACTCAATTTACGATCATGCAGGTTTTAGGCTCCGCTCACTTTCTCAATGCGAAGTAATATTATGTGCGTGCGTCTCCGCGAGAGCCGTAAAAAAGTTTTTGGCCAGTAAAAGAATATAAAAAGGAGCGAGAGAGATAGACCTGATTATATCGTCGTCGAGATGTAAAACTGCTCGCGACAAATGACGTTGCTGAATTATGGATATTTACGATTCATGGGAGACAATATTTTCCCATGTCGCGCAAAGCAACAGTGAGAGAAAGATAGAAGTTTTTATTGTATGATTAATTCACGTTGACGCGCATTCGCTTGCCACCTTTACCTGCAGAGAGATCCTTTTATTTAATGACTAACTTGTTTCGTAGAGGTAGAACGTTATTCATTCTGTGCGCCTCGTACTCGTCGTCGTTTTGCATCTGTGGTGCGCGTGTGCGTGCGTATACTACTCGTTACGACGCGACATCTCTTCAAATTTCAGTTGCATGTTAACTCTTTTTACTACTGTCATTTATGCGCCTAGAAAATTAAAAAAGAAATCTCAATCTGAATAGAGGGACGCATTGCCTTCGGGCCAAAGACAAGATTTATTAAGCAAATTAATGAAGATATACAGCTTAACTATGTCGGGATACAATTTGTGCGTCATGTTGCTGTTTTTTTCTTGTCATTTATATCTTAGTAGCTTTCTAGAAACTCTTACAATTGAATGAATGAAAATATAGTTTTGCAATTGAATACCTAGCTAGAAACCATTTGTAAGTGTCAATATTAGATTTTCTCACTCATAAAAATAAGAACAATTATATCAGTTTGCGAACGAAATTTTTATATGCCACAGTCTCCCGTAACGACTGACAGTACAAATAAAGACAAAACAAAATAATAAACGTGAGCATAGAAAATAAGCTTAACGGCTATTTAACTTTGGCATTCATTTGTATAAATAGATAAACTCGCAGCGATGTCGAATAAAAAGACATTGCTCGGCAAACTAGTTATTCCCGTATCCACTGAGCGGAACCGTTGATTAAACTTGCCACATCGCACGCAAGTGGCATATCAGTCAAACTGGATGTAATCTAGCAAGTGCGAGCTTAACGACAAGCATATATATAAATATATACAGACACAGTAAGTATGTCACGAGTCATCTGACGGCGAAGCGATGACGCTTTTTAAGCTAATTGCGCACGCAAAGATATACCTGAGTTCTTCGCGCTGGCTTGATGAGTCTCCGCAGGTGACGAGCGATTTGTCGATGCACTATTCTCGTCTCCTTTCCCGACAAACAAAGATCTTTGTTCCCAATTTATACGCGCGTGAGCCTCTGTCATAACTCTCCGACGCTGCAGTTGATGAGCCGCGAAGATGAGTAATGCGTAGGTGTAATTTTGTGCAGTTTGCACATCACGCGCGCAAGAGAAAGATTTATCGCCGCGCGCGGCCTTTCGAAATATTTGCGCCAAAATCCTGAGGGATTATAATTTTACAGCTCTCTCGCGAGCGACGTGCACGACGCGTAACTGTATTATTATTATTGTTGTTATTATTTTTCGATCGCCAGCGCGAGAGGCGTAATTATTCGACGCGGCGAGGATTCTTCTTTTATAACCGAATTTATCGATCTACTAAAAGTATTTTAAAAAGCTATAAAAACGTTTCGCGCGCTGATTGCGGCCGATTCGCGAATCTGCATTTTTATACTTAAATTACGCTAATTGAAACGCATTCCATCCGCGCGATAACGGCGATCAATCAATGCGCAGACTGCCCTTTTCTTAATGCACAATTAAGCTTTTCGAACATTGCAATGAAAAATTAAAATCGGAGTTTTTATTAATTAGCCCGAAGAGCCGAAAAGGAGAGACGCTCGCAAAGCCTACTTTGATGTGAGAACGAGAGGAGCGGTTATCTTTTGCGAGGCGATTAACTGCGAAAACCGGTCATCACAACCGGCATCGCCGTGGCGCTAAGCGAATGTACTTTTTATGGGCAGTCTTCGCAAGCGATGAGGTCGTTCGCATTTATAAGATGAAATCGTACTCAATACCAACTTAATCTCGCATATACGTTTGACAAGCGGACGCTTTATTGCTAAATGCATATAAATCAAAGAATTCCGACGTCAAACAACGTTTTCGGTCAATAAATAAGCCACATGAATGATGCTATTGTGAGAGCCCATTATAATAACTCGTAACTATAATATACTTTCGAGAGAGAAAGAGAGAAGTTTATGGAATGAAAGTGATTTCCATGGGTCATTTATCGGCAATAAAAACGCTGGCGCGCGTGCGCGCGCGCGCGCACACACACACAAATAGCTTCAATGTAATGAAGCAAGCGGCGGATAAAAATCGATAGGTAAGTCGAATGAGAAAAATAAGAGGAAGCGCAAGATAAAGACAAGCGCATAGCAGAAGAGGCTACGCGATTTACGAGGGATCTCGTGTCGTTTACGTGACATATTTCGGCATAACTCGGCGAAGATATACGCGAGGCCATAAAGTGTCAAGCGAGCGCGTCATTATGTAGCCTCCGTATGCGCGAAAACAAGAAAGAGAGGGGATAATGGAGACACGTTCGCGTTGCGTTGGTTGGGGCCGCTGGCAAGAGCCGATTTTTCTCTGCGCGTGTCCCGCAATCCTACTACCACTACTACTGTCTTATTCCCCCCTACTTCTAACGTAAACGTTCGCTCGCACTCGTGTTCTTACACGGGGATATTTCACTTTTCCGTGTAGCTAAGAGGAAGAGAAGCCCGGTGCTGACGAGGAAAAAGATGCTTTAGCTTGAAGGGGGCATGTGCGATTCGAGGGGATGAAAGAAAAAAAAGCAGATGATGAGATAATGATGTTTTTGTTTGGTGATATCAGCCTTGTATTTTAGGTGATTTTTAATTTCATGTGCCTTGGATGAAGCGATTTCTTTAACTTTCTTGGTAAGCAGATTTACATTGGTGGTGAATACTTTAATGTAATTAAATTTGTAGTTCTTTTATTTTTATTTTCTATAGTGCTCAAAAGGGCATTTCTTACTAATAGATTAACCATTAACAATTTATTGACCGGTCTAGCATTAGGAATAAAAATATTTGTCTAAAGATGAACTTGAGTAACTTTAATTGCCATTTCCGAGCGATAGCTGGGAGAACTATAAACTCTGCAATTTATTTTCAATCGAGAGCTTCGCTCTTTAAAATAAAATCAAGTTAAACTCATGAACATTTCCAAGGAAAAATAAAAAAAAGTCGTCAAAAAGCCGGTACATAAATTCTTTTCACATTTACATGAAATCGGCAAATCGTTCGTCGTTGCCGCCTCTTCACCCGTAATTTATCGACAGCCCTCTCGTGACAAACAAGTCTGCGGTACATCGATCAGCTCTCTCCTCGTTTTCTTTCGCTCGCACACGAAACCTTCGCAGACGTAGCAAGAGAAGTGCAGCTACGGGCCCACGCAATAATTATAGTTTTCTCACTTGTTTAACCTTATGCATATACAAGTAAGAAAAAGTATCATTTTACTGATACACGATAAATTATTCATGGGGATTGCGTCGCCGTCGTTGCACGCGCGAGAGAGTGATAATTGTAAAGTGCGAAGGGACAGTGTTCGCGCGGGGCGAGAATTACGATCGAGTTCATAATGCAAGAAAGTCAATTGCTTGGACGTCCACGCTGAACAACGCACTGTCGCGGCATCCCGCCGGAAAGGGAGATCAAGTTCCACCGAAGAGCGACGTAATGCATTGGCAGGCGTTAGAATAAGTTACGATTGGAGACCGTAGTATCTTAGACGATTCATTGATCAACGATGGGTTTATTCAAATTATTTTAAATGTTTATGCCATTGTGATTTATCTTATTAGAATTGTATATTTGTTGGTAATTCATTATTTTGAGAAGAAGCGAACGTAATGACTCAACAAAAAGTACAATTTACGATTTAGCAGAACGTGAAAATTTGTTTTTTGGTACTCGTTAAACTCGAAGCTCGTATTTTTGTTAATTTAATTCACGGTGCCGTGTATGTGAAATCAAAGAATCCATTAAAGGAAAACGGAAGCAGCTCCGAAATTCCTGCCTCAATAAAACGACCGTTACGCTTCTTTATCATTAAAAAAAATTTACTGCGTCTTCGGAATTATTTTCTGCCACACTTGTCGTAGGATTATCGAAGTTTAAAAATAAATGATTCATGTCGTATTAAAAATCGAAGTTGTTTTCAAAGTGAGAGAATATCTTAATTACAACAAAATTTTACGATAATGTTTGATTATCGCACCGACAAAACTTATGAACTCTCAAACAAAAAGGCATTAAAGGAGTAATAAACAAAGTCAATTACCAAAAAGTATCTGTATCCCAAATATATGAGATTATAAACAATTTACAGAGGGAAACAGTACCTCACACTTTATAGCAGAGAGAGAACGGGAGAGAGAGAGAGAGAGCAAGCTAAAACGAAGGCATTAAAAGGAAGGCCCCGGAGGCATAATACTTTAAGTATGAACTTTCACGCCATTTAAATTCAAAAGAAAAGCCGAAGCGCGCACGAGAAGCCGACGAACGAAAAAAAGTATCTGCAGGGTATACATGCCGCTGCTTGCGAGAAAGAAGGCAATGAAGCCCGTCAAAGCGAATGATGGACGTCGTCCGCATAAAGCTGACGAGTGACTCGTGGCGCCTTGGAGGAGCCCTCTACATCACTTTTATTACCGGCCGTCCTCATTTTCATACGTATCTCGTAAAATCCCGCCTCCCGCTACCACCACCCCCTCCCCCTTTCTCAGCGACTGCTGCCACCGAAGAATGACGGATGAACGTGAGCATGCGCATTACAAGTCCCGTAGTTTCGCTTAATGCAGATACCGAAAATCGACGATTCCTTTATGAAGGAAGAAGAGAAGAAAAGAACGGGATTCATGCGACGAATATAAGCATTACTGCTGAAACTTTTTCGCCTTGACAATTGTTCCAGATATAGTGCCCTGGAGAGAGATTAAACTTTGCTGCTGCTCTTTAAATTTTTGCAAATTCTTGTTCGCTGCGAACTATTTTCGATCTATTTCGTTTCTTTTTCACATGTGGCGCCCAATCATTTCTTTTCTCCGGCTTGAGATTTATGATTTTTCGGGATTGGGCTGAAGTATCGAGTTGACTTTCGTGAATGAGATGTCTGAGAAATCGAAATAAAAATTATTAGATTTGAATGTTATTAGCAACGATCGAAATTCAATTAAAAAAAATAAAGACGGAGATATAATGAATTTCAAAGAGGAGAATTAAGATTGCAACGCAACGCAGAAGGTAAATGATGGATGCGATACATGCAATCCTCATCAGATTAATTCAATCATGGGCATAACCATCAGTACCATTGAAAAACAATGACGTGAAATCGTCGCGCGAGAGCTGGAAATTAGAAAGGAAGACGCGGGAGCTCACAGTTGTGTGTATACGTATATATCGCGGCAGAAAGGGCCGCGGTGGCCTTGCACTCCTGCTGCGGCTGATTCTTATCTCTATATCTTTTCGGTTTGGGCGCAATCGAAAAAGCTTAATCCCTTGCCGCAGATGAATCGAGCACGCGGCAGGGAGCCTCCTTCGCGTGGTGTCTAATAACGCTAACTAACCGCTACCCTTGTTCTCCATATTTCTTCCGCGATTTTTCATCTCGCGCCTGGTTTTTCATTTCTCTCGACTACTTCATATGTTTATTTGGCTTATCTTGATTATTCCAAAAGTAGCCCACACCTTATATTATACACACTTTGGTATAATTGATTTGTTTAGTGGCGCGCGCAAGAGAATTGTGTACAGTTGCAGACTTGCACCAGAGAAATGGCTGATATTAGTGTGCTGCTTGTCTGCTGTCGTATTGTTTCGTGCTTGCCATATTTTCGTTTTAATGGCTTTATCAAGTGCTTTTTTTGTTTGGTTGAAAGGCCGTCGAAATTAAGGGACAAAGGAAGAGTTAATTATTTTTCCATACCTTTTTAATGCCTGAATAAAATTTGTTCCGCGCTTGTCATTACGAAAAACGCATAACTGTTCAAGTCAATATTGAACCGGCATAACAACTTAACTCAATTTCGACGGCCCAATATACACAATTCGAAAGGGTCTCAAAGATAAATCATTTCTGTACATAATCAAATTTTATAAATAATTTGTTGATCGTACACATATTTGCATGAACTTTAAATTCAAATCATCTTTTGACATCACAAAAAAGTACTCATATCGTAAAAGTAAAATTAAAGATATATGTAATATACAATTCATAAATATTTTGAAGAAACAAGTGAACTTGCTATAAGCATTGATAATTTCTACGCTCATCTAATTAGTATACGTTATAATTACGTGAAGATGGTTGGTATTGCCTTGCGCACTTGTCATCGGCACGAGTAATCTCTTGATTATTTCGCCTTTATCAGACTGCAATTTACATTCGATACTCATGAGCAACGAAATTACAATCAAGCAGTAGAAAAACTGATTATTATCGAAGGTTCGAGAAATAAATCAAACTCTCACTGAAGCATCGCGCGCCAGCCAAAAGCTCTCTTAATCATCACCAAAAATCTGTCGCTATTTACTCGACTCCAAGTAAAAATAAACCCGACGCATATTAATGTCGCAGAAAACAGTGCTGAAGCTTTCGTCTGTGCATTTCCAAAGCAGATTCTCTGACTTCCATCAGGCTTCGCGAGTATAAGTTTTTCAACGCTGGCGCGCGTCAGTCGCACACGAGTTTCTCATAATTCGTCGTCGGCTCATTCGGCGGCTCTTTCTCCCCGTTCGCGTAGCTCGCGCGCAGTACTTAACTCACTTATTCAAGGGGTTTAGGTTGCCAGCAGCACATAAACACACGCACATACACACGCGCGCGCGCGCACACACACACACACACATACGCACACAGAAAAGCGAATGACTACGCGCTGCGGCTGACAAGAGACTGACAGGTTTATGCGCCCGCGTGTGCCAACATAAAAGGGACTGTACTGCTGCGCTCGCACGTTGCAGGCACACACACACACACACACACACACACACACAGCAGCAACAGCTCTGCTCGTGATGTACGTCTGTTTGTGTAAATGACACGCTCACTGAGAGTAAGCAAGAGAGAGAGATTATGACTGACACTTCTCTCTCCCTCTCTCTCTCTCAGTCTGATACCATGGTAGATGTTTTCGTTTTCGTGCACGTGTAAGCGAATAAGCCGCCAGTTTCTAGCTGAACTTCGTTTCTGTTTGCAAGGTTTCTCTGACAACGCTCACCGCTCGGCCCACAAAACTCTTCCTTCTCATGCACTATCGTACTTATTTCCGTCTTCCGTTTCACTTCGTAAACTACTTTTATGCCGACACTTTGTCCGCCCGTGCGAGCTTTTTACCGCGCCGCGACGCGACGATCTATGCCCTACGTACCCGAGGATCTGTATTGTCCCTGCACCCGTGCTCCCTCTGTTTTTTAATAGGGTAGCAGTTCATAGATACTGGATACTGGCGTCGTCCGTATAAAAAGTCTTTGATCAGTCAATTTATAGTGTTTCTTTTTTATCATTCATGCATTCTATGCACCATGAAATATATCCTTGGACATATTCATCAATTTAAAATCAATTTCCTTTCGTAAAGTGAATCCGCGCTCAGAATATGAAATATAATTTTTTTCAAAGTTATGTATCGCTGCAAGATACGCATTGTGTTTGTAAGCTCAATGTTTTTTTGTTCGAAACCTTCATCTCTTCCGCACACCTCCACGTGTTCGTGTTTCTTGCTCCGACTTACATTTCGTCTAATTCAAAACCATAAATCGAGGGGCGTCTGCTATATGTATGACGGCGGGGGCTGGCTTGTGCGAGCTTGCAAACGAGAGAAGAGCCGCGCGCACGGCTGCGAGCTACGAGGTTCAACTCTCGTCCGCCGCGCGCTCCAAAAGAAAAAAAATACATGCACTCGCGCATCACAACAACAGCCAGAGAATATAATAAGACATGAAATAAAGGATGAAATACGCGTATTATTGCGACGGGAAGATAAAAAGAGGTGAACGATGACAATGAGTGATATCCAAACGAATTCTGTTATTTCCTGTAACTTGTCTTTGAAAATTATCGTGGAAGTAATTTTAATTGATCGTGCGTCTATTCGAAACTCATGAATCAAAGTAAGTGATAAGAAAAAATCCTCGCCGACGAACTAATTATCAGAAGATTGATAAAAAACAAAAGAAGAGAAAAGTAAAATGTAACTTAGACTGGTAAAACATCAGTAGGAAAAGGCCGTAGATGCCGAGCAAAAGGATCCTGAATACAGGCGCTCAACCCGGGGCGCGCACTTGCGGAGATAAAGACGAGCGAGCGAGCGAGCGTGTGAGAGTAAGAAGCGCATAGGAAAAAAAAGAAGCAGTCAGAAGAGAGAGAGAGAGAGAGAGAGAGAGAGAGAGAGAGAGAGAGAGAGAGAGAGAGGCGAAGCGCGCAACGTAACAGATGCTGCACAATAAACACCTCCCGTCACTTCGCCCCATAAATCGCGGCGGCTGCTGCGAGCCTCCTAGAAGAAACATTCGCTTCCCTCGGGCCAGATATTTCGCGCGCAGCAGAGCTCTCGCGAGCAAGAGAGATGAGCTGATCTCGTCAATGACGCCCCGCGCGCTGCGATTCTCTTACGCTTTCAGCTCGATTAAATAAACCAGGCGCGCGAGCCGGCAGAACGCACTGTTTTGCCCCTGACTTCGTACAATGTGTATGGACCGACCGAGAGATATGTAGGAGAAAAAAAGTTGGGATTAGGAGACGATGGATATCGCTCAGATGCTCGGTGTTGAGCTTAATAAACAAAGATTCGTCGGGAGATAGTGAGCTTTCGCGTTTTCTTAATCAAATGTGCTGAGTTAACCGAGCTGAGTGAACAATTGAGCGGAAGTCGAGTGAGTGAAGAGCGGCAGAGAACAAATCGAAAATATAAGTGCACGCGAGAAAGAGAGAGAGAGAGAGAGAGAGAGAGAGAGAGAGAGCGCGCGAAGTGATCGAAAACAGAGCTGATCGCGCGAGGCCGTTATTTCCTGGGCGCGATGTTTTCGACACGCCGCGGTTTTATGGCTTGTCTGTAACAAATGCTTCGGCCGTGCATGTTGCGGCCACATGCGAGCTTCCGTACGCTTTTTTTTTTGTAATCGACTGATTTTCGTTCCGCTTTCGACTGATTGATTCAGCGTTACGCTGTGTTTATCTCGATTGATCACTTCAGTCATTAAAATTTATTGTTTCTAGCAATTGTATCCTGACTTTTTTTTGCTTTTTACCTCTCGTTCTCTTCGTTTTTATTACTTTACGCGGCGTTTTAATTGAAATGTTACAATTAATTGTGTAGAGGAAATTAATCGGATGTAATTCGTTTTTTACGTTTATACACTGTAAAAATCCTGGAAAGTTCAAATTGAAATAACATTGACTGACCAAAACCGGAGTTAGGTGTTTCCATCTTTATCGTTCGAATATAATTCATTGCTCTGAGTATTTTGTGCCCTACCACCAATTTTCTTTTGCTACATTAGTTAGCCATCTAATGACTTTACATACATTATACAAGTGTATTTCATCTCAGAGCAAGCCGCATTCTTTATTGAAAAGTCAAAGTTATAAGTGTGCGATGAAGGCATCCGTAAGATACAGGATTTGTCGCACGGTCCCGCGCGTGTGAAGAGAGCAGAGCAGAGAAATTTACAAGCTCGCTCGTACGCCTCGGAGGGTTTTTATTCGACTCGTTATCATGTGCTTTAATGATGGCCTGCGATAATGAAGTATGTATAACCGTAACGCGGTAGACTCGGGCCGATAGGTTAACACCTTGTACACGCGAAAATATGCCTATATAGTTACTCCGACTGTGTGACGATCGGCCAGATGTCTGATAAAATTTGAGAGAAGAATTGCACGTCCTATTCGATGTCGCGTCAGGCTAAACTAATTGGATCAAACGCGCTTAGAAAAGGGGGAGGGAGAAAGAGAGAGAGAGAGAGAGAGAGAGAGAGAGGACTGAATTTATCGGTTACTAATTAAAGACTACGCTAGGAGGGAGGAGTACTCTCTCTCTCTCTCTCTCTCTCTCTCTGGTGCGGATTGAACTCTATCTTTCGTAGCTGTCCTTCTCTCCCTCGTTATTATCTTTCTCTCTTGCGCTCGCTCGCTGCTCCCTGATTTATCGCCGCATTCAGCCGCGCGCGCGCTCTCTCGCGAATAATGACGATTGCGTTGCATGTCGAGATTTATTTGCGAAGCCCAAATGAAGTTCCAGATTTTTATTGCCGGCCATCGATCGCTCTTTCGCTCGACCGCGCCCTCGATATAAGGCCGCTGACGAGCCTGCGGATATCGTGATGTATGCCTGCATTGTGCGCGAGATCGTTGGATTATTTCTTTTTTTTTTTTTTTTTATAATTATCGCTATTGTTTTGCGGCTTTCGTCGGAACGGACTGATGAATGATTTCTATAAATTTCGCGAGGCTTCTAATTGCTAAATGCAAATTATTTATTTTTGCAAGGCGATAATATGCGTATTAAGTAAGCAATGAAAACTTTAAGAATCGGCATACACTTTCGCAAATCTCAAAAATCTCTCGTTTCGAAAAAATAAAAGAAGAAATAGCGGCGCGACGCCAAGTTCGGATGTCGTTGGACACGAATAATATCAAGCATCCAGCTCGTTGGCGGAAAATAAAAAGCACAGAAAAGAAAGACGACAAGTCTCGGATGGTTATAATCGCGTGCTTCCGAAATACACGGAATCCCTCCGCGCCACCAGCAAAAGTATCAAGTTAATTCGCGAACGCAGCGATCACACGGCAATCGGTACATTCGATACTTAGCACTACTACTTGCGCACGCAACGCGCACGCGAGCAGGATAAACACGCGACGATCGGGAGACGAAGATAGCGAGCACCGAGAGTAAGGCGATAAAATCGTCGCGTCGCGATCATAACCGATTTCTATACACTTCGTTCGGTTTTGTCACCGCATTTGTAACGATTAACCGATCCCTTCTTTTGCTTCCTTTTATCGCTGATTGGCTCATTTTCTTCCTCTGACTGCACTGTGTATCGTGCCGTTCTTATTGGAATTCCAGCAGGCTTCTCTGTCTACTTATCTTTGGAAAATATGTCAAAACTAGTTTGTGAAATCGAGAGAGCGCGAGCAGCATGCTCGCGATTTTTCATTATTTTATTCAAATGAACCTGCCTGTTTGCTGCCAGTAGAATACCTTTTTTATTCTTCCACTGCGATCGATAAATTTTGCGTTGTTTTAATTTTAGACTTAGAATGGCTATACCCTAGTACTTTACAATTGCGTTGGAGAGACACGATTTTTCAGCCGAACGATGTAAATTTATCAAGGAGTCAACCAAGGTTTCCACGTATGGATGTTGAATTTGTGTCGGTACATCGACACACGTATCAAATCGCATCATCGTCCAGGCAGTAACAATAATGAACCTCTCTTTCCCTCTTTATGCGCATCCCCATAAGTAACGAAACCTCGGCATCACAGTCTCTCGCTCGTCGACGTACGTACGTACGCACGTATCGTGCATAACACACCGTTCTTTCTCGAGTCATCCCCTTTGGCTCGCGCGCGGCTATTCGCACGCGATGCGGCCGCCAATTATTCAGGCCGCGGCATGTCATCGGGGGCCCTCGGTTGAAACAAGCCTCTCTCGTTCGAAGTGTGTACGTGTGTCTGTGCGTCTCTGGTTCGTTCGTTCGTTCGTTCGTTCGTTCGTTCGAGCGAGTGAGCGGCCGTATTGATCTTATCCCCCGACATGAGAAATGCCCGCCGGTTTAATAAACTCCCGGGACTTATGAAGCACGTCAGAGTGATTCACGGCCAGCTCATTGAGTCGTATTTATACAACCGCGGCTGATAGATTTATGGAGGACGGCGCAGCCAGTGGTCCCTCCTACCCCCTCCCCCAACCTCCAATCCACCTCCTCCTCCTCTTCTCGCGGGCGTCACCTTCACCCTCGTCCATCTTTCTCGTTTCTTCTTCTTCTTCTTCTTCTGGTGTGTTGCTGCTGCCCTGCGCTATTCGCGCGTGTGTCTGTGTGGCATATAACTCATTCCAGAGATTTTTGTGCTTGTTGTTGCTCGCGAGCGGCAACAGGCTCCTCCTTCTCCTTCTCTTATGTATGTCAAGTCGATGCCTACATGTACTCGTGCCAATGATCGTCCGATCATCCTTGCATTCCCTTGCCCTAAACATATCTAAAATGACTATGGCCGAACGCAACCTTATTCCACCCTCCTCTCTAATGATTTCTTTTCGGTGAGCTTTCAACCAATTCTAGATTTATATAAATCCAATGATCAAACTATCTTTCATGGTTTTGTCAGTATTACTTTATTATTTAATTCTTTACGCAGTACACAAAAGCTTGAGCGTCAGTTCAATTTACGGAAACGTATTTTATTTCTAATCAGAATTCTAATTTTCTAATACAAGAAATAATAGTTTTCTGTATGTTACACATATCAATCCATTCATTTTTGTTGATTTGATTATTATTGCATAGTGATCAAATTTCG
This sequence comes from Phymastichus coffea, assembly GCF_024137745.1. Classification (NCBI taxonomy): domain Eukaryota; kingdom Metazoa; phylum Arthropoda; class Insecta; order Hymenoptera; family Eulophidae; genus Phymastichus; species Phymastichus coffea. The sequence goes on along the minus strand of NW_026706949.1, from coordinate 419,270 downwards.
TCGAACAGAACAAGTTCCGTATAAATTATAACAAAATGGCATAATAAAATGTCCAGGGATAGTTTATTTGCCCTCAAATAAAAACTTGCTTTGATTGTTGCTAAAATACATGCTAAAATTTTTTGATGGTAATCACTGAAAATGCCTACAATTCACAAAATTAAGCTAATACAAGCACAGAGCTATGGGTGCACAATCAACTTTTTCTTCTGCGCTTAAGATTAAGGATTTGTCCTTGGATTTTATCAAATATTAAGCAAAAAATTAAAAACACAGTAACCAAATCAATTCAATTTAATGTATGACTATGTTTGCGTTGAGATGTATGTCGGTGAGCGCAGGGTGTTTGTATAATTTTGAATCGATTGCTTAGAATAAAGCTCGAACCAGGCCATAAAACTTTGTGCTCACTGATGTTCGGAAGGCGTCGATGCCATGATGTCTAGATGAGATGATAAAATGTTTTCATTGATTTTCATACAAAATTACAGGTCTAGCTGCGGGTGCACTGACGACTGAAGTTCAGTTAAACTCTAGGCCTCGCTCCAGTAACAGCCTTTACCCGCCGTTCTGCACCTATTTTATATATACTCGAACTTTGGAACCTTTTTATTTGAGAAGATATAGATACTTAGATACTCTGCTAAGGTTACCGAGCCTGTTTTGCTTAGAAAATTCTACAATATCTTTCATCCTATTTATTTTTGTTTCTAGTTAGATTCACAAGTTTTCCTTCTTGTTATGACGTCGAGATTGCAGATTTTACGAATAAAAATGTCCGATGGCGCGAAAAGACGCAAGATCTGATCGCGCGGCCGAGAAAAAATTCGTCAGCAACAATCACAGAAAACTGAGCAGATGCAAGTGAAGCTATACGAGCGCGCATCAGCCGCATCGACAGAAGGAGAGAAAAAAGAAGCGCCGCGGCACCCATGGTGGCCACAAGCAAATGGAGGGCCTATGCGCGGAAAACAAGCATAACTTGCCGGCGAATCGATAAGGAGAGAGTGGAGGCTGGTACACGTCGAAGACGGACGTATACGGTGTCGGCGTTGTAAAGTAGCGTTCGCGCGGCCTGTGAGGCTTTTGGCATCGATTTAATCCCAAATTTATTCACTCCATTAGTAAGGGCTTGTGACGCGCTCTCGCTTCTTTTGATCCCGCCTCTCTCTCCCCCTTTATTATCGTGGTCTCTGCGAGAAAGAGAGACTGCATTACGACTCCTATATCGCCATCTTTATTATATCCGTGGACGCATCCTTTGACAAGGGCTGCTTTTGCAAGCCACGGAGAGTCCTTACCTTACTTTTGCCGCGCGTGTGTGCGTGCGCGTGTGTTTCGAATTAAATTGCGATGCTTGTTCGATGAGAGAGCCCTCGCCATGTCAGCTCTCCACTCTTTAGCCTTCGACTTTTTTTTTCCATTACCTTTTACTGTTTAGATTTCTTCTTTGATAAGCGCTCGCCAGCCACGGGACTTATATCGGATTGCTCGCCGCGATCGACGCTTTTGCCTTTATGCTACCTTATTATTCCCCATTTGCTTATACACCCAAGTACTGACGATGTGCTCCTTTTATTGGTTCATTCGTTGGATGACGTTCTAGATTGTTTGCCGTGTTAACTTTGGCATTCAAAAGCCACTTTAACTGGATAATTTTGAGGACTGCTGTAGCGGCCGATGTAATGCAGTTATTAGTTCATAAAAATACAACTCTCCTCCCCCTTTTTAAATATCTGTATATATATCTTACAATAATACAGTTCGTTAATTGAAATATTAAGCCTTACACAGTTGCCTAATGGATATACTTTGATATTTAGTATTAAGCATTGAAAAGTTCCTTGCGATTTCCAAGCTGATTATTTTTATTTTCAAAAAGCCGTTAACGCCTTTTCTTTATTTTTTCCAGCAAAATAATTCGCGCCGCTTTCAAACATTAATTGCCTGCGTCTTGTTGTTCTGATAAAGACGAGATCCGAATAATTAAGTGGTGATAACGTGCGCGCAAGCGCGTGTATCGGTAATTTAAATTAGGCCACTCGCTTGCGATAAATGCAAGTTTGCGAAGTCGTGTTGTTAATTTTTTTCTTACTAAAGTGACAATCACAACTGCACGCTCGCAACCACTTCAAATTTTGGATTATAAAAATTGACTTTACTTGTCGTGCTGCCTGCACATCAGTTATATTGCGAATAACACTGATAAGTCAATCGAACACTAATGAAAATAAATAAGAACAAAGGAAAAATTGAAAGTCGTTTTCACACATTGGTTCACCGGCTCTTGTGACTTCTTTACCTGACCAAGAGATGGCGCGTGCTACGTATCTCTGGCGAACGAAAGCATTCTTTCCGCATTACTTAACAGTCACTCGAAACGGTCACGCGCAAATCTAATTTTACTAATTTGCTTAATATTGGTTTTTGAAAACATTTTTACAAGTAGTCTCGTGAAACTGCCAATTGACAGCATTAATATTACGAAAGTTTAGTATAACAGAGCTTTTCAGAGGAAAACCAAGTTAATACAATCCCTGTATAAGCCTCGCGGAATCGTAACTCATATCTTTTGTGCCTTCCTCGCACAATACAAACACCGCGCCGTCAAAAGAATATCTATCCGCAGAAGCTTGAGCTCTCGAACTCGTCGCGTGTCCGAAGATCTACGGCCTCGTTACGCGACGCGCAAAGGAAAAACGAGACGGCGACGACGACGTCGCTTGTCATCGTGTGTGTTGTGCCGAGAAAAGCGCGCGGCAGCGGGTCAGCGACCGCCTGTCCATCACACCCCCGCACCTGTGACAATTCCGTCGTGCATCTGCATCTGACGGTGAAAAGTTTGAGTCGTTTTTAAACCACGGTGTCCCGAAGTTCAATGCGTGCGTTACTCTGAAAATACTCTTGGATTGCGCTCGAAGAAGTGTATACGTTCTTCGCTTTCCAGTTTGAATACTTGTCTAAAACTCATTATTTTAGCCTTCTTTCGATTCCTAGTAACCTTGTTGAAAAACTGTTTTCATTACGTAAGCTAGCTCTCTATACTAACAGCCAGCAATAAGGAATTTACTGATAGTTGCTATGCGGTTGATTTATTATCCCAATTTCGCGCTCGATATCACTATCCATGGAGGCATTAATCACAGGCTGATCTACTCGTGAATGGACAAGTTTTGCTATGTACATTGAGAGCCTGACACGATATGCATGTCTTTTGTCGTTTCACCATTTTATAACGTCATTATCTTTATTGCCGGATTGCCATTGATATTAACGTGGATAAGAAAGGTACAATTACGAGCGAAAATTTTCTAATTATTAACTGCTTTTAATGCACTGTTCTAAACTGATTTGGAGAAAAGCCTCTTTTGGCTGGTTTCACTGATCTTTTATTTTCGAGACAAAAAATTTCAAGTAATACCGAATCGTTCTGAACAATTGGCGCTACAAAAATAAATACAACGATTATTCGAGCTCTATTCGATATCGATGCTTCTAATTCTTCACCATCCTTCCCGGACAAGAAAAACATTTTTTATATAACAACCGCGAATGTAATAAACTAGAATCCCTTTGCTCTACGCGAAGAAAAAAGAAAGAAGATCTGACAAACGAGCGAAGACACACTTCGGTGGTACGTTGAAACACGACAGGTCGTAACCTTGACTGCGGCAAGTGCATAACTCGCGCATGCAGCCGCAGAAGGGGAAAAATAATAAAGAAGCACACTATCTCTCTCGCTAACGCTCTCGGGTCAAGCGCGCAACGAACTATGCATATGCGCAAAAGTAGCCGTAAATTGCGCTCTCCTGCGCGCGCCGTGTAACATTAGCGTAACGCGTCGAGCGGAGTGAGCTCCCTTCCGCGTGCAGTAAGCGAGCCGAACGATTTGAGCGGGAAAGGTCATACGTGCAAGCCGAAAAAGCAGAATACCGCGCACGCGTGAAATACCAATAACGCTGCGCGCGCTCGCACGCGCGTCGCGTAATCTGTGCCCCGGTGTAATGGGAAGTTGAGCTTTCGTGTTTTTTTTTTCTTACGCTCGGGTCTAGCCTTTGCGAGCAGAGCTTTTCAAAGGAAAATGATAGATGAGAAATCCATTTGAAACGTTTTAAATGTTGTCAGATCAAATTAATCAGAAGCTTCGCGCGATCAAAAATCAGAGCTCTGCTTTATCTCCAGTTTTGATAGTATCAAAGTTCGTCAGCCGTCTAAACTAAAAATAAAAGTGTAAATAAATAAGACAGATAGACTCGGTTTGCTCATACGTTATACTAATTCAATAGCTTAAATCAACTGAATAATTCACAATTAGATACACCAATAATTGATCCTTAAATTAATCATAGCGAGAATAACGGCAGTTGAATTTTTAATACAATTATAACACGAAGAGAGAAGAAACGACGAAAGATGAGTGAAAAAGACGAAAGAAAGTTAAGAAACTACATCAACCTCGGCGAGAAGGCATCGAAAGGAAAGTCAAATTAAAGCAAGCTGTACACATGCGGAACAAAGTAAATCGACAGACGCACAAAGCGAGCAGTAGAATATCGACAGATCGCGTAGCGTGTGCAGCCACCGCGTGACCTATAGGTGGGTAAGTATGCGCTACCAGAAACGAAGAGAGAGGGAGAATGTCGGCGCTGCGGAAAACAGACATCCACGAGGCGCTCTCTCTCTCTCTCTCGCGCTCGCGCGCGCGGCGACTGGTCACTCGGCTATAAATCAGATTCCCGTGAGATAGCCTAGCTCTCTCGTCCTCGAAGAGTTTTATCGGGCGGCGCCGCGGCCATACCCGCGCGTGCTAATTAAACTGACGTGAAATAATCGCGCGCCATTTCACGATTGATCGCTGATCGAGAAACGAGCTTTTGTCCCTAACGAGGATAAGCTCTCCCGATCCCAATCTCATTTGTCTCTCTTGCCTCCTGCGATTTTCGGACTGCTACGCTTAACGGCTCTTTTCGCGCGCTCCTATCGCCGAGAACTGCTTGTCAAACGGTCGACCGTGCGCGAGCGGTTTACAGTTAAAATAAATAACGCTCGTGCGATTCGAATCGCTAATTACCGGGAGAGGCCAATCGAAAGAATTGAAACAAGAGCAGGGAAGTGGAGTAGATACCTGCGCACGCCATTAGAAACGCAATTCCATATCGCAGTCTGCTAATAAAAAGAAATAAAGCTCTGCGCGAGCGAGAATGAACGGATCGCCCTTAATCATTGAACGAGTGAGAGAGAGAGAGAGAGGTCGCGGGCTGGACTTGGAATTTATGTGATTTCCGACGAGAGGTACCTCCCTGCGACGAGCGCAACCATAATTACAGAGCGCTCGGGCAACGATGGATGCGTGTCGGCTCAGCTTATCTCTACCTCTCTCTCTCCTTCCCTCTCTCTCTCGCTGCCCCACCACCCGCACAAGACGAGAAAGCGGTTATCTATCGACTGATATACTTTGAAAGCACGATATGTGTCTTAAGGATGATGGTTGCTATATGGTTTTAAAAGGGTTTTTAAATGCTTCTGTATGATGTAATTAATTCTTTGCGATCGTATCGTTATCGTGAACTATTTATTGTTGGATACGAGTGTATCATCACTGTGAATGCTTTATGTTCAAAAATTGATCTCTGAAAATAGACCTCTATTGGATAACTCAAAAATCTACGTATCGCAAATTGTTTATTACTAAGTAGCTTATTCATAGTTACCGAAACAGTTTTAGCTGTTGTTACTTTTCAGTTGAACTTTTTCATTGTATAAAATATTGACGACAGATTTCTTTTTCTACATCTGCTTTGAATTTAGATAAGTCTACTATCTGTAAGCGTTTTGCAGATTTTATTGTTACAGCATGAATCTTACCATGTTTTCGATGACAATGATTGTCTTTGCTTGAATAATGTTATCGCAGCGATTTGTTTACATTGAACTGGGATAGGATCTACTCTTTAAAAGTATCAATTACATTTTGAAGTAAATATACGTGGTTGTAAATTATTGGTTCGTTGAAATCTAACATGAAAAAAAAAGACTCTGCGATAATTTTGGAAAAACTTTCCTTTCTCCAGTAATATTTTATAAACTGATAAAAGTACCCTGTATCTTTAAAATACATGACATACGAAAAATCTAAATGCAATATCTATCATCCCTCCCAGCGGCACTAGTCTACACTAGACTTTAACGACAACGCCTGTTTTCAATAAACATCGACAAAGAAGTAGTTACGAAAATCGATTTTTTACGACAAACATTCTCATCAAGTTCACGAGTGAGGCAGCAGCATAAGCGGGGCGTGAGAGCATCCAGTTTTTAAATTACAAGCGTCTACAAGTCGATAAACAACTCACTAGAGCTCATGCAAGATATAACATATAGAGTTCCGCCCGTTGATTTCTCTCGATCCTCAAAATACTCAATCCCGTCGATATTTATCGCAAAGGCACACTCCGCACTCTCCCCTTTGCGATCGTATAATAAATAATTCAAGGAGAAAGGTATACGTGAGAGAGAGAGAGAGAGAGAGAGAGTTCTCTATATAGCAGCGAGTACTATGCAAAGCAATAACTTATCGAACTTTCATCGCCATCGAAAATCACTGGCGTGTAGATAGATACACGGAAGACGATCATTTCGCCTAGTGCACTCGTAAATTCTCTCCTCTCTCTCTCTCTCTCTCTCTCTCTCTCTCTCTCTCTCTCTCTCTTTCTCTGTCTCACTTGCTGTTGCAGAGATAATTACTGCGCGTGAACGCAAAAAAGGCAAATAAAAACGCGGACGTTTTCTAATCACGAGCTAGCACAAGCAGCGATAATGTTTGGATAATAATCATCCGCTTGTCCGCTAAGCTGCAGTCTGTGTACATTGCTGCATGCCCGACTATTTATTTTTTTTCCAATGATGTTCACTGCGTGATTGAACCGAATGGCTTATACGACTGCTTGATTATTACCGTAGTATGTTGTGCGTGCGTAATTTACTTTGAACGTTATTTTCTTGTTCTCAGGTTGCAATCACTATCAGCTGTTGTGGGATTGGCAAGTTTGGTAGATTACTAGACTTTTAAATGAAGCGAGGATTCCTCAACAGTTTTAGAGTTTTGGTGTCAGTCGCATTGATTTTTTTTTAATTGGTAACTGCAGCCATGCTTTATTATACGTAATTATTATTGTGTAGGTGGAAATATATTATTGCTACGTCATTGATAAATAAAAGTATTTAACATAGTTACCGAATATCAACAAATTGGAATGTTGACGAAGCAAATTACCAACGAAAAAATTAGCTTCTAAGTGATCCCACATCTATCGACTGAATTTGCCACAAAACATATAGAATTCATTCATAGCCATACAACGTCTTTCTCTCTTTCTTACGCACACCTGCCTGAAAGATCGGCTCATATACAAATGGAGCTGAGACCAGGGGCGTTAACATATCGCAAGAGAGAAAGAGAAAGAGCAAGCGGTAATATTTATTGCGAGCCGCGATTAACCTGGGCACGCACACACATGTGTACACGGATTCGATCTCGCGAGAGATATCCAAGCCGAGCTATATCGTCTTATTCACCATAGACGCGCGGAACGAATTAGAACGCTATGAGAAAAGAGCAGCCGATTGGAATTGGGAGAGAGAGAGAGAGAGAGGGTAGCGGTGGCTTTACGAGAGTTACGATCGTGGCCGCGCGCAAAGGCTGAATAGCGAGGCATCGGTTAATAGATAAGTTATTTCATTTTTTTTCTTTGTACGACTCGATTAGATTTGATGACGCTTTAATGCGCCGATGATTTACGGAGCGTTAAACTTGCAGTGTTATGAGATTTAGGAAAATCGTTTGAAGGGATTTTTCTTTAATTTTTGTCGGTCTTTACCTGGAAAAGAAAGAGCTAATCAAGTTAGGAAAAGGAAGGAGTTTATATTTTAATGTGATGATTTTTAAAACGTTATCGATGAAAATGAATTTGTTGCATTCGAACGCTTAGGATATATTTTTTGAGCTTCAACTATTCTACATCTGTTTCGTGTAGAAAATAAGCTTGTTTAGAATTTTCTACAAAATGCAGACCGGTTAAGAAATAGACTAGATTTTGGCATTTTTGTCTTTGAAAAGCCTGAGGAAAGCGTTACACTTTTTTACTGTGTAGTGTGCTCACAGTAAGCACATGTTTGGCAATAAATAGGTTGAAAAGTGTATTGACGGAACTAAAATGTTTAGGTGTAGAATCAGAATGACGAATGAACTAATTTGGCCAGTGAAGACTAAAAAGAAAATGTTATCGATTGATGAAAAACTCAATTATCAATTGATAGCAATCCTAAAGCATTGGAGAAAAAATGTGACTAGTAAACATAATACACAGTGGAGCGTATGCCTCGGTAACGCTGAAAGGGGAAGTACGCTTAGTTGTGCGGCAGGGGGGGGGGGCAGATTGGAAATCCGTCGTGGCGCATGATGGACCGCGCTCGCCGTGAGAACGAGATATGACGGCGAAGAGCGGAGAGACAGACGAAGAAGAAGAAGAAGAGAAAGCATTCGTAAACCACCTCCACCGCGGGCGACGTGTGCTCCGCACCGACCGACGCGAACGGAGAGAGAAAGACACGCGAAGGCGTGAGTGATGTGGAGGCGGATTATCAGCGATAATTCGAAGGTGGAGAGCGCACTTCTTTCCTTTCTTATCGCTCATTCGTATCTGTACTCCCGCGACCAGCGACACAGGAAACGGATTTCGACGTTATGCGCATATGTGCGCGATTATCGATGCGCGTCCACTCCTGAAGTGTAAGATTTCTCGTTCAATATCGAACGGAAGATTTTATTGCGGAAGGATTTTGTTGGCTGGTTATGTATTTCCAATCGAATTCAGGGACTTGCAAGTACTTCGAAAAAAATGCAACGAATCCATACAGCTAAAAAGGAAGTATAATTAAGTCTTGGTGCATGTTCGTCACTTCCGTATGTAGCTTATAAACAACTTGCAAATCGTAATATAAATGAACTTTGATTTGAAGTGGACGCATCGAATTCAACGCAGAACGCATTGAATCGCTCAAGCAAAATAAATCGGCGCTGAGAAAGTGTAGATAGCAGCTCTCTTAACAACTCTGTAGAATTATCTGAAAATCGATCGAAAGAAACAAAAGCGAGGCCGAAGAAGAGGCGCGCGCGCTCTCGCGTCTCGCGAGCCAGCAGTAGAGACTACGCAAGGGCGAGGAAAGATGCTGCTCGGTAATTAATGGTGAAGAGAGAGAGAGAGAGAGAGAGAGAGAGAGAGAGAGATCGTCACAAATCACGCAGCTTGTCCTATAACTCAGCCGCTACCGACGCGTACTTAAATAGAGCCAATATAGGGGAGAAAAAGAGACAGAGAGCTGGGCTTATACAAACTCTGACGAGACGCCGAAAATTCGCGCACCGCGCTGGCTTCCGGTCTACATATATATGTAATATACACGCTTGGCCTGTCATTTATTTGGTGAACTGATATTTCATCTCATCCAGCGCGGCGAAGCGTTTCAATTAGAGCAAGGCAAGTATTTTCGATTGTTTAGCACGCGCACGGTAAGAGTCTCATTGTGCCTAGCCAAGTGGCGTTGAAAAGCCACTTTGATTTACCGCGCGAGCCACTCGAGCTACTCTGTCATGTCTTAGCGCTCGCGATTTTTCTTTTTCTTTCCTCTTTGGACTTTCAGGGAGTGAACGCCAGAATTGTTCTGTTGCGTACCATTAATACTTTCTGTACCGTTACTAATAGCGACAATCCCGTAATTTAGGCTTGGAAATTTAATACCGAGACTCAACGAATGCCACTTCCCCGTAAACCGACATTTGCTTCTGTTTTGCAGTCGAGTCTTGTGTGTGAGCTTGCAAGCTCTGGAAACACGAGCATCTTGCAATAATTACTCACTTAGATAAAAATATCTTGACATCTGTTTCATCGCACAGTCAAAATGTAAAGCAATCAAGCTAATCATGAAAACGTTCAAGATTTATTCAACAATTATTTCACTTGGAGATTCAATTTCAATCGAGTCATGAGCAGATCAATCAGAGTCAGAAAAGAAATCGATTTTTATCAAAAAGAAGATGACAGTTAAAAATTTCGATTGGAAAAAAAGCAAACAAACTGAATAAGCAAGTTGCAGAAAAATGCGAGGTGGAGAGGGATGGAGCGATCATTCGATGAAAGCAGCGAAGTTAACGTCGGCAAAAGAGGGACGAACGAGAAGTTAAAAAGGGGCTGTGGGACGGGGGAGGGCGGGGAGGGGGGAGCTATGCAACGCGTTCGTCGCAAGATCTATGGCCCTGTAATATTCTATGAGCAATATTTACGGGCTTGGAGATAAGTGCGAATGTTTGCGAGAAGGGAGTCGGTTGGTTGCTCTTTCTGGCTGTACAGGCGACGACGAGGGAAAAGTAGCGCGCGCGCGCGCGCCAGGCAGGCAGTTTCCCGCGAGCGCGCGCAAACGGTGACAAACGCGTTTTACGCTGGCCTTTCGTTTTAGCTGTCTATGAATAATAATAATTCACGATTAACGTGGCCGATATTGCGGCAAGCGGTAGAGAGAAGCGACTTTTAATGGGGAAAGTATCGAGTTTTGCGGGCGCACCGCCGCCTCCGACATTCTGGCATATTTATCACCGTAAAATATTTGTAGATTGATTAGGGGAGACTCCGAGGCTGCCGCTGTTGCTCGCAACTATACCGAGCAGGTGAGGGGTATCGTGCACCGATAAGATTCTTTGAGATTTATAGATTGTTTTTTCGGGGGTCGCGCCGCTGCCAAGCGGGAGATCCTTTAAGCTTTCGCGCCTCTTATTCTCGCGGCTGCGCGTGATTTAAATATTTGGAGAGGCAGTGTGTGGCTCGCCTTGTTGTCACAGTGCAGTCACGCGCGATGCTTTTGCCACCCGACATTTGTAGCAGCTAGTTTAAGATTAAAGCCAAGTTTTCCGTACCGCTGTCGAAAGTGCAACGAAACTCTCGTTTTGTCGACTTTTGCAACGCTTGAGTAAGTTCGCCACGCAATTATCAGCTGCGTAACGAAGCAAGCATCCCAGTCGAGCGAGCTTGTTAAAATGCTTAGATGATTCGCGCGCGGGAGGGCAAGTGCCACGCTTGCGGAAGCCTAAAACACGAAATATATAGTAGTTGGTCGAGCAGCTAGCAGGGGTAGCTATATAGCTGCGTAGCGAACGAGTAGGCAGAGCGTGCGCTTCCTCATCCTCCGCACGCTATATCGAAAAGCTGGTATTTATAGCTCCATTAAGGACGAGGCTAAATCATCGCGCGCGCCGGCCGCAACTTTGTTGTATCATCCTGCCAGAGGACCACATCGAGCACCGTTGTTGTTGCTGCCCCGTGCAATATACACCGCCGACGGCATATATAGTGAAAGCTTGCAAGCAAGCCGCCCTTCCATGTCTTTTGCCGTGTTGGGCAAGTGCTCGCTCAGCATAATTGTTAGTTTCGGAGAATGCATGCATTGTTGGAACAGACGATATTTTTTCCTTGATCTCAAGATCGTAGTCAATCCTGCAATTCACATGAAATGAGTCTTCGGTCAACATTTTCAATTAACTCGCACTTGCGATTATCCGACTCAGAAAATTAAAACAAAATCCACCCACGCGAAACTCTTGTGCCAAATCGTTTAAGCTAAAAGCTCAGTTCTCGGCGAACTAATTAACGAGGCGAAAGAACGACGACGATTTTCGGACTGTGTGTGTGCATGTGTGTGTATAAGCGCGGAGTCTCTGCCTTGACAAGCGGATATCGAGGCGTCCATCGGGTTGTTTAGTAGCGACTAAGGCGTGCGAGCAGGGCGGCCACCGTCCGTCTGCTGGAATACATTATACGGCCCACGTTTCGCAAAAGGCAGCTTACATGGCTTCTTTCTTTTTATTACCGCGAGTGTCTGTGTGCCTTTTTCGATCATTGCCTTATCTTGCTTATCTATTTTTATATACCGCTACCCATATAGACTTATTGTCGCTTAATTGAATACCGGCTTAACTTCGCTTTTTTAATTGTATGAATATTTCCGAGGCAATAATGATTATAATAAACGTCGCTGCTGTTAATTGACTTTTCTTTGAAAGAGTCGAAGTCCATGCGACGATTCAACCGGGCACTACATATAATGAGAAAATTACCGAGAAGAAGCAGTAGCTGTGGTCAATAAATTAAGGAAACATCGCTAATCAATGTACTTTATGCTTGAAAGAGAGAGAGAGAGAGAGAGAGAGAGAGAGAGAGAGAGAGAGAGAGAGAGAAAGAGAAAGAGAGTCGTAGCAGCAGTATTTATAAAACGTAAGAAAATGCGCTCGCAAAACGACGGAAATGTACACACACTTACACTGGCGCATATTAAGATTTGCATAGCTAGTCAACTTGTCACTCTGTCTCACTCTCTCTCTCTCTCTCTCTGCTCTCCTGTCTTCTCGACGCTTGGAGGAGAGCTTAATTTATGCTCAGCTCTTATCCCCGCGCAGCAGCGCGGACTCGTTTTCTGTTTCTTGTACCAAGTCAAGTGCGACTCGTGCTGATTTATAATTGTGTTTTTCGCCCGTCCGCCGTCCCATTGATTTCTAGTAAATGTAAATGCCATTAGGTTCACCGCCGAGGTGTGTGTACGTGTGCGAGAGAGGCATCATCACCATTAGCTTTAACCGAGGACTCTTCGTTGCCGCCTGCTTCTTCTTCTTCTTCTTCTTCTTCTTCTTGTTCTTCTATGGTCGATGGGAATCTCTTTCTTTCTGTATGTGGCGGCGTATCCGGTTTACCAAAGAACCAAGAGTTCTTCTGCGTATGTAAAGCTAATTTTTCTAGTGTGCCAAATACGCATTCGATGGTTGCTCTAAACTGAAATAATATTATTTTAGATCGAAAATCTTGGGGAAAATATCTCAGTTAATTATTCAATTTTACTTTGGTCCAGTGTCCTTTAAAAACAGTGTTTGCATATTAACCTGCACTAGAAATATTAAATTTCTTTCTGATTCCGCCAGAGAAAAATGCAGCCTAAAATAATTTCTATAAGATAAATAATAATCATTACTCGTTATGAAAGAAACGACGATTCAAAAAGCTCTACTGCAAGTAGTTCTACTAGCCGATCTTTCTTTATTAGTCACGTAAAGCGTTGGCATCTGTTCAGACAAAAAAATCAAGAATAAGATGTATATATTTAACTTTCGCCACCAAGAGGAATAGAAAAAACTCAGCGCGATGCCGATTCCCATTCGATCACAAATTGTTCATTTTATTTACACGTAAACGTCCCTTGCACATATCGTTGCATTCCTCTCTCTTTCTCTCTCTCTGGCTCTGTCTCCCACTCTCTTTCGATACTTCGTATAACGCAAGTCCGTTAATAACGCCCTTAATCCGATCCCCTGCCATTTAGCCATGAAAAAGCTTCCTTTTATTTTTTCTCGCCGTACTTTGTGGCCGCTCGGAGACACACCAATCATACGTCGATGCGCGCTGATCTGAGGCTCCCTTTCCCCGTATGTATTTACGGACAATGTTTCATAACGCGGCCGGGGGCGGAGGTCTTTCTGATCGAGTCCACCGCCGCCGTGGCTTAACTCTGCCCCCTGCGTGATTTAAGGCAGTTGCGGGCTGGAAAAACAAGAACACACAGGGAAAAGTTCGTTATTCATTGGACCGCCATTGATTTGCGATTTTGGCCTGAGATGTATGACTCAAGCGCCAATATTTCGTTATGTAAGCGGTTTAGCCCTAAGTTTTTTTTGTAGTTTTAGCGATTATTCACTATTTATGGCAAGTAACATATCAAGGGATATATGACAGTGTTTTTGGGCGAGACGTTACAATTCATACGATTCGTTATAAGATCGGAGTAAAGAATAGTGATTTGAATATTTTTTATGGTGAATGAAAGTGAAGTGGTTACAAGCTGCTTGGCATACATTAACATGATCATGTAAATATTTAATAATTTTGTTTTATACATTCTATAAATTTTCTAAAAAAATGTTTGTGCACTCAATCCAATGATGAGTATGAAATGCTAATTAATCCAACGCTGATGTATATTCTTTCTACATCTGAAGAGTATATTTTCCTGTCTAAGAAGCAAGTATCAACCTTAAAATAAAATTACAACAAGAAAATCTTGATCATGCGCTTGTGCTCAAACAAGTGCTCGGAAGAAGAAGAAAAAGTGCAGCTGAGAAAGTTGGTATGGATCCAAGGTGCAGATAGGTGTCAAAGCTAGGTCGTCGGGGGGACGGGACGAGACGTGGAGGGTAGAAAGAGAGAGAGAGAGAGAGAGAGAGAGAGAGAGAGAGAGAGAGAGGACAAGGCTCTGAGGCCGGAGCATCGTCGTCGTGGTCGGTATAGCTCGCTCTCCGAGACAAGCGGGGCTAAACAGCCATCTAAATGCATCCGAGGTGGCGCTCACTGCCGTTACGCTTGATGGACGCTTATTGACGCAGCGCGCAGCGGCGGCAGCCCTCGGGGAGAAACCTACACACGCAGACACCGCTGGCTCGATATCAACAAAAGTGTCGAGCATAGAGAGACTTTCAGCCGAATTATGTTAGGCCGAGGAAAAGAATAAAAAAAATGAGCGCCCGTGTCTTTTCATCATTTTTGCCTGCGCCGATCGATCGCGGATGGCTCTCTCATGTTACTTTCATCGCGCGCCCCTGACTTTATTACTGAATTAAGATCGCGCAAGTTTTTTTTTTCTTTTTTTTTTAAGGGAATGAGAGCAATTTCAGTGCAAAGTTTGGCAGCGAATTCGTAGTATATGGAGATTGTTACATACGATGCTTAAGGGACGATCGCTCTTTATAACGTGGCTTATCTTAATTTTTTTTCCTAACTACACTTCCTCACAGATGTACAATATTCTTTTATTTAATAAAACTACTGAAATGCCTTATAACCTCAGCTCGATAGTCGTTGAAGGTTCAACACTCAGCGCTCCTTTAACTCTCGCGAATTAGCGCAAATGTGACAGGTTTTCTCGGCGATTTCACGCGACGAGAAAGTTGCGCTTTGGTGGGTAGTAGCAGCAGCACGCGCAAGCTCCTCTCTCTCTCTCTCTCTCGGCCCTTGTCGTCCCTTCCATCGTGAACGTGCACGCGCGGGCGAGGATTATCGCGTTATTTATGCGGCAATAATAACGAGTTAGTGTATGCGCGGGATGTGCTTTATATCCTCGCGAGCCATTAGGGTTAATATAGCGTCTGGAAAAGGGAACCAGGGAAAGCGTTTCCTCACTCTTTCGTCTCTCTCTCTCTCTTTCTCTCTTCATTCAACTCCTCAATGTTCTATCTCTCTCTCTCTCTTTTCTTGTTTTTCCCCGCCACTGCTGTAATTAACCACTCCTCTCCTCCTTTCGCTGGTTTGTAACTGGCAACCTAGCGATCAGATTTTGTAAGTTTGTTTCGAGGAATTTAAATAGATATATTTCATCGGAAAGTTTTACTTGTAAAATGCTGTCGATAGAGGACTAGATAACTGTTGTCAAAAGTTTACTCGTAATACAAGTAAAATAATTTGGTATATTGTATAAAAATGGATCATTATTTTATAAATACAATTCAATTTTATTTTTATCATTTTTTAGAAATTCTAATAAACCTTGCGCATTTATCGCAGGATGTAAAAAAAAATTTATCCGCCAGAATAAATTTTTCTTGTATGATTCTAGCAAATAAATAAGCTTTATGAGCTACATTATATTATCTTGAATGTATTGTCGAAAATAAATGTTCACTCCAAATGGATAAGAAATTACTTAATCAAGAATTGATGCGGAAAAAAGAAAAATGATTAAATTCACGGTATAAAACTGATAATTCTTTACTTAGCTAAACTGGCAGTAAGCTTCCAGAGCAAATGTTTGAACTTTTCCAAGTGTGTACCCGAAGCATAACCTATGTTTGCTCGAATTTTGAAGGGTTCGTTTTTTTTTTTTTTTTTTTCGTATTTAAATTCCATGGGCGATCATCGAAGCACATACGTACGCACACGTGTGTCGTCTGCGCGAGTGCGTGCGTACAAGATTTATCGGCGAAAGCGCACTCGCGTGAAATAAAGAGGCACGTACGTCGTCGATAATACGTTGTGCTACCAGCGTCCCTCGAGAAGGGTTTTTTTCGCCCGAAGAGAAAGAAACGAAAAGAGAGAGAGAGAGAGAGAGAGAAGACGATGAAGATAAAAAAAAATAAAGCGAAAATATGTGTATGTGCGATGAAGCTCACATACATTTACAGCTATTCAGACGACAAAAGGAAATAAGGATCAACGTGATTGGCCGGTATCGATCTTCGGACACATGTCAATAGATCGAGCTCCTCACGACAATACAGACGCTGTTTATTGACTTACCCTTTTCATCTTCTTTGCCTTCACCCCTTACGCTTCGATCCTTGAGTGATTGACCATTACGCTTTGTATTGCATAGATGATCGTTATTTTTGAATAAACATCAAATAAATAAAATTAAAACAATTTCTGTTTGAATGCTAATATGCCAGTATAATGAGTTGTAAAATTCTATTGAAAAATTATGTGTACTAGCCTGTCGCAGTATGAAATAATTCATTACTACTACGAATTCACAATAAAATGACAGTACTGATATATCTCGTATAAAAATTCTTTAATTAGAATACTTAAACGTTGTAATCGGTTATATTGGTCCTAATTTCATGGTGCCGCTTAATATCGTCATAAAGTTGCATAGCATATCTATGAAAAGCAGACTTTCGTGTCCAATTCATGTTTTCAGCTTCTTCCAGCTTGTGGTCTAAAAGACTTTTGTCTGCTCCATTTAGCTCACTACTCACTAGAACGTCACGGTATAAATCCATGTCATTCTCTTCATCCAAGTCCAACAAGTTATCAAACGTATCTCGTTTACGGATGGATCGACGAGGTTTGTCGTTTACTGGAAGTCAATTGAAAAAAAAACAATTTAATATCGATTCTCAAAGGTTTTGTTAATCTGATATTTCCCTCAGTACCTTTCAATGGTTCGATTACTCGTGCATGGAATAATGGACTAGTTTCTTTTATATTTTCATAAGACGTATGATAAAGACTATGTCTAGCGTTGACTAATAAAGAATAAAAAATGGTAATCACGGTAATCACAATTAGACTGAAAGATGTACAATCATAGAGTTAATGTTTGAATGATTGTTTCCGAAATTTAAATATGGACTTAAAAATTAAAAAAAATTAAAAAAAAAATTTTAAACTTGAACTGCATATAACATGTCTTCGAAACTTACATTTTACAATATTTATACATGATTAAACAATAATATTTTTTTAAACTGCACTGACACACTACAACTGTGCTCCAATTTTTATACTGACCAAAACCAGAGATTATATTCGTCGTCACATTCAGTATTATCACAATCTTCAAATAAAAAGTGTCTTAATCAAAGATTCATTTTAACTTAATGAGATTAACGGAATCCTAATACTGATAAATTTTTAGTTAGAGCAGTCAATATAAATGAACTACGCCACTTGAAACATTTTTTTTATACGTTTTTTCACAAAGATGCCTATACATTTATCGCTACTATACAAATGATAAGCTAATCATCAGCAAAATGAATCGTTATAATTGCATATTCATAAGAAGGAAGTAGATAAAAAGTCCGGTTACAAATAATCAAACTTGGTTTTTCTTCATATTTCATGGCTTGTAATATTTGAAAATAAAAATACAAAAGTCTCATGATGCAATGGCGTAAATCACGCGTAATTAAAAGGTGAACGAAATAGGTAAAAATACACAACAAATCGCGATGAGAAGAAGAAAAAACACATCCGAAAAGAGGCAACGCGAAAAGAATAACTAGGGAAAAGAGCTAGCTCGCAGAAGAGAGGAGAGATCGTTAAGAGAAAACGATGCAAGAAACGCGCAACGACGGGAAAGAGACGAGAAGGAGATAAAGAGTCGCTGCTGCTGTTGCGCCCGGGTGGAAGAAGGACAAGAAAAGCGCTCGCTCGCGAGAAGGGAGAAAAGAGAGAGAGAGAGAGAGAGAGAGAGAGAGAGAGAGAGAGAGAGAGAGAGAGAGAGAGAGAGAGAGAGAGAGGTCTGTTGTTCGATTCAGGCCGCGCGGCGGCGGCGAATACGAACGGCCGAATTATGAAAATGACTCGGCGTGACGCGAACGCTAGCGCATCCGACCTCCCCAGCAGCGGCAGCGGCAGCAGCAGCGGCAGCATCGCACCAGAGATAGCTCTCGGCAATAAACATACTCTCCCCGCCGCCACCACCGCCGGTAGAAGCCAGTTAAGGGACCGCGCCCGTCATGCAGACGGGAAAAGATGTCGCCAGAAACGAGAGAGACGCGGAGAGAACTTTGCGAGAATCGAGGGATATGCGTGTGCTTGCGCGCGTGCACGTGAGATTGTGTGTCGTGTGTCTGCTGCTGCTCGACTCAAATTAGTGTTGTAAATTCTCCCTTATTTTTCTTTCTAGTCTGTTTACTCGACTTTTTTCCCCTAGCAGTACGGAATATTCAAGAGGGTTTTCAAGTTTGACTTCGTAAGTGCTTTTTATTACACAAGTAGATTGTCAAATATTTGGCGTATAATAAAAAATTGGTTTAGCAAGAGACGTGAAAGAATTAACGAAAAAAAAATGTAACCAAATCGGCCTTCTCGTCCCTTATTTCGTCGTGCACAAGCTTGTGAACTTTTCTATGTAGGTACATACTTACACGCTGTATTTACATAAACACGAAGAGCTTGGAATACGAAATGCACGTTCAGAGGACGTTGGGTGACAGTTTGAGTGTCAGATTTTTCAAGCTTCTTATTATATTCCCCTCCGCTAGTCTTATCTTCCTGAATGCGATTCAAAGCAAACAAAAAAAAGAATAGCGCTGTGTTTAACATTACATGCATAGAATATTTTTTGGTAAAACAACTTTTTTAATTAATTAGAAAAGCTTTTGTTCGTTGAAAAAATACAGTAGAAAAATACCGAAAACAGTAAAGTTTTGCAGTGCAGCAAAGCTTAGCGGCAGCAGCAACTCACGAACAATATAAAAGTTAACGTCCCCCCCCCCCTCCTCTTTCTTCACATAGCTATAGTTCGAGAGCTCTATACCGCATCAGCACAGCGTCTTGGATCGACGTTACGCCCGAATCTATGAAGCTTGTCTCGTTGGAACGAGAAAACTCCGGGGCTGCACTTAATTCCTCGCGTCCTTGCACTCGATCAAGTACTCGCGCGTATTTCTTCTCTCTCTCTCTCTCTCTCCCTCGACGTCCTTCGCTCGCTCGGCGACGCCACCGCCGATATTGCTCGCCAAAAGCAGCAGCAGCTCAGATCGAGAAGTCGCGATAGAAATTTACGAGACACGCCAAAACGCCAGGACAGCTATTTCGTACGTACAACCAACTTACGCGAGCTTTTAGGCCAATGGGTCGAGCGCAAGCACACTTACGTCGACGATGTATAAGACTTTTGCGCTAGCTATTACTCGTGTATGTTTGACTTTTACTTGCACTAGGTGCGATTTCACGTGTATTTTGTTCATGTGCACGGTTTGCTCGTCTCGTTATTTTTCTTGACTTCGATGAGCAAAACTTTCTTATTCGGGGTATCGTCTATTTGCTTTGTTTTCGTTAAATGTTGAATTTGCAAGCTTTTATTAGTCGACCTCTCGGATTCTTTATATGCCATATCTCTTCTTCTCTGAAAAGAAACCGCTCGTCAAATTTGCGAGACATGAACAAATTATAGAATAATAATCTTTAAATCTTGGTCAGACATCCGAACAAATTATTCTTTGAATCCTGCCTCTTAACCTCCCCCCGCCCCTCGCCACGAGGAAACATAAAATGATCGAGAAAAAGGACATATCAAGGACATGCGTCCAAGCCATCGACTGTTACGAACAAGCCGAGTGTAACACCCAGGCGATTAATTGATTAATGCGTTCGTATGGCAGGCAGGGGTGAGAGGTGGTATGGTCGCTATCGCTGCGACAAAACGCGTCGCGCATCGCGGATGCAGTCGCGTATCTGTGGGCTCGTAGGGAGGTTGATTGACGGCTGACGCGTTTGGAGGCAAGTGCGTCACATGAGTGACGGCCCCAAAAGGCTTGAACTGACGGATGGTCCTCCGGCGCGAGCGACAGGAAATACGTCACACGATCGGTTATGTATCGCTTTAATCCGCATACGCGTGCGTCTGTAGCTGCCTCTAACCACCAAAATATCTATATCTACGTGAGTGTGTGTTTGTGTGTGTGATTAACATCCTGTTATCGTATTCTTTTAACAGTATAATCAGAGAACTGTAACCTACATGACATTTGTTTAGAGTTGCTTTTTACGAGGGTTGGATTCAATGAGTAATTCGGCTTCAATCTGACAATAAAAGTACCTATAATGTATGTGTGTGTGTGTGTAAAACGCTATATCCATGGCTTTCATTAGTTGTAAACGTATAAAACTTGATGAATTGAAGAGCGTTGACGATAATCTTTCATCGCGGGCACGTTAAAAGCCGGTTAATTTTTGTCCGCTCAAAGTATACGAAATAGAAAAATAAAGAAGAGAGTCCGGTCAATTAGCCGTCAAGCGGGCGAGAGTGAATAGTCGCCGAATAAAGCAGTCGGGTTAAATAGCAAACAATTAAAAAATCCCAAAACGAATGAAGATCGTAAAGCGGTATGGGAAAGAGAGAGAGAGAGAGAGAGAGAGGCGAAAGCCTAGGGCTGTAATGCTGCGCCCGCGGAACGGCGCTAATGCCCGCCTATTTATCCTTTTCATCGTAATTTCCGATGCGCCGCGAGGGCGCAATTTCCCCCCGATAATCGCCGACGAGAGATACGATAAGCGCGACAACGTTGCGCACTACTGCTGCGTGAGGGTATACACGCGCATTTGCGCGAACGAGAGAGAAAAATAACACTACGCGCTTCCCTTGCTCTTGTCACGCGCGCTGAGTAGTTACGCTTTTCCGCGGCTTTTTTTTTTCTCTCGTTTCGCTCTCTATGTCCTGCATGTGTGCGCGGTCACTGATTCGTATACAAACTGACTGTGGCTTTTGAAAGACCGCGAGGTTTTTATTCACTCTCCCTTTTTGTGGGCATTTTGAATCAAACGATTTTTTTCCCGCAATTGCGTTGCAGCCCCAGTGTTTTCTCACCTCTCAGCTTGGTACTAAATCAATTGTAAAGTCGATGTGATCAAGTCCTAATAAACAAATAAACTGCTTCATCGCTCTACATATACAAGATTTCCAACGAAAATTAATTTCGTAGTCCCGTATAATTTTGCGCGAGCATACCTATTGGCAAATACCGCAAAATTCTATTTATGATCTTAGATTATTTCAATGAAGTATCATGTATTTTAATATAACAGCAAATAACTAACATATTAAACAATAATACTTCTGTATTTATTATTTAAAAGCCAAGCATAAAGTGACAAAAAGGTCAATACAACACAGTCGAAGTCATCTATCTATTAAACAAAAAAAAAAGAAAATATCGCTGAACATTATAACGTCAATAAATGTTACTATCCAATAAAGGCAATCAATAATAAACTGAACATTTACAAGCGATAAAAGGAATATTACTGCATTCTCATAGTGTACGAATGACGAAAAGGACGTCGATGGGAGAGCGATAAATCGGTCTAGCTTTTTTCTCTGTTCCTGTCGAATACTACTCGCTCGTCCGTCCATACATCCATTTCATCTCGTAAATTTTCGACGTCTATGACGGACAGGCTTCATACGTTAATTGCCGATTCGCTCTCTCTCTCTCATATTTCTTTTTTTTTCATGTGAGCACACAGCGTCGACGCACGCGCGACCATAGAGCAGCAGTAGCGCAGTTCAACAGGTGTTGCCGAGGCAAAGTTTTATTTGCTCGCGTAGCCTGCAAAAAAACCCGAGAGAGATAGAGATTGAAAGCGGAGAGTCTATTAGTTGACTCTCTCGGAAAAAAAAGCCGCCCCTCGCAGTGTCACTCGATTTTTTTTTTTTGCCTCCACGCCCTTTGTTGCTTTTCGCTCGCAAACCGAGTGCCTGTTACCTCGCTAACTTTCTCTCTCTTCTTCCTTTTTTACTTTGCTTTGCTTGCCCACCAAAACGTTTGCGCTTTTTATCTCTCGCCCAAATTCCAGCTCCCCCCTCTTCCCTCTCTCGCCCACTCTATCTCTCTGACAGCAACGAATCAAGGCTTGACGCGTTTTTGCCCCGTTTGTTTTCGCTCTCGTGTTTGCCGTCCAAGCGTGCTGACACTATGTGTACGACGTCGCGCCACACGCTTGTTATACACCCACGTTTTTTCAAGGATGACATATGTTTGGTGTAACTGCCTTCCACATCATGCGTTGATTCAACCTTTCACTCCGTTACTTTTTTTCCACTTTTTTAATTTGAAGACAGAATTTATTAAAAAATGCATGGTACAATTCCAGTAGCTTATAGCACAGTCGATCACGCACATTTGTAGTTCACTGAAAAAATTAAAAAAAAAAGCTTAAATTTAATAAGAGATTATTACAAATCAGACAGGATTTATCGGAGGATAAATCTAATTGATTTCGGTTATTGCAGCATAAAATACACATACAAGTTATCAAACCAAATCTAATTCAGTAGTGGCAAATTTTTTCGTGCAAGTATGCATCTATCGACAAACGCCAGATGTATATCACGTGTGTTACGAAAGCTAATTTTCAAAAATAATTGCAACAATAAAAATGTGCGTTTGCAAATAAAGTCATAATTTTTCGGCAGCGCTGAAGTTTATTCAGAGTATTTCATTTCGTCAGGCTTGGAGAATTGAATTTATTGTTACAATGTAAATCAGATTGCGCAATTGATAAACTTCTTTAAAAAGTTTGCCGCCATTTGCCGGCAAGAGCAAGCATAAAAACGCACTTCAAAAGTACACAAAAGTGGTAATCAGGCAATAAATTTTATCGCATTCAAAAGTTATACGCCGCTCGCGCGTGCAAATCCACAGAACAATGCAGAGCATTTGGCTATCGGTCGATCAATAAATCACATCAGTCAAACGAGACTTATTAATGTTACTCGCACGCGCACACAGATATACTTTGAAATTGAAATTTTGGGCTTTGGCGTAATCAATGAAGCGGCCGCGGCATTAATTCACTTTTCACCCTCGGATATTTTTCGCTTTTCCACTTGTTCTTTTCGCTCGTCATGCTAACCGCCAGCGCAGCGACGTGGCACTGCCATACGCAGCGAGAGAGGCAAATTCAATGGAGCGTCATTGGAACGATGCAAAGCGTCGTTAAAATCGATGAATTACGAGACAGCGCATTAGCGCAGTCCGCACGATACTAATCAGCGAAATTTCCGTGCGATAAATAAAGCGCTGAGGGAGCGAGTGAGAGAGTTGTAACGCGCACGCGGTGCATAATGCGAAGCCCCAGGATGATGTCGAATTTTGCGGCTTCGCGTAAATCCAAACTACTTTCGTTAAATCTCACACGCCCAAAGCCCAGCCGTGCCTGCTAACTATAAAGGCATCTCTCTTTCTCGTATGTCGTATCGCTGAATTATTTAATGGCTCAGCCCTGCGTGCTCTCGATAATGATTTGCTCTTTCGCCCTGCGGAGATCTATATTTTTATGAGCAGATTAAAAGTTATAGGCCGACGGATAAAACTTTGATAATCAAGCTTATTATGTGGAACATGTTTGCTTAATGCTGCCTCGTTTCGCGTATTTATGCTGCTTCCGCGGCGCTCTATAGCGCCACCGCGGTGAGTTGCGCATCCGAAAATTCGCGGTTGTTACGACCTTCTTCTTTCTCCGTAACAAGTTTTGAATTTGATAACTGTATGTTTGAATTTGATAACTGTATGTTTGAATTTGATAAATGTATAAGGCTTTGCATTATACATCGCATTAGTTTGTTATAGTCGGGATATTTTCATCACGAAAATAATAGTAAATGCTAGAAAAAAAAATTTTTACTCGTAATTTATATAATATGGAAAACTTGTTTGTTCTCACAACTATTTTTACGAATATCTTTTTCAATGACGATGCAATTCATTCTTATCCTTTTATTACTTACTCACGGCATAGTTTTATCACAAAATATCTTTGTAATTTATTTCTCAGCAAAAGAATATGATAAATTGGAAATTCTTGGTGATGATTACAGGATGAGGACAGGATAGTTATTTAGTCTACAGACGAGCAGAGCAACATAGAAATTTCTTGTGGTGGTGGTGTTATAACCAATCAGTTCATTACATCGGCAGCTAGTTGTTTCATGGATAATAATTACGAATTTTACAAAAATCTACTTTCTATTACGACTTTCACGCTCAGTATGATAGATGAAGGCGGTCTTATCATAATTGACATTGAACAAGTATATACTTCGAGTAGTTATAATAGTACTAGAAATCGTGATAACGTAGCGGTGTTAAAGGTGAGTGGTCCGCTACTCTGCCAGTCTACTGATCATATAGATGCAACAATAATGAATATCCATTTAAGTCCAGATTTGAAAAAGAATTACTTGAAAAAATTAAGAATTCTAACAAAAGTCGAGGACTTTTTTCTGGCAATAAAACAGTGTTTTCCGGTGACGGTTGGGATGAGCGGAGGGTGATTGTTCTCAAAAATAGTATTAAAATACGAAAATCTACACTTTACACTGCAGATATTAAAGTTATAAGTGATGCTAAATGCAAAAGTTACCATACTGATGATATTGAAAATATCATTTTGTGCACAAAAATGATTGGATATATACATAAAGGAGATATATTATCGAACGAGTAAAATGAGTACCATAGCACACATGTGATAAAACTAAATATTTGATGCAATATACGGAAATTATTATTTAATTTCATTTCATAGATGGCACCGTGCATAATAAAACTGATAATACTTTTTTTGCAATTTATTAAATATGTACAACAACAAAATATTTATATTTAATTCGATTGTATGTTTCTTAAATCAAATATAATCTGTTCGCTACTTGTTAAGAGTATAGCATTTTGTGCAAATATGTTTGATTTGAAAACAATTTTAAAATCCACGCTGACACAAATCATTATCAAATATTTTCTTGTTTTCTGCGTCATACCATAAATATGTTAGAACAAAGTCGATCTACATAAAAATATTGATTGCACAAGCTCACGGGCATAGAATCATGTTGATTAATGAAAGCGCGATAATGGTACGAAGCAGGCTGATTGTTTGTCCGTCAAAAGCGGACACGGAACAAATTGTATCGATGAACTAGAATGGAGCAATAGCCATAAAGGCGCAGAGCGGAGGAATTGTTCCGCTAAGATGAAGTATATATTGATTAGTGTCAGTCAAGTTGCAGTTGCGCCTTATCTATTGTGAAGCATCTTCCGCGCTTCGATGACGACGATGACTCGACGTAAACGGAATTAGAAACCTGCAGATTGCAGTTGCCTCTTGATGTCGCCGCAACGGCCGCGCGAGCACGATCACAATGCGCGCGCTCCACTTCCGCTAGGCGTGTGCAGGTTCTTTATTGTATTGTACACGTGTGCGACGATAGGCGAGCTTCGTGCGGCTATTAAGCGCGGATCACTTTGAATCTGTCAAATATTTTTATTTTCTTTATTCCGACAGGCTCCTGCTGTTATTTCTGTCGGTATTCATCAGATTAGGTTTGCAAAAGTAATGCTATTTTCTCGTTGCTTTGATGATCGCGATTAGCGCTTGTCCGTTATCCTTCGAGAATGTGCTTTAATTTAAATAATCGCTTTGCGATCATACGAATATTGCTCTTAGCTTCAATTTGAAAGAAAAATCTTTATGTAAAATTTTTCGAAATAAATGATTTAAAATGACAGATTCAATCTGAGGTTTAAGAGACAACTCATCCGAAAGAGAAACGAAAAAAAATAAAATAAAATAAAAGTAGGCGCGGATCGCAAACGAAACTGAAAAGGCGATTGCAGAAACACAGCGAAATCGTCATGCAGGGCATATACACAGAGCGTGGAGGAAGCGCAAACGCGCGCGGCCGGGATAAAGTTGCGGAGCTTTTGGACGCTCGCGAGAGCGCTCGAGAGATTGGATCCCGGAAATGAGGCGAACCAATGGCTTTCCTCGACTTCCCAGACGATGGAAATAGTTCTTCGTCGATGGCGCTACAGCGTTATCGTGCCCTGTATCTGTTCTCCGTCACGTCTCTTCTACTTGCTGATTTGCTTTGTTTTCCGTTTCTGCACATTTCACCGAATGCTCTCCCTCTTGTAATTTGTTCGTTCGCTTGTTCTTCTTTCCTCCGTCGTGGTAAAATTTGTTTTCTTTTAATGTAACGTGGACGTAGCTTTCATTCTTAGACGGAGCTCGATTTCAAGAATCACGATGCAGAAGCAAAGGTTAATGCTCTATTACACCAATTCGTAGCAATGAGCGCGAGTGGCATTGAATAACTCTTTCTTTTTTTTTGTGACTCGGTGTTTCTTATCGTTACATTCCTGTATTACTGCGTCTCTGCCATTTCATTATTTCTATCGAGCAATAGCTTCCTCCCTTTCCTTCTCGTCGTTTTCTTCTTGGATACGCTGCGAAACACGAGAAAGCAAGAAAGAGAGAGAGAGAGAGAGAGAAATCGCAGTATAGACTTCGAAATTATGACGTCGATCCGGAATCACGTTGACGTCGAATGGAGCTGCTTCCGGAATATTCCAAAAGCGCTACTCTTTGCGCCCCCGCGTCGCGTTGTAAATCGTCGTTATATTCTTCCGAAAAGCGAATGAGGGACGCGAAAGCGCCAACGTATAAAGGCAGAGGGAGAGAGAGAGGAGGCTACATACGATACGATAATTGACTTTGGAAAATGGAACTTGGTGGAAATTGGCACGTGGAAATACCGACAGTACGTTGGTCCTTTTTCTCTTTCTCTGCCTGTGCTGCTCGCCCTTTATACAGCCACACAGATAAATTATATGAGTTAATAAATGACAATCTTTTTTACGAGTTAGCTCGGCTTTTGCCGCTCAATATATATTTCTTCCAAATTTGCTAAGCCAAATTATTTTATGGCGCGGCCGCGTCACTGGGACTTTACAGCCAACCGGCATATTACAAAATTATTAATTACTACTCGAATCTTCCAGAAATGTTTTTAGGTCGTTTGTCCCTTGTTATTTCGGCTGTACTTTTAGTATTGCATTAAAATGTTGTGAATTGTAAAATCCTGTAGAGTATCTCAAAATCTCAAAGCTACCTTTCATGTATATAATAATCAGGATAAAAAATATTATTTAAAAATATAAATTATTATGTTTAATTCAAGTGAAAATGGTGGTAAGTTACATGAAAACGAAATTGAAAATAATTGAAAACACTAATACAGGCTGTAAAACGCCATATTTTTTATTAACATATTTATTTGGCAATATTTTCAAAATAAATTGTTTGTTCTCTATCCTCGGATGTTTTAGACGTTGTCTGCCAATCAATGCAGAAGAAATCTGGATAAGCGACAATCTATACAGTTGGTGAGACTATGATGGTTTTTATCGACATATACTCCTACAAAACAGCCTATCACCGCGGCCGTAAGCTGCCGCAGAATCCAACGTCGAATTCTTACATAAATCTGAGTAGTTTAATCTCGGCGGCGGCGGTGACGGCAATTTTTTCTCCTCACCTCGGTGCACACATATAAAGCTTCATAACGCTGGCGAGCGAGAGGGAGAGAGAGATAACTGTCCGTCGGCTGCTGGCGTCGGACATAAAATGTGGAATTAATTTTCACACGGAAGAATTTATAGCTGAGATAAACTCGTAACTAGGCCCCGTGGCGGGCGCGCTGCTATTCGTAAAATGCTAAATTTCGCGGTCGGGGGCGCGCTTGACCAATAAAGGCTCTTTAAGCTTAGGCGCCGCTTCCAAAACAATCCGTAATTCAGCATTATCCCGCCGTGATTTATAGCAGTTCAAACGGGCAGGGAGCAAAGTCACATTACCAGTCGTTATCAATCAGCGCCAACTGACGCGCGCGCACACACTGCCAGCACGTAGATACAATGGCGTCGGCACACGCGTATAAATAAGGAAATAAGAATACACGTCGGGGGCTGCGAGGAGAATCTCCGGGGAGCAAAAGTATGCAGATATCCTCGGGAGGCGACGCGACGCGGAAAATATGATGGATCCCGGGGCCCGTCGTCGTCGTCTTCTCGTCCCGTGGCGGCCATCCGTCAGTTTCCCTTTTCAAACTTGACGCGACATGCCACTGGTGTTCAACGCCATCCTACACGCTGCGTACGTATATACCCCGGAACAGCGGCGCGCGATTTCTCTTATCTTTATCTCGTGCGGGGACTCCGCTGGGGCTGCATCTCTCGGACACGTGATTTGTTGCTGCTTTTCAAACGATTCGCTCACTCGTGCCTTATTGTCGCGCGCGACTGCCTGTCCACGTGCGGCGAAGAACTTTACTTCCTCCTTTGGCGCTGATGCAATTTCGTGCTTTGAAAAGAAGACGCGCGCGAGGCATTTCAATCAAAATTCACTTACTGCAGAAAACTTTGATCAATTGATTTCTTAGCAATTTCGAGTGAAAAATGCACGTTATCCGAAATGTTCCAGTGAATCACCGAAAAAATCCCGTAAACCTTGCAAATGGCATAACTCGATTCAAGAATCTTGGGACATTAATCAAAAATAAAATTTGTTGACGATAAATTAAGATTACCCACAATTCTTCGTGTATATGTATATACACGGCTTCTCGTTGAACATTCGTCTCGCGGCGCAAACTGACAAATGTAATACCAACTCAGAAGTCTGCGTCGAACCGCTTGTAGCATATATGCGTGTATATAAACCTCATATTTTTTTCCAGCCGATTAAACGCACGCGAGATTTATGTCGCGAAAAGAGAGACAGAGATAGAGAAAAAAGACTTCATAAACGATATATGCATGTGAAAATTTGGACCGGATCGACAATCTCATAGGTGAGGGTGTGTATTTGTGTTTGCGGGACAGAAACCGAGGAGGAAGCTTGAACGTCAGCGTACACGTTATAAATGACATATGCGATTGGGCATTGATGGCAGCATACAACAACCAACTTTGCGGTCTGTATAGTTCTGATGATTTATCGTAGGTATCGCAATGATCTGACCGAGACTCGTGAAGATTGATTTTTTATTTTAAAGAGACTTTGTCGATTGATCTGTACATTGAAAATAAGACAAAAGGAACAAACATCTGATTTACATGAGTTGCGGCTTATCAACTCTTATTAATTCATTGTTTTGTGAATCTATGCTAGATTTGTCGTATTAACTGTAATTTTTCATTTGAAGTGACTAGAACTCACTCTATTATTGGAATGTCTCATTAAATTCTAGGTCCATTCTGAAAATGTAACATGTATCCAATGATAATAAAGAACTAACTTTGGCTAACTAATCAAATTTTTTTAGAAAGCTGATTTCCTTAGCTTAATCAATGGAACCATAAAAATTTATTTACATTTACACTCTGATTTTTTAGTAAAACTTTTCGACAACTTTCTCTCTTTTTCCCTTCATTTACACAATTAAAAGTATAAGGTAATTAAGTTGTCGCAAGCTGATGAGAATTTATCGATGCAATAATCTAAGCACAACACATAGAGAGAGAGAGAGAGAGAGAGAGAGAGAGAGAGAGAGAGAGAGAGAGAGTGAGCACGATCATAAAGCATATAGCATCTGGTAGATCCGCGCAGCTAAAACGAAGCCATTATACGCCTCGCAAATTCCCCATAGCTAAATTAACTCATCATACATATATTTTTCTCTCTCTCTCTCTCTCTCTCTCTCTTTCCGTTTGTTCGAGGCGTACGCTCATATACATGTATGCACGTACAGAGAGCCCCATGTATATAAAGTACATTCTTGTCTGCGTATAATCCGAATAAGGATAAGGTTCGAGCGTCAAAGTAAGGGTAGGTATATATGAAGCGCGAGTTGCCGCTGGTAGTGGTGCTTTCGACGAACGGCCGTCATTCCCCACGGGTCGGATAAATACTTATTTAACGCGCTTATGCATGCAGCAGCAGCAGTCGACTCTGTCGACCGTAAATCTGTCCGCTCGCTGTACTCTCCGCGAGCGCCAAATACAATGCTGCTAATTATATACATTCCCGTGACGCTGATCAAGTGAGAGAGAGAGAGAGAGAGAGAGAGAGAGAGAGAGGGAGCAAGAATAAAGGCAGAAAAGGAGAGGATTCAGCAATGAGATGAGGATGAGGGAGAGAAAAGATACGATAAAGTCCGGCGGAGGGTTGTTGTATTTACTACATGGAAAGCGCAGGATTGCTTCGAGAGAGTTAATCAAGATATTTGAAAAAACTTTTAATTTTCGAAAGATTGCCGTAGGTAGATGGATTAACTGTTGACATTTTCAATGAAATATTAGCTAGAACCAGAGTTACTATAGTATATAATTATTATTAATTAATATATAATTATAGTATATAATTATTATTAATTATTATTAATTACTTATTATAATACGGGTATGCTGAATAGGCGAGGACAATAAAAATGAACCGACAAAAATATATTGATTGGCCATCGACGTTGCATAATTTATCGAGATAGTAGGTTTTTCAGCCGATAATCTGCCAAAAGCATCTGGCGATAAGCTATAGTGCATTGATCTTGAATTCAACTATTTGATTGAAAACTTTGTCTCTGTTAACGGTCAATCGTCAAGTTATACTTAAGAAATATCGCGCGATAAAGAAAGCTTTATCTTCGGATTATATTATTAATGGATCAATTGTTGGGTCGGAAAAAGCGTTAGGTATACAAGCCAAAAGATCGGCGTGAAACCTCCCCTATTCTCTCGGTCTGTGTCTGCTTCGGCCCCTCTCTTTCTCTCTCGTCTCGGTCTCTGGCACACGCCAGTCTCGGTCGCGTCCAGTAGCTAGCAGCTAGCAGCTAGCAGCGGCGGCTCAAAAGACTCGCAGATTTATAGCCGAAGCGAGGAGAAGGGAAAATGTCGACCTAAGCTCATACGGCAGTTTGCGCGCACTCAAGTTGCGCACAGACGAGAGACGGGGGAGGAAAAGAGAACGAAGCTATAAATTCCATCCCTCTACGTTGCTCGTCCCGCGCGCGCCCTGCTATATCGCTGATTTATAAATATGACTGTAGCCAAGTATAATAATACCTGTATGTGAGAGTGAGAGAGAGAAAGCGATTCCAGCTGTATGTGTATGTACGTGTATACGCCCGCACTTAACCCCCTTCACCCTCTGACGTACTGCTATGCTCCTCTTTCTATCTCTCGCCTGGCTGCCGCTCTGCTCGCAACCCTTTTTTCTGATCTTCATTCTCTTTTCGCCTTCCTTTCGCTACGCATCTCTTCTTATTTTGACTACTGCTCTCGTCTTTGTTTTTATGCGCTTGCTTCTGTTGCTGCCCTGTGCACAGCAAAAGACGTAATAAACATGTTTATTACGTGTTCTTTTTATTGTTTATTTCTATGTGATCATTTTTTACGCTCTCAGCATTTACTCAGCTGCTACTTTTTCAAATTTTAAAATAGAACTTCAACGAAATAAATGTTTTGTCAACCGCACTCATAGTTCTATGATGTATGAGAAGGTGCGAAAAAATAAGTTTGTTTTTCATGAAAAAGGCACTTTCTAGGAAAAACAATATTTATTGATTAGCCAGTCGACAATGTCAGTTGCACCTTGACGCAGAGCGAAGAGTAAACGATGTACACGCAAGGGTGCCAAACGAGGTATACCCAGCATATATAACTATATAGGAGAAGGGGTTTTCGAGGCTAGATTCTCCTTTGCACTCTCTCTCTCTCTTTCTCTTTCCACGCGTCGCCTGTTACGTACTAAAGCTGTAATTGAAAATTGATTTACGCGGTCCAGCCTGTCAGTCGGTCGCGCGCGCTAGCAAAAGATGAGAGGCAAACCAAGAGAGAAAGAGGAAAACAAAAATCCGCCTTGTGTATATATTATAACTATATACATCGCGTCAGCAGAGGAAAAGACCAAAGTTGTTGCTCGCGCGACGACGGGGCGCAAACACACACTCTTGCAAAAGCCAACGGCGGAGCGAAAGTCGATTATGCCCGGCAAGAAAAAAAGGAAACGGGCGGCACGGAATAATGGATTGTCGAGCGTTTCGCTCTTTACTTTTGCGTGTCGCGTCATTTATTTTGTTCCTTCAGGATAACTCTCGTTGGCGCTTTGCGCGTTATTTCGTCCAGTTGACCTGGCCGAACCAGCGCATTATCGTCATATTAGTATCGGGCCGAGGACCGTGAGCAATTTGCCAAAGCGGCCCCGCTGAGAATTCCGAGGATTGCCAAATCACAAGTGCAAGCTCGCAACTCTCGATGAGCAAAGCCAGAGGACAGCAGCCATTGAAGTTGGGTAAGACGAGTCGTCGGTCCGGAGAGCGAGAAAAGCTCTCCGGCACTGTGTGTTGGCGCGGAGCGTTCCAAACAAAAAGCAGACTACCCCCGCGTTCGCGCGCAAGGTATAACGTCAAGAGCAGAGTATAATCAGGATTTGTCGCGGGAGTCGGTTCGGTCTATCACGTGCGCGCGTTTATTAAGGCGCGACAAGAAGTCAGCGCGCGCGACGAGCGAGCGAGAAGATACGCCGAGCGCGGCCGTGATTTATGCACGCAGCGACATTCGGTAACCGGTCCTTAATGCTCTCCGTCTATCGCTCGCCGGCGATAATTAACGTTGGCCAATTCCCATACCTGCGTTCTTTTTAATTGCGCGAATCCGCATCGCGATCGTAGACGGTTTCACAGCTCGGCAGGTGCACTGATAGCGGCGCAGCGTTATTTACAAGTTTGTTTGCCAGTTAACAAACGGGGCTTTTCGACGCTTATATATAAACGCGTCGACGCTTTTGTGTCCGCGCTCTACACACGGGATGAAACTTAATAAATCACCGGCCGTATAAGCGCGCGCGCGGAACAATTCATATTGTGTTTCTGCACTGCACGATCCACTAGTGCTCGGCTCGCTCACGATTATATCGATCGTCCTTCAATCAGCAATAAATCGCGGCCCATAAACTCGTCCGTACGGTGGCGCGCGAGGAAACCCTTATTTTAAGCATGAAACATAAATAAAGCAGCCGTGAGCGAGAGAAAGAAGACGATTGTGAAAAGCACATTAAGAGAGTATTCGACAATGGGGGAAGACGCATAAAGTAAGTCGCGCATTTCGGATGCGGATCAAAAAAATATATCTATGTAGGTGAATGGAAATAATTCTCCGTGCGGACGGAGAAATGGCTATGATCGGAAACTCGATCGGCACGCGTGAAAAATCGGAGACTGATTTGCTATAGCCTCTGCATGTGCGTATGTTGCTCGTACGTCAAACCAACATACACATTATTTATCGGCAGCAGCTGACACAATGCATCAACCCTCCCTGCTCCTGCTCCTGCTGCCTTTGCAGCTACACTGTCTTCCCTCTCTGGTCGACACAACAACTTTGCGGATTCTTATCGACGTTTTAATCCTAACATATTAAAGTTAAGCACAAATATTTATTCAATTTTTTATCTTATTTCTCAATCATTTCTTTCTTAGTGATCAATTCTCAAATTTATTGTACACAAATAATATTTTCATGCAAGGATATAACAGTTCATCAATTTACAGTGTCAAATTTAATAATATATCAGTTTCATATATTTAATTAAAGAACGGAATCAACTTTAGTTATTAATGTTGTGCAATTAATCGCATGGCTTAAACTAAAAGTCATATAGTTTAAATTTAAAAATACGTTGGAAAATTCAAAAGACTACGAATCGATTGATTTTTCAAGCTAACTAGTCATTTGTCAAATCATTTTTGGTAAAAATCTCAATTTTCTGGTCTCCCCCCCCTCCCTGCTCATCCCAATAGAAACATTCTCTCACTGAAGCATGTGAGGAAAAATCTTTTAACGCACACCGAAGGATTTCTTGAGTTTTCGAGCCAGGAGCATTTCTCTCAGCACTGGTCGACATTATTTTTGACTGTCTCCTCACTCTTTCTCCCATGCTGTCACCAATAAGTCAAAGTTATCCCCGGCAGAGAAAAATGCCAGGCACTTCCAATGTGTGTGCGGAGAAAGGCCGGCAGCAGCTTTCTCGACTGCTGCTGTAGAGCTAACACGTGATTTGTGGCGACCACTCGCTCAACTCTCGCGCCAATGAGTCGGTCAGTCGTAAATATCCCCGCCATGCGACTCGTCGACTACTATACAGAGCTGCTGCTACTCTGTTACTAGAGAACTATACTCTGAAGGTGGGGTTACCTGCTCCAGCACCCCACGAGACGACGATATGTGTGTACGCCTCGAAAAATCGAGAACTCTGTCCCAGAACTCTTTCCGCTTGACTCTTGCCTTTCGTGCATTTTTGGGGGAATCATTTGAAATATTTTCTCAAAGAAATGAACATTTTTTACTTAATTAATGTTAAATTAAATTTTTTTCACAATCAAAGTAGTTCTACGTCTGTGAATCAAAAACCATTTATCTATATTCATTATAATTAATGAATTAGTCAAGTTATCTCTTCTTTCGATAAAATTGGTAGACACGGCTATTGACATTATGAGCATTCTGTTTCATTTTTTCTAAATAAATTTTTTGATAAAATTACTTTTACGATTTGTCTAAACGAAGTAATAAATTATATAATAAATAAAACTTCTTCATCCATGATAAATGGAGACAAGCAGATAAGTAAAATCAGTTGTACCTACTTTCAAGTTTTCTAATATTCATTTGCTCAATAACATTGAAAAGTCGATAAATTATTTCAAATTTTCGCGCACGATTAGAACGTCATATTAGCAAGCCAATCAAATGTTAAAATCTCTATCTTCAACTGACCTATCACAATCAATAGAGACCTTATTTTATTAATTTCTATTTTTAAAGGTAGGATAATTTGACGCTACATAGTCATGACTGTGCAACTAGAGCTTACTCTGTAGGTAAATGCTTAATTTTAAGGCTCTACCAAATGTCCTTTTTATTAAGCCCCCTGCCAATTCGATATTTATAAATGGCATCCGCAATGAAATTAGTGATATATAAATCTGAAAAGATCGACTGATTTTATAAAGAAGAATACACAAATTACATTACAAGAAGGTGATAAAAATAAATTAAATTATCAACATTTTTCATCCTAATATATTGTATTTGTTACCATCAAATACCTTGCAGTGTCAGTCACAATAATATATATAGTTATTTTCCACGCGATTATTACAAGTAATCATTCTTTCAATGAAAAAATACCGTCTTTCGTGATAAGCACATATGAACAGGCTTTAACATGTTCATCACTTTGGAATCTATGTACACAACTTTCAAGTTCATGCACTCGTCACGTTAACGTGCTTAAATTGAACAGTCTATTCATAGACGAGATACTGCACTATATATCTACATCAATTGCTTGCAGCCAGCCCCAAAGAGACCATCACGCCAATCTGTCTCAATGCTCAGTAGCTTAAAAACGAATAAAGACGTACAAAGTTCTAGAGTGCTGCAATTTAATATAATAGTGAAATTTTTCTTATTCGAAGATGATCTATAATAACAAAACATTATTATTTTGTGTCTTTTTATTAATCGCAGTGGCACTGAGTGATGGATATAAAATATTAGCTATTTTTGCTTACAATGCTAAAAGTCATAACGTCATGTTTAATCCATTGGTTAAAGAACTAGCAAGTCGTGGTCATCAAGTGGATGTTATTACGCATTTTCCTATAAAAAATGCACCACCAAACTATAAAGTCGTTGTTAATCTCGATGGAACTTTGCCAAGAATCGTTAACAATTTCACAATAGATTTTATACTAAGCTTTCGAGATGTTGGTGTTAATGTGCTTAGTGAACAACTCGGCAACTCGGTATGCCATCAAATATTGGCATTAACATCTTTGCAAAACTTTATAAAAGATCTTCCGAATAATCCATCATACGATTTAGTTATAGTTGAGGTAAGATTAAGAATGTTATTTTCAAATCGGCTAATAACCATTTATACATATTAAATGTTCGTAATATTAAAATTTTTTTCAGGCATTCGCAGCCAATTGTTTTTTCGGATTTGGTCATTTACTACAAGTTCCGGTTGTTGCCGTTTCATCAGCTATTGAATATCCGTGGATAAGTAGTTTTATTGGAAATGATGACAATTTAGCTTATGTAGTAACATCTTCTCTATCAATTTTTGAAAAAATGACGTTCTGGGAACGTTTATATAACTTTTACTTACACAAAAAAGAAGAGTTTACTTTTCAAAGTCTTACAGAACAGAGTCAAACCGAAGCAATGAGAAAATATATCAGTCCAGATATTCCAAACATCCGTGAGGTGGAAAAAAGTGTTGCCTTAACTTTAATAAATTCCCATCCAGTAATTTTTGGTGTTAAACCAATAATTCCTTCATTAGTACAAGTTGGAGGATTACATATTGGCCAAGAGAAGTTGGAACTATCATCGGCAAGTTTTATAAATGAAATTATGAAATAAAATCATACAAAAAGTTTATACATTTTAGGAAATGGAAAAATGGCTTGATGAAAGTTCCGACGGGCTCGTGTACTTCACTTTCGGTTCAATGGCACTAATAGAATCACTTCCTATGTCTACTCTTCAAAATATTTTTAAGACCTTTAAAAGCATAGCTCCTATTCGAGTTTTAATGAAAGTAGTTGATAAACAAAAATTACCTCCAAGGCTGCCTCCAAATGTTTTAACTTCTCCTTGGATTCCTCAAGAAACTGTACTAGGTATATTGATTCACTATTGATATAAATGTTAAAAATAGTTATATTGCTTTTTATATTCGTAGCTCATAAAAATGTTCGACTATTCATAACGCATAGTGGATTAATGGGAAGTCAAGAAGCATTGTACTACGGCGTACCAATGGTGGGTGTTCCATTATTTGGCGATCAGTTTCGTAATGCTGCAGCTTTCGTTACAAAGAATATGTCAATTAAACTCACTCTAGATGATTTGAAAACTGACGCTTTTGGAAAAGCTATGAGAGCTGTTTTGAGTAATCCTAAATATAGGTACTTGTTGAGAATAAGAAGTATTAAATAGATTATAGTCTAAGACAACTTTTTTGTTTTTAGATCAAGTGCTAAGCTTTACTCAAAATTGTTTCGTGATAGACCTATGACTGCCATGGATACTGCCATATATTGGATTGAATACACAATTCGTAATGACCCATCAGTTCTACGTTCTCCAGCATTCGATTTGCAGTGGTGGGAATTAGCTCAACTTGACATTTACGCTTTTTTCTTTGTCAGTGTCACTGTTCTACTAATTCTAACATATTGTATAGTAAACTTTTTCATTAGAAAATTATTTTATAGTTTCCGAGTAAAAATAAAAACTACTTAAAATACCATATCAGAAAAGACTCTGAAAAAAAAATTATTTCTTACATAAAATCTTTTTTGAATATTTAGAAACGACTGAATGAACATTTATTTTGCATTTATTTACATCCACACAAGCATTGGTACCAAATGTCAAAACGTTTTTATTTATAACAGAAAATATTTTTATATAAAGTAAAATAAATGCTGTATTTATTTCAATTTACCCTATACTAGGAAAGACATACGATCTACAGAATATATAAATGTATGATTATTAATGTCTAATGTATTATCTTGTTAATTTATTGATAGAAGATAGCAATTTTTGATCTTTAGCATATTTTTCACAAGTTTTATACATTAATGTTCGTTTATATACATTAAAGATAGTATATTTATTTTATAATTTTTACTTGTTACATTTTTGAACTCTTTTTGAAGCATTGCCAGATGGCTTTGTTGACTTATTCCTATTATTTCAATAAGTGCATTATCCGAGAACAGTATACAAGTTTTTTACTAAAATATAGCTACAAATACACTTGAACCAAATATCTATCATAATAATGTACGTAATGTTTAAATAATACTTATAAATAATACCAATTTTTTAAATAAATGCAACATTTGTGTGTGTGATGGTATATATATTTATTGCAATCTATGTTTATAATATAAGGTGATTATCAATAAATGATTGACTAAGATAATAAAATTAAAAAAAAAATAGTATTCCGATATTGAATTTTATTTATTATAGATAATGATTTTAGATAAAATGGTAGTGGAATCTTTTATTACGATAAGGATTAATAATATTAAAGAACGTTTGCAACAGCCGCAATTACTCTAGTACTATTTATACTATTTCAGTTGTAATTTAAAAATATAAGTATTAATTTCAAAATATCTGTAATTTAAATATTACTGGTTAAAATATTTAAACTGAAAATATTAAAATAACATCGCACAATCATTACACTTTTCTCTAGTCAGTAAACGTTGTCAACATTGTAAGTAAAATATCATGCTACATTCACAGAAGTATTGTGTAACGTAACAACTTTCAAACAGCAGTTATTAGTATTAATAGACGTCAATCGTCTATCA
This sequence comes from Phymastichus coffea, assembly GCF_024137745.1. NCBI lineage: Eukaryota > Metazoa > Arthropoda > Insecta > Hymenoptera > Eulophidae > Phymastichus > Phymastichus coffea. The sequence continues at coordinate 380,705 of NW_026706949.1, read as the reverse complement.
TTTACCACCAACAAATATTGTCATGCACGTTTGAACTACAATTTTATTTTATGACTGAGAAGTTAAATGACTTCCTGATTCTTCTACTTCTGGTTTTCGTTTCAGTCAGATGCTTTCCACCGTTCTCTGTTGAATGTTTTTCAAAATGCATAATTATCTGTGAGTTGTTTAAAATTAAAAATTATTCAATACGTGATTAACTGTGAGTTTTTCTAATAATATTTCAATACATCGAAAATAGATACGTCCAATAAATTAGAAATGTTACGTGCAGTGAGTATATTATTTTTGACCGTGATAGTTTTGGATCAGTCTAGTGCTTATAGAGTATTAGGAATTTTCCCATTAAATGGCAAGAGTCATGAAATGATGTTTGAAGCATTAATGAAAGGATTAGCTAAACGTGGTCATCAAGTAGATGTAATAACTCATTTTCCAATAAAAAATCCGCCTATCAACTACAGAACTCTAGTCAATCTTTCTGGTACAATGGAAAATCTTATAAACAGTTTTTCGATGGATTTTGTACTTGGAATGGCAGATGAAGTTGGTTATCACGTAGCTACTGCATATGGAAATAGATTATGTGATTTAATGAATTTGAAAGAAATACAAGAAGTAATCCATAATCCACCAACTAATCCACCTTATGATGTTCTAATAACTGAGGTATTTTTTGGTTTATACTTTTTCAACACTTAATTAATTATGTGTAATAAAATCATTTCATCTGTTCAATTGCTTTTCTATTTGAATTTTTAAGGCTTTTGGAGCAAATTGTTTTATGGGAATTGGTTATCATTTTAATATTCCCATTGTAGCGGCATCTTCAGCCCTAGAGTATCCGTGGGTTAGCGATTTTACGGGAAATAATGATAATCCAGCCGTGGTGCCAAACGCATTATTTATGGCATTTGGTCAAATGAACTTTTGGCAACGTCTCAAAAATACAATTATTTATTATAACGAAATTTGGAAATTTCATAAACTTACAGAACACAGTCAAACAGAATCGATGAGAAAATATATAAATTCTAAGTTACCAAATATTAGAGAAATTGAAAGAAGTGTAGCATTGACATTAGTTAATAGTCATTCTATACTCTATGGTGTTAAACCAGTTTTACCAACTCTCGTTCAAGTAGGCGGTTTACATGTCGAAGAAAATGACTCAAAATTATCGAAGGTTATTATATTAGATATACACGACAAATTTCGACGATTTCATTGACTGAAAAATATTAAATTAGCTTTTAGATTTTTTCATTAATTGATTTTATTTCTTCAGGAATTGTTGAAATGGATGGATGAAAGTAAAGATGGCGTTGTTTATTTTACCTTCGGTTCTATGGTTGTCGTTGAATCATTATCTAAGGATATTTTGAAAATAATTTATGCTTCTTTTGCTAAAATAGCACCAACTCGAGTATTGATGAAAGTAGCTAATGCAACTAATTTACCTCCTGGTTTGCCAAACAATATTTTGCACTTACCGTGGATACCACAGCAAGCTGTTTTAGGTACCGCTAGAATTGCTAAAATCTTATCAATTTCAAATTATATATAACTGCTATTTCAACTATAAAAATAGACTGATAATTTTGTCTTCTTACTTTCAATTATTTGTAAGCTCTCAAATGGAATTTTTTCATTTAACATTTCATTATAGCACACAAAAATACAAAAGCTTTCATAACGCATGGTGGTTTGATGGGCAGTCAAGAGGCTCTATACTATGGTGTTCCGATGATTGGTGTACCGCTTTTTGCTGATCAACCGCGAAATGTAGAAGCTTTTGTAGCAAAAAATATGTCGATCAAATTACCGTTAAAAGATGTTTCTGAAAAAACTTTAGATGCAGCATTACAAGCTATACTCTTTGATTCAAAATATAGGTGAATTTTATCAAAATAATATTTTCAATGTCATCACACAATGTATTGATTAATAATTCTCAATTTTTTCAGAAAAAGTGCTAAATACTACTCAAAATTATTTAAAGACAGACCTCTCAGTGCAATGGACACCGCCGTATATTGGATCGAATACGTAATACGTAATGGACCAAATATAATGCGGTCGCCATCTTTAAACTTGACTTGGTGGCAATTAGCATTGCTTGATGTTTATACATTTATTCTTCTAGTCTTTATTCTATCGAATATCATACTCTACTTCATATCAAAATTCGTTTTAAAAATTATGCATAATGCAGTTTCAGGTGATGTTCTTCACGAAAAAAAAATTAGATGAATTTTCTGTTTAATTGGTATGCAAATGTTGATTATAAAATAATAATATAACAAAAATTACTGATTGATAATAAAATTCTAATTTAATAACTTTCTTCTTCGTTATATTCAGCGTTAAGTATAATCCAAATTGTATCATGATAAACCTATAAGTGCTATAGATATCACAACATACTGCTGGATCGAATACGTAGTCGCGATGGTCTATTAGTACTACGGTCCCCAGCTTACGATCTGAGATGACAGGAATTAACTTTAATCGTAGTTTTCGCATTTATATCGGTATGTCTTGTTATCAGAACTTATTTCAATAATCTATATAACATTTATTTTTCAAATTCAACTTAAAGTAGAAACTTTCTAAATCGGAAAATTTCGGAAAACATTCTGAGCAAATGGTTTACACGAGTGTTTATACATACACAAATGCTTTATGAACATTAATTCAAATATGTGCTAAACTAGTCTGTTTCTTAGTATGCAAACAAATTTTATGATTTCATCGTTGATAGAATAAATAAAATAATTACATATAATTTTTTCATGACAGTACCTTTCTTTGACTTTTCAAGCAACTCGAATTGATTAGACAGACATTTTTGGATCACTCACGATGTTTGAATTAGCAAGTAAGAATGTTTTCAACGATAGATGTCATATGCCATATCTAAGAGCCATACATCGGTAAGGTAGTTTGTACGAGAAAGGCATGAGCCAAAGTGACGAGTGTATCTCTTAACTTTTGAATTGCCGATCAAATTCACATGCAGTCGAGAAAGGGAGAACCGCCGCCGCCGCCGTGCACGTACCCCACCCACTTGGCGCTCGGGTTCGGACTCCACCCCTCCCCTAAATCACTCATTCTTTAATAATAGACAGATCCCATTATAATACCCGAGATTTATACCCATAGCCCCCTTTTCTTTTTGACGATAAATTTCGTCTTTCTTTGACTTTTTTCAATTCCATGCTCTTTTTCGCTTGGTCTTTGCATCAGTCTCTCATGGGTTGAATTAGTCAAAAACGTGCTTTTGATTGGATCAACGGCCTCGTTGTGCTTCCTGAAAGCAACAATTCGCAAACAAGCAGATTATAGTGTCAATTTATGAATAACATTTTCATTGATAAGCTAATTTTCAGATGTTTCGTATTCTTTGTTTACTTTGTAAGGCGATTAACATTTTTTCACATAAAATTTTTTATTTTAAAAGTATAACTAATAAAAAAATTAGATGATAATTAATTGATATCAAATGATGTGTCTAGATTGTTGATACCAATCCAACGTTAATCGTTGGATAAAAAATCATGTCTTATAATACGTGAAACATCAAAATTTAAACAATAATTTTGAGAAAGGTACTGAAAATAAGGATCGACTATTTGCGCCCCGTGCTCAAATAAAATAAAAAAACGAAAAGCACCGGCATTTACAACATATCATAGTGTCTCGCTCCACAACGAAATCCAAAGCATAAAATAATAAATTAGAGAAACCTCGGTTCTCTCGGCATCTTTCTCTTTCCCCTTTCGGCCTTTCCAATCTGAAGGCGCGATAGCCCACAAGATTTATAAAACCTCAAAGCGGAATCGAGCGCGGAGGAGAGGAGCTCGGGCAGTCAACGGCCTTGCATGGTCTCATAACTCGTGCCGACGAATTACGATATCAAGGAGCATTTAAGCATCGAACGAAGAAGAACACGGCATCGCGGACGATGATGAATAAGAAGAACGCGTTTCGTTAAGACGCGCGCGCGCATTGCGAACCGGATCTATAAATATTGTCGCGAAGCGTCAAATAAATCCAAAGCTTTTCCCAGGATACACGCGCGCGCGCATATGTGTGCGTAATGCATAGAGCACGAACGAGAAGAAAGAGAAAGACTGCGCCAGGTCGCGGCGGCAGTGGCGCGCCTGCCCGTGACTGATGGCCAAAGCCAAGGGTGACCCCTCTATTTATTGCCGAATTAAACCGCGTCACCATTAATTTGCATACTATAACGCGCTGCTAGACTTATAACGAGCTTTTGGACTTTGTGATCGACCGGACAAAATGTGTATGTATATGTTGTGTTCTCGCTTTCTCTATCTTGTTTCCGTGAGTTTCAAACTTTACTTAATTATTCAAATTAAATGTATACGCCCAGATTATTGATTATGCTTTTCCGCGAGTTTGCCAGCGTGTGCATGACTGAATTTGAGTTATCGATTAGCTTAAAAATTAATTTTTCAATTGCATCTATACAATTTAATCAGTTATTCACATGTGTTCGTTACATGTTACTCATAAAACGCCGAGTGATAGTACTGATTTTTAATCAACATCATAAACTCTATCATCGAAAATTTCATTATACAATTTGTAAAAATGAACACTTTACAAATTGGTTCAAAATTCGATTTGCAACGAAGTAAAAAAGAAAAAATCAATACACGCAAAAATAACATATTATAATCGATTTTCCCAAGGGCATCTAATTCGGGGAACAAGCGAAAACACGAGAGAGAGAGAGAGAGAGAGAGAGCGGGAGAGTAATTTAGTGTTAATGGGAATCGCGTGCGAGCGAATTTTTCACGACGAATATGCTTTATTGGGGGCCGTCAATCGGCAGTTATGAAGTACAGACGCGCGAGGGTTCAAATGTCGGAATGGGTTGAGCTGCCTTCAGGATACGAGTGGTGTGCTGTGCCGCGCAAAGCGAACCTTTTTTGATTTATGCGACGCGACGGATTTTTATTGTTAGCGCCGCCGCTGTTACTAGAGCTCCACCACTCTCTTTTGATGAATTTTCGAATGATTTTCCGGTACATATGCCGCGTCATTGCCGCGATATTATACATGCAAAATGCGATATGCCACTTTCTTTTTTTTTTTAATTCTGTGTTCCACACCACCAGTTTGGCCAAATGCGCGTGCCCCTCTGAAAAAAATAAAAATATGAAGCCTTTGTGCATTTGGCATTGAATCGAACGCAGAAAAAAAATAATAAAGAAAGAGAAAGAGAGAGAGAAAGCGTTGGATACGCGCATAAATTTATCGTCATGGGGTTTAGACGATACAGTCACGACAATGAAATAGGTTTTTATGATTTTTTCACTCGATATAGCTGCAAGATTACACTCTTTTCATTGTCACCCGCGAGATCGATAAGCACCCATTTTTTAGTGCAGCTTCCTCTTGACGACACGGATTTGTTAATGAATAACACTTAAATATTCTGAAGCCAGTTATAATATTTATTGACGGACTCGATAAGTAAAGCCAATAAATTGATGAATAAAAACAAAAAATTTTTCTTAAAAAAATCGACCACAAAAAGTGAATAACCACACTCGAAGTAAGCGGGTATGCAGAGAGAGAGAGAGGAGAGAGAGCGGGAGGGGGAGAGGTAGGTGAACACGATCATTAGTGGTGTAAATCGAGCTTGTATACACCCTCCTTCTCATCCTCCTCCTCCCATCTCTCTCCGTAAACTCGGGCGAATTTCGTGCTCGATTGTACAAGCATCGCAACGTCGCGTTATCTCTCAAACTTGAACGTACGAAGGCTTCCTTGGCAAGAGAGAGACGTATTAACGATCATTGCTATCTGCTCGGAAAATCCGAAACTGCTGCACAAGTGAGAGAGAGAGAGAGAGCGTGAAAGAAGAGGGGGCACGTATATATATATCGAGCTGTGAGCAAGCCAGCTCTCTCGCTCTTGTCGGGATGCGACGATCCGCGCCATAAATTAGCAATTATTTAATTTTCGTTGGGCCCGGGGTCCTTAGACGGCTCTAAATCAGTCTCCGCGCAAAAAGCATAGATAACTATGAAGCATGGCCGCGGGAAAGCGAGAGTGGCGCTCCTCTCTCTCTCTCTCTCTCTCCCTCTTCCTGTACGTGTTTGTGAACGCGGCGGCGGCTCCGGAGCTCGTCGCTGCTCGCTCTTCTTCTCACTGCCACTAAAACTCGCGTGTGCGCTCCAGTTTAAATATACGACGATTGATGATATATCTCGACCGCTCGTCCGTAATACCATGATTTGGCTAACAGAACTTAACAGCGTTATCTGTGGATAAATGTGTGCACGTGTTTACTTTTCGACAAACCATAAACTTCATCGACTTCGAGTCATGATCTAAACGATAATGAGTTTGCAGTATTATAAAACGAGACATTTTTGACGATGACGAAGAAAATAAACGGCGTGCAGTAGTGACGGTAGTGCAATCGACTGGTTGTCTTGTAAAACCGCAATTGAAGTCGCCGGGTGTAATTGAAAGGAAGCGAAATTACAGCTCCCGCGGCAGCGGGACGCAACGAATGATTAGACAAATGCGATGGGTCATGCGTATCAATGATGACAATGCCATGTAAATACCGTTTGCGAGCGAATCGCACACGTAGGCAAGTACGAGGCGGGGACACACAATTCCGTACGGCTCGCTCACGTCCTTCTCCCTCGCGCTCTTCCGTCTCGGTCATACGCAGGCAGGCAGCTCTCAGGAGCCAGTAGCGGCGCGGGCCACAATGGCAACTAGTTTTAATTACAAAGTAAGGTGAAGCGATCAATCATAATGATGTACGCGAGGCAGTAGCAGCGGCAGCGTTATACTCTCTAGGGTGCGCAGGCGCTCGCTCTCCCTTTTTCGTCCTCTCTCTCTCTCTCTCTCTCTCTCTCACTCTTGTACACTTTGCGTATAATTTACTGGCGCTGTGCGATACATACCTCGAGTTATGTGCTATACCACCCCTCGACTCCTCACTGCTGCTTCGCCGTGCGTCGATTTTGCTTCTATATCCTCCGATTTAACGCGTCTGCTTCTTATTCAATCTCTCGATCTCGCGAGATAACATATACTTCTTTTACTACATTCGATCCTCGTGATGACTAATCTCAACCTTCCTCTTTTGATTTATTCATTCGTTCTCAAAGATAGTGGTCCAATTAGCAATCAACACAAGTTTTTAGCTATACATTTTTTACATATTTCACTTTAATAAGCAACTGAACCTTATTATATTTCTATAAGCCATGCTAACTTCACCATATTTTCTTTATAATGAGATGAAATTTCTAACGTAAATAGAACCTACTTTTTAACAAATCATTATAGGATAGTTCCACTACCCCCTAACAAGACAAAAAGAAAGAAATTTCTTAACAGTAATTTGTATTGAAATATTTTACATTTTTGCTCTCTATAACTAATAGTCATTCGCTTTTTCATAAACTAAGTCATAAACTCAGTCCATGCCGATGATATTACATTTATAATTAACATAAACACATCATGAACATTTTCGTGTGAAACATTCACAGATTGTAGGGATAAAATAAAAAAATCTTAATTCGTCGAACAAACAAAAGATATTAAAGTATGAAGTTAATTATTTCTTCGTTCTTTTGCCTCTGCAGTATGCATTCACGAGCATGACGCGCAAAAGTAGATTTTTAGGCGGCGTGACGAGACGTCGTGCCGCCGCGGAGTTTTCTCCTTGTGTGGCTTGCCGCAAGAAAGAAGAGCGGAGTACCTTTTTTTTGGGGAGAGTATCACCGCCCTCATCCGCGGCAACGTGTGTGTATCCCATATAAGCTCTCCAGCCATTTGCGTTCTGCACGCGACTTTTTTTTTTTGCCACGGTAGTCACGTCAAAACGCACTCGAGCGTTCTTTCGCTTCTGCGCTGATGCACGGCGGATATTGCTAATTATGTTTGCTGATGTGCAATCTTTTTCATTTTCTAAGTGTTTCGACAATATTTTAAATTAATAATGCTAAGTGCCAAATTATAAGAGAATTTCATTGACAGGGTTGTTTTATTTAGTCTGTCGCTGTCTGAGGCACTTTATGCGGATATAACGTCAATCGTTTTATAACTAAGATATTTTGTGTAATTTCAGAATTTTAGATGTCAAGTGATATCTTTTATGAACTTCGTGAAATTTTTACCGATAATTTTATCATAAATTACGTTTGGGTACAAAGATCAACAACAACGTTAATTGTATTTATTTGATTTTTTTCTGTGCACATTGCAATATTTTGAAGAAATCGCGTTAGCCTGTTGAATAGTAATCAAACGCGGCATCTCACACGTAAGCATATACATCGCGGATGCGTGCGGCACTGTTCTAAAAAGAGGCTTATGTAAACCCGCGTGCTTGCGTGACGAGATTATTTCCATCAGCGTGTGTGCAGCTGCAGCCAGCGAGACAAAACGCAATTATTTCATGTGATTAGTTGCTGGATTATACTGATATTTATTTCGCGAGGTATTTAATTTGCTTTTTTGATCGCTCACGTAGAATCAACAAATTTTGTTTTTGCCTTGCTGCAATATTCTGCCTGCGCGTACTTGGAATTTGTAGTGCTATTTTTAAAAAAACTCTTTCTCTCCATCGGGATGTTGGCTATATTCGTTGAAACACTTTTATTATTAGGTAATTTTGTTTTGCTATAGCAACAGAATAAAACACCTCCAACGAATCCATCATGTAATACAAATTCTAAATAGAAATTCACTTGCGGTATTTTTTATTTATAATATTTATATATCCAATCGATCATTATTTTTATTTATTTACATGATATTTCGCGCGATATTATGTTGAAACCACACTCGGTCAAATCATTGCTACATCACTATTTGCACAACTCTTCGTGTTCCATTAGATAAAGAAATCTTCCTTACGTTCATATTAATAGCAGATCGAACGATCTCATTCATCAAATGCGCGTAGATAATGTTTCTGCAGTTTTATCTAAAACAAGATAAGCTATCTACTTGCTTACAGGCAGTCGGTTCAACAATTGTTACTAGAGTGAGCGTTCGTGAGCAGTGCTATGCGTGCATTTCGTACAGCATAACAGCTGTTGGGTTCCACCAAGCTATTAAAGCTTGAAAACAATCTATATTTTTAAAGATGAAAGTATGTTTCATCTTACTTTGTACCCTTGCATACTGTGCAACATTATTAGATGGTTATAGAATACTAGGCATTTTTCCATATAATGGAAAGAGTCACAATGTCATGTTCAGTGCCCTAATGAAGGGGTTAGCAAAGCGTGGTCATCAAGTTGACGATATCACGCATTTCCCAGTGAAGGATGCAGGCAAGACGTACAACGTTGTAGTGAATCTTAATGGAACTTTGAAATCAGTAGTGAATAGCTTTACAATAGATTACGTAAAATTATTAGATCATGATGTTGCTCGTATGATTGCTGATGATTATGGTAACGCATTTTGCAAACTAATGGATCTTCCTGAAATGCAAAAGCTCATAAAAAATCCTCCTAATAACCCTCCTTACGATGTCGTCATCACTGAAGTAAGTGAAATATTTGTTACAAATAATTCATTATTAGAATTCAATGATTATAATTTAAAGGTGAATAAATAACATTTTTGTGCAGGCATTTGGATCACATTGCTTCATGGGCTTTGGTCATCTTTTGAACGTACCAGTAATCGCGGTCTCGAGTTCAGTTGAATATCCATGGGTTAGTCAATTAATTGGGAGTGACGATAACCCAGCTTACGTATGTAATGCTTTATCGTCCGATTTTGACAAAAGTTCATTCTTCGATCGTTTATGGAATACGGTGTCTTATCACCAAACCGTACATACATTTCATAAAACGTCAGAAAAATTTCAAACAGATGCTATGAGAAAATATTTAAAAACTGACACACCAAACATTCGTCAGGTAGAAAGAAGCGTGGCATTGACCTTGGTCAATCGGCATCCAGTATTGTATGGTGCCAAACCTATAGCTCCATCTCTCGTTGAAGTAAGTGGCTTGCATATCGAACAAAGTGAGCTTAGAATACTCACTCCTGTAAGTATACATAATTATCTTATATTATTAGAATTTATACGGTCAAGACGTCTTGACTAATACAGTTGTTGTCGGTTAGAAATGGAAAAAATACTTAGATGAAAGTAGCGACGGTGTTGCATATTTCACATTCGGGTCTCTCGTGTTGATTGAATCGTTGCCTGAAAAAACAATTCTGGATGTCTATAAATCATTTGCCAAGATAACACCCATTCGAGTGATAATGAAAATTGCAGATAAACGAAAGTTGCCACCTGGACTGCCGAAGAATGTATATACGTCAGCGTGGATTCCACAGCAAGCCGTACTAAGTAATGAACAAAACTACACTGTTTAAATATGAAACAATTTTGTTTTTTTCTTTATTTAATATTATGATTGTTTTCCGTTACAGGTCATCCAAACGTGAAAGTCTTCATAACTCACGGCGGATTAATGGGTATTCAAGAAACTCTATACTTTGCAGTACCAATCATTGGAATACCACTATTTGGCGATCAACATAGAAATGTTGCAATATTTGTAGAGAAAAATATGGGAGTCAAAATAAATTTTGACAACATAACGACAGAATCTCTTGATGAAGCTCTGAATGAAGTTCTTAAAAACCCCAAATACAAGTATACCTTCTTGTTATACACATCTACAAAATGATTATGAATGATTGATGATGTTTATAATTTATCGGTAGGAAAAATGCCAAAATCTACTCAAACTTATTCAAGGACAGACCAATGAATGCAACGGACACCGCAAGTTTTTGGATCGAGTATATTATTCGTAATGGACCTAATGTATTAAGATCTCCAGCACTTGAATTGGAGTGGTGGCAATTGCACTTACTCGATGTGTATGGATTTATATTGGCGAGTATTGTATTAACTACGATATTATTGTATTGTATCCTGAAATATTCGCTTGATAAGTTACTCTATGGAACGAGTGAAAAACATAAAAAAGAATAAATAGCAGCAGATTACAGAAAATTGAGTGATATCTGATGAAGTTTAAAGATCCAAGTAGGAGTAGGGTATAATAAATTAGCATGCGTGGTACGTACACGCATGCACATCCGGGAGTCTCGTCAGAGTATGAGAGGGGGAGAGAGCAAAAAAAAATCGGCGGGTGACTTAACGTAGAGAGGAGGAGAGTGAGTGAGAGAGAGAGAGAGAAAGGTAGAAAGGCTTACGCGCGTCGGGCGGAGCCGTCGGGCGATTAATTAAATTCTCGGGTAATCAAAGACGTCGCTCAAGCGTCCAGTTTTAATTAAAGTTCGGACATTATCTATTTGCTTTATCATCGCGGAATTGACTAGCACTGAGCAGCGAAGAGTGACGCCCGAAGAGAGAAGGTACACGTCTATCGAGAAACGATCGGGAATTCTCCCTCTCGTCTCTCTTTGATAAATTGTGATCTCGCTCTCTCTCTCCCTCTCTCTCTCTCTCTCCCCACCCATCTCACCACGACGACGACTCGCTTTCATCCATGCCAACCTCTATACGTTTTTCACACAGACTTTTTCATTTCAAATCCATCATCGGAATTATATTTTTGTCCGTTATACATGTCCAACTCGGCTACTGCACCACACGAGAACTTCAGTTTTTGCCGTTAAAAGTCACTTGTCGTCGCCATACGCGACCGTCTGTTTAATCTTTTACGTGAAACGCGAATTCGCTTTCAATTGATCATTACGGAATTGCGTGCGCTTTCAAAGAGAAAAAGAAAAAAGAAATAACGAATCACTAAATGTACTATTTACTTGTAACTGTGATACTTAGATATTAATATAACTATTTATAATTAAATATTCAATCAGTAATCTACGTAAGAAAATGATATTTAATGTACATGTTGCTACTGAAAATATAATACTAATGGTTGAACGCCACTTATCATATTTCTTCAGTTTCAAAAGTAAATTTATTTGAAGCATTATCGCCAACGAAGAATCTGTGAAGCAATATAGGTTTCATTTGCCAAGGTTGACGAGGAAAAAAAATGTGAACGCGTAAGAAACAGTCGAGACGTGTACAGTAATGAAAAGCGTGACGCGCTGCAGACGTGGAGTTTGATTAACCGCAAATGGCAAGTAGATAGTTCGTAAAGCGAGTGCGACAGTCGTTGAGAGAACGCCGAACAATTCATCCGTGTTTCCCGGTGTTCGCAAAACCTCTCTTTCCCGATTAGAGCCTAAGACGGTTTTACGTTTCTCTCTTGGCTGTACAGTAGTGTGGCAATCAGAGTAAGACTCGAAGAGAGAGAGAGAGAGAGAGCGAGCGAGACAGAGGGAGGGGGAGACGAGCCGGTAATATCGGGGAAAACGGCAGCGACGAGAGGCTATATACGCCCTCCCTATAAGACACTTTTGTCAATACAGCCGTGTGCTCGCTCGCGCGCCGATGCTATAAAGGCCACTCGTGTCATTTCGCAATGACGAAACTTTGTTCCGAATTCGCTTTCCGCCAAGCTCTTTTTCTCTCTCTCTCTCTCTTTCCTATCCAGCCAGTCGTCCGTTCTGTCTTTATTTCGAGCAGAGCGCGCGCGCGCGAGAGAGGGAGAGAGAGAGAGAGCGACCCCCGAGTTTCGGTCTTTATTATACTCATTTTCTTCTTCCGCTTTTCTCCCGACGCTCGCGCGCCCCGCCACATTAATTCTCTCGCTTTATTTCTCCAGACCAAGCTCGCTTTCCTGTCCTTTCTCGTGTGCGCCTCGATTTTCAATTTGACTGCAACCTTTCTTTTTCGAGTTTTCGTTCAGCTTTTCTTTTTTGCGGACTTGTTAATTTTATACCTGGTTTGTTCGTCTTTTTGAGACAAGTTTTCCCAAACAAGTCTTAGAATTCCGTGAAAAATGACAATATTATGTAATATAATATTAATATTATTTAAATAAATCGATAATTTCGCTGAGATGGTCAACACAATATTCGACAGGTGTTGCGAGTAAACATGCTGGAATAAATCTGAAGCGCACCATATTCACTGTAATGTATGAGCAAAAGAAAAAATATATACACGCATTTGAAGCTTAAGAAAATGAAGCAAACCGGAAAGTTTGCACATTATCGCACCGACTTAGGTTCAATTTGACTTATTATTGTTAGTGAGAAACGTCGTCGTCCTCGCACGCATCCTCGAATAGACAATGGCTGTAATATGCAAGAGCCGTTCGATCGCAAGGAGGGAGTACTATCTCGCGATGACGATATTACGCGCCTTTTCATCGTCGAAAAATGAAGAGCGCCTTGCCGAAAGGATCGTAGCAGCTTCGTGACAATTGGGATGCGCTCGAGATGGGGAGCGTGATGAAGCAGAGATATATAGAGCCTTCTCGCGCGGGCTTTCGCTGAGAGCGAATGACCTGCGAGATATTGTGTCCCGGACGATCAAACACTGCGATATTCGACGGATTGTTTGCGCCTCAATTTTGCAGCAGACCTCGCTAGACGCTAGCAGATCTGGCGGCCTGCCTGCCTAAGCATGACTGATGAAACCTTTCCATCGTGACTTTGAGCTTTTATCACCCATTGTTGCAGACATTTTGCTATTGGATTTTTGTTGCGCCGCAGACATTTACTAGCCCATGAATTTCATCATTTTCATGAAGATCCTCGTCTTTCATCTTTGTGAGTGAGATTTTAGACTTGCGATTAAATATATGCTTTAAAAAATGTGACTGAGACATTTATTTATTGCCGAAGTTTAAAGGGTACGATGCTGAACATTAAGATCAATCTGTAAGGAAAATTGATGAAATCGTGCGACACGGAAAAGCTAGAAGAAATGAAGCTGAATACAAAGAAAATGGAACTTCACTCTACTTCAATAATTGATTCTCTTTCCGTTAGTTTTTCCTTGACCAGTATTTTCGAAATATTATTTCGGAAGAGTGTAGGTTGAGAGAAAAAGTCGTAATATTTTTCAGCGATTGCTATTTTTCTGCTAGCAAACATAATCGTAGGTACTCAAAGTTTAATCATGAAATGCTCTATCTTCCTTTTTCTCGTTACCGTAAAAATAAAATCCTGCAAACGCCCTATTCGGCAAAGAATATAATCATCGTAGCGAGAGCCAACGCAAGCTCTTATTGTTCGGCGGAAATCTGACGCACGGAGACATTAGAATATCGACATTGGAGGAACAAAAAAAGCTCACGAAGAGAGTGCGCGGAAAAGAAAGGAAGTTTGTTATCGCGCGCTTACGCTACTCTCTCTCTCTCTCTCTCTCGGACAGGTCTTCAGTGGCGAGAGTAATTCCTAGCTGTGAATGAAAAAGACAGGAGGGGTTTGGTGCTGGTGGAATTGCTGTCGATGTCTTAGCGAGAGGACAAGAGAGAGAGAGAGAGAGAGCGAAGAATTAATCGGCGCGACGGCAAGATAAAGAGCCGGCCTGACGTTGAAAGGTGCATTACGAGGCCGGAGATTGGAGAGGAGTTTCGGTGCGCGTCGTCACCCAGTGCGCAAGCAAGCAAGCAAGGATTTGTCGCGTGACGATTGCTTATCCAACCAGACCTTTCAACCTTTGCGCAGTCGTCGTCGTCGTCGGCGACGAGTAACTGTGAGATCCTTTCTCTCTTCATTTTCTTCCTCGCGCTTTCCCTCTTCCAATCGGTGCGTTTGTCATTTGGATTATTTCTTTTGATTTTACAAAACAAGCTCACCAATACCTGTGCAAATGAAAATCGATCGATACTACATCCAAGGAGAAGACCATCTGACCTGCCACTTAAATTTCCAAAAGAACCTCTCAAGAGTATTTCCCGCAGACATTGAAAGACAGCGAGTGCACGAATAAATAAAGCGGTCGAATTGGTAAGAAAAAAGAAGTGAAGCGCGCGCATGGGGAAGCTGACCGACCATAAATACTGGCGCGTCCAAGTCGATTCCATGTGCGCGCTTCGTCGAGAGATTCCTTGCGATTTCTCCCTCTCTCGCTCGGCACGCAAACGTCTGATCTCGTGTTTTTCCCTCTCAAGTGCATTATATACGCCGACCAGCAATCGCTTCTTGTATACGCCGGATTCATCTAGCCGAACCGAATGCTATTACAAGGCCGCAGAAAAATACTGCACTTGAATTTTAGAGGTGCTTTGGTATATTTGATATGGACCAAAGATAGGCGAGTATATAACGTACGTGCGCTCCCTGTCATGCTGCTGCGCCCAAGGACCTTTGTATCTACGCTATATATACGTGTTCAGCGGCAATGTACGTACGCTTTTAATGGTCTCCTACTCCCGACTGTTGCTGCCTCCTGTTTTGGTCACCAGATCTGCTTTCGTGCTGTTTCGTTCTTTCGGAGAGTTTGGTAACGAACCTTTCGTCTTTTTCTCCTATTCTCCAAAGTGTGAAATTAGTACGCCATTGCTGTATTGATTAATTCGTCTTATTTAAGATACACAAAAAATAAAAATCTACCTCTCATTCCATTTTCACTCCTAAAAATAACACTTTCAGCTGTTTCGAATACGATGTCCTTATTGCATAGGAAGCGATCGAGAATAAGACTCAGTCTAATTACAGAAAATCGAGTAATAAATTAAGCATTCCAGTATATATTATCGGGCTCTCGGGTTGTTTGGCTTTATCAATATTCAATCTGGAACGGGCATGGTCTCTCTCTCTCTCTTTCTCTCTCTCTCTCTCTCTCTTTCTCTCGACCTATCCGCGTGCACGAAAACTTTCGCCGTACGTCTTCGATTCTAATCCGAACAACTGCTGCCTTAACTTATTATTTATGTGCTCCCATGTAGGCGAAACGCATCGAGTTATATCCTCGCGCTCGGACATTTGCGACGACGTCGAGAGAGAGAGAGAGAGAGAGAGAGAGAGAGAGAGAGAGAGAGAGTGAGAGTCGAAGTGAAGAAAAGAAGGAGCAGCGATGGCGGAGAACGAGATATACGTTGAGAGACATGGTAAGCAGCAGCAGCAGCAGCAGCAGCCTCCCGGTCACGACTCGCAGCTCCCGTATTTGAATACAATGCATTATATTGTCCGCGTCATATCATATATCTCTGCCCGCTAAATAAACGCCGATATTTAGACCTTCGGCGGGCTGCACAGCGACTTGGTCTTCTCACTGATAAAACAAAAAAAAATGTAAAGATCGACTGAGAAAAATAAAAAATAAAAGTCTGTCGGAGAGTGGCTGTCCCTCTTTGTGCTGTCATAGAGAATGCCAAGTAGCAAGAGAAAAAAAAAAGAATAAACAGCGCTATGTACACCTAAATCAGCAGAGGCCCCAAAGGAGGTAATAAGATCGAAGGTTTTATATCGAGAACGGTCAATAACGATACATCACGATCGCGCGCGCCGGAAAGCCGTCCGATCCATCGATTATTACGTGAACACTTCCGATAAATGCTTTGATATTCGGTTGTTGCTCGATCGTGGGATATGTATCTTGCGATCTAGTAAATTGCACGAGGAAGGTCGATTATGTAGTCTTGTGCTGATTGGCTCGTTTGCTCGTGCGGGTAGCGTTTTGTCGATTTTAGAGGGCGATTGTTAGATTGTTACCTGAGCGTACGATTGTCCGGATTACTAGAATTTTGATATCGCGCCGATTTTTAATATACAACAAACTGTGAAATTATAGTAAATTAAAAACATGACATATTTTCGAAAACAATAATTAAACAACTCCGAGGTATTATTTGAAAGTTTAAATCTAAATCAAATAGTATTTTGAAATGAAGCAAAGAGATATAATAATATCTCATTGGAAGTTTTAGTCTATCAGTATGTGACAAATGTAAATTTGAAAATGAAGTATTCGAAATGATACTGCGAATGATAAAAAATAAGAAAGCCAAACATCGCTAATGAAAAGCTCATTGAATATAAAAGAGAACCAGTAAAAGTAAAGAAAAGTGTGCAGTCGATTACACAAGTAGGATATCCGTAACTGTAAATCCAAGTATCGACTCTTCACCTGATGACGGCGCGGTGCAATTCTCCCGTCCTTAGCCGTGTCCAATCTGTTGCTCGCAACTACAGCGAGCTATCTTGCAAAACAATAATTCAAGTCTCCTTAGTCATCGGCAAGGCTGTTCGCTCGATATAACACGAGAGCGCGCGCGGAGCCATAATTGGGCCAATCATCTCTGATCGAACGCCAGCTCGTTGTATTAAGACCTCTTCCTAGAGCGAGAGATGAAAGGTTGCTTGCTCGAGCGAATAATGACGACGCCGACATCGATCGGCGAATAGATGATTAGCCGGCGGAATGTATCGATGAAGGGGGAGAGAGAAAACTAGGAGAGGATGAAAAGCTCGGCAGTATCTGTCGGCCGATCTAAACTTCATTACCCGAGAGAGAGAGAGAGAGAGAGAGAGAGAGAGAGAGAGAGTGTATAGTATCCGCATTCGCGACGATACATGGCAGTGCAGGAATTGACTTACTCGTCATCAATTTGATTTTTTTATTCTTCCTTTTATTCGTTGGCGAAATAAGACGATGCGAGGGTGTACAATCATTTATAGACACGGAGATGTGGGCTTTAATCATACGTTTTTTGCTTAACATCTGGATTATGAGATGTTAGGTTAACGCTATATGATCAGGTTTTGCAAATTGCAAAGTATTTCGTATACTGAGTTCCATATGGACTATAAGTAATTTGTTTGTATCCTTTTGCTGGTAGAATATTTAAAAATCACAACAAATGATAATTTGTTTAAGTTTTTATTTAACATACGTTATTAATTTTCGAATTATGAATAAAAATAATTCATCAAGAATAGTTGATAAATCGTTGAGTTATAAATGTTGATGATACGTCAACTATAAATTTTATTTTAAGTTGCTTGAAATTGTCATTAAAAAATCTAAATTTAATTATATAAAAAACAATTCGAGTTGAATAACAAAATATTCAAGTCGTTATGAAAAACGATTTTAGAAAAATTAGACTACTAAAAGGCCAAATATAGGTCATTTGATTGATAATCAATATAAAAGAATTAATAATAAAGATATGATATCAGAATATTTGAATAATTATATTTGTGTAATGTTGGATGTTAGTTAAATACGACAAAATCAAAAATTTAATCAATGAAAAGTGAAATTACCAATGTTTATTGATAAGACTATTTTTCTTCGACATTTTACAGCGCAAGAAATTACAAACGTAATATGCAAATGGCTGTCCATTAACATATCTCTTTAATTAATGCCTTAATTTGTCGGTTTGACCAGATGCTTTATAAAAAGATGATATTATCCCAATTTATAAAGGTAAACGAAAAAATGAACCAGAGAATTATAGTTTCCTTTTTTATAGTTTCACTATTTTTTCACTTTTTATAGTTTTGCATGCCAAGGAATTATATTTCACTTATTTTTATCATAGAAAAAATATTTGAATAATACATATATAATGGAATATATAACTTTGCCTATAACTTTATGAATAACAATAAAATATTTTATAATAAGGCTTTACAGAAAATGTTGGAAAAGAAAGATAAATTGCAAGCAATATGCGAAAATGTAGATGAGGAAATTCCAACAATCCGTAGCCTTTCTGGATTTAGCTTATGCACTTGATACGGTGGATCGCAATATCTTTCTGCAAAAATTGTACAAATACGGAATAAAAGGTAATGTACATGACCAATAAGAAATTACATATCTGAGTTAAATTAAATAATAAAAATAGTAATTATGAAATAATCGAAATTGGAGTTCCACAGCGTTCAATTCTGCAACTACTTTTCTTTATATTATATATTAATGACTCACTTGAAAATATATCAAATGATTCTGTGCTAGCATATGTAAATGACTATGCTGTGATATCAGGGGATAATTGGGATATTGCTATAAATAAAATGAATGAATTACTTAAATATATAGCTAAATGGTTGAATATTAATAAATAATTATTGAACATTCACAAAACTATCTATATGTCTTTTGGTAGCTACGAAATAAACGTACCTACAAACACTAAGAATAAAATTCATAATAAAAGCATTAAAAGAGTGGAGTCTAATAGGTCTTTCGGCGTTATTTTTATTTATTTATTTATTTATTTATTTATTTATTTCCAAAGCCATACATGTGACATTATGAAAATTGTGATCCAGTAAAGAATGTAGTTTCTGTACACTGGTCTGGTTTGTAATTATAACTTAAAGACTAAAAAAAATTAAAAACGAACATCATTTACAAAACTAAAAAATTAGTATTTACTTTTTAAAAATTAACAAAAATCACGCCTACAAAATATTGCTGCATATATACTGTGTTTATTATTTATTCAACCATGTCTTTTCAACTCGATCTTAAGTCATCTAAGTTTTGCCACAACAACTTTTTTTTTTAATTTCTCGAAGTAACTCAACAAGAACGTCTTTAATTCAAATTAATTTTCGTCATATTTATGAAAAGTTATATCACGCGTCAAAAGGGCAATTGCATGAACCCCGCGATAAAATAGTTCGGTCACTACAGTCTACACTCTAATCTCTGTTTGAAAACCAACAAACTTTCTCATGGCACTGTTTCGCACGGAACGGTAAGAGCAGGCCTCTGCACGATTCTTACTTTCGCAGCTGCAGAGTAGTACCCGTAGACATCGGCGCGTTACATACTTGGCGCGTTCGTGCCAATTGACATTTAACATGCAGTTGCAGCAGCAGCAGCCCAGTTTCAACTTGGTTTTGTGTGGCTGCATGCGCGATGGCGCTTATAGCGGTGTATCGCTTCGGGTTTATGATCTCATCGTACGATTGATTTATGTCGGCAATTATAGCGTGGCAACGAGTGACGCACGGCCTCTCCACGTGTCTTCCCAAATGAGTTATGGATGTTAATCTCGGGAAAACCAATCGCCACCTCTCTCTCTGTGATCCCGCGAGCGCATCGTCTCTACATCCTCTCATCTCCTTTTTTCGCTTTCCTTTATCCTTCGACTTGATTTCTCCACGCCGCGCGAGTTTTCATTATTCGATGCTTGATTATCCCGAGCTTTTTCCACGTATACGCGAGGATGCTCGATTCCGATTACGTAAGGCGCGCAAAGCGTGATCGATATTCTTCCTTTTTTTTTATTGTTTCTCGCTGATCGATACTCAGCTGCGTTAAGTCGACGTGATTTATACTTTTGTTATTGGCTGGCCTTCTCTCTTTCACGCTTGTGTGATTTAAGGCTGCTGACATCGTTTAAAAATAAATATACATGTATGCATGCAAATGCGGACATATTGATTTCACGTTTTAGAAAGGAAAAAAATAAAGAAGCCATAACAATAATGCGCGGCGTTTCGCAGGGTACAAGGAAAATTAATTGAAACGAGCTGCACGCGGACGACTAATGATTTGCTTATCGTCAATTTGTAGATGCAATTTAGGTTGTACCGGCAAAGCGTGTGCAGTGACAAGCCAATCGTTCGGGACTCTACTCTCTGGGCGTCGAGAGCGCCTCTCAAAATGCATCAGCGTGCTGTGCAGTTTGGAAAGGCAAGAGCGCTCTTGGGCGATTAACATAATTGGTGCGTGCTGCGCCGAGACACGCGTTGTCCAATCTCGTGACACCTTTACGCTTTATGCATCTTAAGTCTCCCAAAATTAGCGTCACACTTATTTACGATCCGCGCATGGAATATTTTCGCGTTCGCTTGCGTTCGCTCGCCTCGACGTCGTTATTTCTTTTTTTGTTTTATTTATTTTTTTTTTTGCGATCGACACTTCATCAACCTCAGTTGCGTAATTGATTATTTCGGCAATGCGATGAAATCGTCGGTCTCTTTAACCCGATAAATTGGGAAAACAAAAAAGAAAATATCTCGGAGTTATAAAAATGTTTGGCCGCCTGGAGAACTGCAACTCTTTCGAATAAGCGCGTGCAGCTGCAGAGAGAGAGGAAAAAAGATATCTTGCGCTTGCGCTATTGGCAATCTCTGAGCTCTCTCTCTCTCTCTTTCCTTGTATATGCTTTGGCATGTATTCGTTGAGCGCGCGCACACGTGCGCCGCGACACACAGGAGCGTTGTTGTGTATCGTTGCGCTTCCATTTCTATTCTGACAAATGGACGATCCTGCGACAATAGGTGCGCGAGTCCGCAACTCCGCATACACAAATTTCGACGAAAGCGTTCCCTTCCGAACTGGCTCTGTTCCAGCCTTCGATTGTAACCCGCCAAGAGAGAAGAGAGAGAGAGAGAGAGAGAGAGAGAGAGAGAGAGAGAGAGAGAGAGAGAGAGAGAGGAAGACCTCACGATACATCCAACGGAGAAGAGAGAGAGAAAAAACCTCTCATACTTGTCCGTAATAAAGTGTTGCTGCAGGGAGGGAGGCAAATGGGATCATTTTGTTTGACTTGGAAAATTTTTCCGGAGCTTGCGACTTTCAAACTTTTGTTTCGAATTACTTGCGCTTTCTTATTGTACGAATTTCAAACTTGAATTGTTTGTAAATCGTTTTATACTTATTTAAAAATTATGTAAGTTTGAATACTAACTCGACTAATGCAATAATTGTAGGCGTAGATTTTCAACGGATTCTCGAAAAAGTGTGTCCGCATAATGCGTGATAATTCACAGAAAACTCGCGGTGATTATAATTTTGCGCGAGTGCGAGCGTGCGCGATGGGGGATGAAAGCGCGGCGAGCATGAAAAATGTATTTTCACACGCACGTGATGCCACATGGTAATAATGTGCGCATGCGCGTCAAATGGCCCGCTGGTGTGTGCGCGACAATCAAGCTATATAGCAGAAGAACAAGCGGCCGGAGACTGTAACCAACTTTAAATTTATGTGCCTAAGACGATATAGACGTGATAAATCATTATTATAATAACGAACGAACGGCGCATGGTGAAGTTTTCGAACATAAAACATTTGGCGCCCGCGCCACACTTTCCGTGTGTGTATCTCACAATGTCAAAACTCGCCGCACCACTGAAGCTCCACTCGTCATTGCACTAATTGCTCGTGGAAAGTGCAACAAAGAAGCGCCAAGTCATTCGCGACACACTGACAAAACTCGCTAAAGCAGCGCTGCAGCGAAGAAGAGAAGCGCGAAAGAAAAAGACAAAGAAGCCTTTCAAGGGCTATTTACATTGCTAATGTATCGCCGCGAAGCCTAACTTCTAATTAAACAAATTCGCACAACTCGGTTGCTCAGGCTGCCGCGAAAAGGAAGGGTCGCTCGTTAGCGCGAGCGGCTCACCCGACGACTTATACCGCCCGGGGCGGAGGCGCCTCTGATTCATCGGCCAAGCCCGAATGAATATTTATAAGAAACTGCAAAATAGTCGTCGCATCTCTCTTGCTCTCCTTGGCTTTCTTGCCTGTTTGCGATGGATCGTGCGAGCCAACGACAGATAGTCTCGCAGAGAGACACTTTATCTTGTGAAGCTGCAAGTTTCTAGAGTGCATGTGATATATCGGTTTGCTCGCGTACTTTTCTACTAGCTGTTATCCAAAAATCTCTAATGACTGCCAAAATTAGCCCATTTTTAGATAACTGTACCAGCCTAGGAAGAGGAGCTTCACTTTTATGACAATTTTCTTTTTCTTCATCTTACGTAAACGAATTATGAAATCTCAGTCAATTTTCAATTGTAATAATGTAAAATATTTTGCTTCATTGAGAAACATCATCGTCGTGTTGAGATTTCAGAAGTGGAAGAGGTAACACTCATGTCAGACAATTTACGTTTCTATAAATTCTATTTTCGTTAGGAAAAGAAAACCAAGAAAAACCAAAATTTTCTAATATCTTCGTCAACAAAAGTACACTTTTTGCTCGAAAAGTTTTCTTGATTAAAATCATCCTAAACTATGTATTAAGAACTGATTTATAAATTGATCAATAAAATTAGCCGAATGGTCAAAATATCAACTATTAAGCGTTTTTTATGTGCTTAGTGACGCTTCCTTTTATCAATCGAAGTTTTTTGATTGTTAATCTAAAAATCATTCAAATTTATTCAAGACTTGAAATCTGAAAACATTTTTTTTTAAACAGCATCAAAATAAAAATTGAAACCGTCAAAACTGATATTGTTGTCGTAATGCATAAAAAATGAATTGAAATGCAGCATTTCGATTCGCAAAACAAAGAAAAGAAAAAGAACGATGCTCGAACGAAAGTCGGCATTTTCTAAGCAATATAATCAGCTTACTCATTTGAAATTGGCATGCTTCTGGCTTATCGTGCGCAGTGACGGGACCAACTGCGTGGCGGTGGCGGCGGCACCTGCGAGCACGATTGTCGGCGAGCCGCGCGCGGCTTGAGTTAAGTCACCATAAATCATAGGTCTTTGATAAGGAGTCGTTCATTAAGCGACCTGAGCGAGCGAACGAGTAGACGTAACGAGCCGCCGCCACCGCAGCCCTAATTAATTTCACATTCTTCCTTCCTGCTTCTGCAACTTCTTATTGAATCTTCTCTTCTCCTCTTTCAATCTCTCTCTTCCTCTCTTTCTCTCTCTCTCGCTCTCTCTCTCTCTCTCCCTCTCTCTTTCTCTCTCTCGCTCTCTCTCTCTCTCTCTCTCTCTCTCTCTCTCTCTCCTTGCTGGAGTAAATTAACTGCACACCTAATTATACACCAAATTTAACAACTTTAAGCGAATTAACGTCGATGTGCTTAATGACCTACATTGCTATGAGCATGCGGCTTGTCAGTTTACACATTGATTGCTACGAGCATATATCTGACAAAACTGAGCGATCGAGTTGTTTGTGCGAGAAAATTTGTTGTTAAACGTCTGTTGATAAAGAAATGATATTCTGAAAATCATGAATTTCAATGTACTTCTGTAACTGTCTATCATAAATCTATTAAATGATTCTGAAAACTCTTGTACCTTTTTTCGTTCAAGATGAGATGTCATTTATACGTGGCTCATTATAATAAATTTGTGGTCGATACACGCAAAAAATCACGAATATTACTTTTTCATTCGCATCTATAATGTTGAAAACTAAGCTTTTTAATCTCACGAGCGGAACGTCCTTGATTTATTTTGGAGGTATAGAAAAAACTTTAGAAAACTATTGAAATCCAAACAGTGTCGTAACATCAATTACGTGCATGTTTTACACAACCGCATGATCTCCCTTGCCATTTATCACATAAAACTATCTATTTCCTCTATTCCCGTTCGCTACTTTTTTCCACTCTAGCTACATGTATAAAATATACAGCGCCAAACAATACTCACCTAGTTTGTCGCGATGTACTATCAAAGTCTTTCCCACACGAGAGCAGAAATTATCGAAGAGATAATCGAATAGAGGCCTTTGGCCCTGGAAGACGTCCACTTGGGCGCGAGACAAAAGTGTCGCGCGTCCGTGTGAGGTCTCTCACGCTCCTCTTTGGGGAGAGGGAGAGGGCGCAGTAGGCTATATCTATGCGACACTTCCGGCGTCTCGTCGGAGCTCGATTACCAAGCAATAAAACATCCTCCAGTGCACCTGCGGGCCCATGTGCCTCCGCGATAACAAGCACACCGGCTGCCTCTTACGCGCCCGAGCAAAAACAAAAAAATAAAAAAAAAAACAGAACAACAAAAAACCTTCCGCTCTTTCGTGTTTTATCCGACAAAACTGTCGCTGTCTGCCTGGCTTTGTCTCGCGTGCTCTCAAATGTTTGTAGGCGTTGCGCGTTTTCATACTCATTTTCGTACACAAGTGTAAAGATAATAATCGTGCTCTCTGGTTAAGTAATACTTAAGAGATTTTCCCTTAACAAGCAGAGATTCGAGAGAGTTTTCAGGTGACGTATTCGCTGAAAGTTGCAAGTGGAAGAAACCTCTATGAACGTAATGTAAAGGCACTGATCAAGACCTTGCGCGTATCGCGTCAGAAAGCCAGCAGTATATTAGATTATAATAAGATATAACGCAAACCAAGGCAACTAAATTGGCATTTCAAAGTGTATAATCAGTCCTGTACTCCATCATCTCGCTTAGAAAGTGAGCGCGCGAACTTTCACATACGTGCTAAACCAATAAAGCTCGAAAGTAATTGTCGGCCGTAAAACTATGGATTGATTTATAAACCGTGTGGCACGTTCGTACGCGAAGGCAGAATATAAATAAGCGCTGAAAAATTGTTTAATTAGCAGAGGCTCAAAATGCAAAGTCATACATAGTTCTGTCGAGCGAGAGTTCGCTAATGTGGCGACTTCTGCCGCTACCTCATTTCAATAAACATTAGACGAGTTGCCATAAATAAGCTGGCTAATTAGAATTGATTCTAACGCGTTGAAAGGCCATATAAAGCCGTACGCGCTCACTTCAAAGGAGCAAAAGTGCATGGACTTTATAGGATTTACACGAGCGAAGAGGCTGCCGCGCAAGATAGGAGCGTATTCTAAGGCTACCGTGCCAAGCAGAATAAATAACAAATATCAGAGGAATTGTTGTAGCTGCGTAACTCGCCAACAGAAGGCATTTCTGCCTTCAAAACTTCCGTTTGATTAATCAATTCCAAATGGATATTAGCAATAACGTTTGTACCTTTGATCTCCGACACAGCCTCTATTCTATCAGCGGGTACATCTCTTTGGTTAATTACTTCAATCATTTTGGGATATCACGAACGAGCGAGCCTCATGGAATTCGTACGACTTGAGAGCCGAATGCATTTCTTCGAGCGTGCAGCTCTTTCTGTCGCTCAATAAAAAAAAAAGAAAAAAAGAAGCCAGGAAAGCGACGAAATAATAAAAAAGACGCGCATCTCGCTCTGAAGCGCGCGAGCATATAAAACGAGTGGCCGTTGAGCTTGTATTTGCAGGCTCGCGAGTGCGCACGAGCGGCCAGAGGAGAAGAGGAAACATCGATACAAAGGAGAAATTATTATCGAGCCACGCGAATTATGCCGGGCTGTCGCGTGTAAATAGTCGCCTGGACGAAATCGATTTCGCGCCCTCTCGCGCTTCTATGCTGCAGCCGCCGCCGCCGCCGCCGCCGCCCGTATCTGACTTCCTGTGTACAGCTCCAGCGCTCCTTTTCTCCCGCTTTTTTATTATCCTTCTTTATTGTTCGAAACTGAGATTCTGCAAAGTGTCGCACTTTCTTCGCAAGACAATTGTCACTTTTTCACGCACGCCTTGCTTTTATCGACCTCGCGCTCCTGGAGCCTTTTCTATTACATTGCAAAATTACTTCTTCGCGAAAGATGAGTTGTATTTTAAGAGGCGTCGCAAAGGACGTGATATTACAAAGTGTTGTTCATACTAGCCTAGCGATATTCGCTACAGCTTGTCTTCGGTAATTTTGTACCCGATGTGCAGTCTGTCCCCGTCAGTCGTCATGTCAATCTATCTCATCCTGAAAAATAAACTTGTAATCATATCAGACGAAAGCTTCACTTCCGCTTCAGATGTTAATGAACAAAGTTGACGGATTTATATTGGAATTACCTACGAGTATATCATTTTAATGGCACCGAATTACTACTACATTAGTAAGAGCGACGTCCTGCTGCTGGACGAAGAGCCGCAGAGAAGCATATCCCACATTGAGCATATGACACTCTCTACTCACATTTTCATAATTTTCATTAGATATCAATGACGAATAGCAATAATTTTCACGGCGTCGAGAAATGCTGGAACAAAAAAAAGGCAGCCGAAAGCTTAACAACGGATTGTCATTATCGATGCTCGGCAGCAATCTCCTCTCATCTCCTCTGTCCTTAGCCCCTGCACACACTTTTTCTCCATAGTACACGTAGTTCGTAGATATACGCGTAAGCGTTGTATAAAGTTTTGAGTAATGGGCTTGGAGGCACGATGGAATGACGTGTTTATAAACGCGCTTGCGCTTAGCTTCTTTCGCTCGCGGCTTGGTACGCGGCGGCGGCGGCGGCGGCGGCACTTTGTGGCCTCGTAAAACAGCACCGGCCTTGTAAATCTGTGCAGCGGCAGCTCTGACAGATTCCCACCTCCTATTCTCTTTATCTCCTTTGCCTTGCGTTTTAGCCTCTCCCTCGGTTTTCCTTGTTGCGAGCGCGAGCGCGAGGATGATCCACGAGCAATAGCATAGATTAATTGCGAAAAAGCGGCCTCGCGATATTTGAATTTTGCCGCGCCCACGCCACACCGTGCCGCGCAACTTTTAGGATTGATTCACTTTTAACTTAGCCGAGACTGCACAGCCTCTGCTCTGTGGCCTCCTCTTCCAGGATTAATCACGATTTTCGCGCGGCCATTAGTTTTGATTTGATGTACTTTGCTGCGAGCTTGCGACTGACTTCGTGGGATATAATCACTCGATTGATTTGGAATTTTAATATCATTATATTTCTGGACTAGAGTTCTGTGAATAACTGATCACGAAGGAGATGACGTCTTCACAAATACACGATTGAGTAATATCAATTATTAATTTCCATGAGAGTCAAAATTAGTGCTTTAACGTGTCAACATCACTGTTTCTGTCTGTTCTCGTTCGTCATTCAGTCAGAAATATGCAGCTTTATTTCCAGACACATGTAATTCCAGTGTATTAAAAAAGCTCTTGTAACTTCAACATCGATAACAAAATAGATGACAAGTATATCTTTAGTCCGCATCGAGAATGAAGAAAAATTCATGTTGATCTCGAATTGTATCATTGTTGATCTATTAATCGGCCAACACAGTCTGATAATTCTCTTGTACTTCATTGTTCGATGATTATTTTCACGTATCCTGCGCTTTGTCATCCTGTGGATAATTTAACTTGAAATGCAGAAAGAAAGGAAAGAGACGATCATCTGATTCATCTTACTTAAAAGATCCTCATTATTACGATTGCGCCAGCATTTAATTATCACTCGTTTAAACGACACAGGGCTCAAAGAATATCCCTCAGCAATTCACGGTCACAACTCTGCAGCTTAGCCCATAAGTAAAAAAAAAGTGAACAAAGCCCCCCACGGCAATATCCCTGCATTGATATGCGTTTTGTCAATAAAAAGCGCGTATTTACGACATTATATCGAGAGAAGCCTCCTCCGAGCCGCCTCGTCACGAATATTTCCATTTTCAATTTCGAGCGTTGTTATATTCTCTGACCTTACCGGAATCTTTTTTCATGTTTGCTAAAATAAAATTGCTATAATGAGGGCGTTGCCACGAAGCGCCGTAGCCGGCTTCGGCTGAGATACGTAAACGACTGGTGTCACAATAACTTGCGAATCCTTATGCACTCGATCGCTGCGCTGGCTTGCTCGCTGGCGCGAGCGCGCTTCTCTGCTGCCGACCGAAAGAAACGTACGGCCCCCGTAAACACTGGCATTTTATCTGACTCCGCGCTCAAACCGGACTTTTGCGCTTGTGCCTGTCAGATCGAGAACTTCGTAGTTCTTCGATTTAGCGCCGCGCGAGTGCGAGCTGACGAAGAAAAAAAAACGGAACGGATGAATCGCGCGACAAGCAAAAGGAGAAAACTGGTATTCGCCGCGCAGAGCAATCAAATTTATTTTGAAACGACTCTCGACGTACACTTGTAGGCGCGCGCACCTTCAATAAGTGTATTTATTGCATTCCTTTGTGACTCGGTCAAGTTTTTTGCTTGAGAACTATCGGCAATCACTTAAGCCGCGGCTACGTCGTCGTCGTCGTCGTCGTCGCGTATCCGACGCACGAGAACGTATGGGCGCATCATTACAATAACTTTTCGTCAGTTGCCTGGCGACGAATAGCAGACAGGCAGCGCGCGCGAGACAGAGAAATAAAATGTCGGCGGTCGCGCGGCGATGTTGTATTAATACTAAGTAATATTGCTAATAAACGTATTTCTTGAGACGCGTAAATTCGCTGATAAAAGCCGGTAATAATCCATAAAATTTTATTGAGCTAAGAGTATCACAGTATTTCGATTTTATTTATGTAGTCACATTTTCGTACCGCGGCAACAACAAAAGGAAAAAAAAAAGATGAAAACGATTTTTTGATACAAGAATTTTCAAAGTTATTGCTCGTAAAATCGCGTGCCTCCCTTTTTTTTCGAGCATCCATTCGAAAGAGAATTCGTTCATTTGCAATTGACGTCTGCTAGTTGATGGGGTTTTGCCTTGCGAACGAATTAATTGAAATTGCGGGTGCGCGTGTGCGCGCAACTAGCGAGCGACGGCGACGCTCGCGCAGGCGCAAGAATTTAGCCGCGCAGAGATATCTCGCGCGATAAAGCCACGACTACTGCTTGCATTAATCGCTACTTTACGATGTTTCGTTAGCTCAAAATAGCGTGAGCTTTGGCCTTTTGCTTCCAATTATTCAGTTCGATCGGTTCTTTTTCACCTTCTCGCTTGACTTTCTAAAATACTCCAATGCACTACTCATCGATTCAGCATTATTTCAAATACGTTATTGGAGCCCCGAAGATATTTCGCAAAAACACTGGCATTGATATCGTTCGTTAGAGACGAAAAAATGAAGGAGAGCGAGGTAATGAGGCAGCATAATAAAATCTCATATCTAACGTGCAACCAATAAACAAGCAACGCCACATCCACGCCTTTAATTTGCATTCCGAAGGCAGCTCCGAAAAATCGGCGCCGATAAAATTGGATGAATACCGATTAAGGTATCCTGCCCGCGCGAGCCTCTCGTTTTGCGAAAACGAAAGCGAGACGAGCGCACTTAGACCTGAAGCGCAGAGCCGGGTACTGGCGCGGACAAGTGTATACTTACCTACCGATTGCTCACCCACGCGCGCGCACAAGCTTCCCGCGCGCTCGCCGGCTGACATCTTCATCATCCCGGGAGCCGAGCCGCCACTGCTAACAGGATTGAAATGCGCAGTCGACTTGCTCTCTCGATGCTCCTGGAAATGCTACACGCTGTTCACGTGGAACTGCTTGTACGCGCAGTTTCGATACGCTATTTTTTAGTCTCAACGTTTTACCTTTCTGCGAGAATTTCTACGTGGTCCATTCTGATCGATAATTTCCAGTTAAAAACGCCATATTAGAGAAGAGAATTTTACGATTGCTAATTCATGTGTAACTTTATTGGATACCTGTCTGCGTACATCCTCGCGTAACTAATTGTGCGACGACTAAATGTTGTCCCACTGAATGATACTGCAAGCTCACATTAGCTACAAATGTAATATTCATGTAACGGCTGTAGACGAGGAAGCTCTTTACGTCGTTATCGAGTCAATCTTACACGTGTGACACAAAACACTACATTCATCTGTTTATTATAATAGACAATTTCAAAATTTAGTTAATAAGACCAGTTATTTCGTGTTCAGTAGTGTACATTTTTTTACTATTGCTTCAAGTAAGAACAAATACCGAATATCAAGCATATAAAAATTCCTCACCAGTGACTCTACGATGTTATCAAATAATTGGTGATTGCGTATCACGTGCGCAAGTACTGACAAAACATTTTTGGGGGATGGCAGATGCAAGGGAGAGTTGAGGTGGGGAAAAAAAACTCGAGACACAGCCGCAGATCTATGGCAACTAAGTCGCAAATTTACGATGAACCGTAAATCCATTTAGCCTCGTCGGAGGCAAGAAGAGAACGCGCGAGACTTGTCGTTATGTTAGGTGCAGTGCACAGCAAAGCAGAGAGAGAGAGAGAGAGAGAGAGAGCGGGGAGGGACCATAGCTCTCCTACGGCGCACATAAAGAACAGGAACGCCCGGACGTGTCCAAGACGGACGGCGCTTATACGCGGATGCTGATTGTAGTGGGAGGCTACCGGCGGAGAGAGAGAGAGGAGACTATACGAGAGAGACATGCTTTCACGGTAAGCGCTGCACACGCTATAAGAAATAAGCGACCTCGCTCAGCTTACTTCACTTCGCTCAAAAAATCGCGGAAAATTGTTGTCGCTTTTCTTGCTGTGCTGTTGTCACGAGCTTGCATTGTCTTGCTGTTTTTTTTTGTTTGATGTTTTTTTCGAATTATACGGGTTAAGAAAACTCAAGAAGGTGAGTCTGATAGATAGACACTGTAAGCCCATCAATATTATAAATCTCAAGACAAACATACGTAAAAGTTCTCCTCTTAAAGTTCATAATATTAATATTAATTTATAGTAGCAGTTCATGTACAGCAGCAGTAGCGTAGAAACATATAGTGGTATCACTCCGCACGAGTGTTGTTTCGGCCGCGCGTGTCCAGGCTTAGTCCTATAAATTTCTCGCATTAAGCGAGTAAGTTCAAAGTGCAATAAAATGGCATCAATATCTTCTAGTCGAATTATTAAAGAAGTACCAACTTTCATAACCAACGCCTTCAACATCGGTTATACATCCATCACGCAAAATTATCAGGCACCCTAAACAACGTAAAAATATCTTATATATATATCAAAATCATCCAAAAACTGCATT
The DNA here is from genome assembly GCF_024137745.1 of Phymastichus coffea. Classification (NCBI taxonomy): domain Eukaryota; kingdom Metazoa; phylum Arthropoda; class Insecta; order Hymenoptera; family Eulophidae; genus Phymastichus; species Phymastichus coffea. Next base: position 349,318 of record NW_026706949.1, on the reverse strand, counting down.
TGTATTTACATAGCGGACAAATATCTTGTCAACAGCCTCATTAAAAAGTATAAACCTAATACTATCGACGAACACGCAGTTCCGATCAGACCTCTTGCGAACAAATTTAGGAGAATTTTATTTTCAAACGATCACCTAGCATTCCTAACTATATTTTTGAAAGTATTCTAGATATATTATAAGTCAATAAAGGGTGCCCAGTTTCACCGCTAAAAACCACCATTACAAGAGAAAACTACGTAAGTGTAGGTAGCTGACGGAAACAAGTATATGTCGAACAAGTCATCTCGAAAATTTGACCTATTCGAATAAGCTCTGTAGACGTGAATTATTTCATATACTTCAGCACAGGCTCAATTAAATGATTTGCTTGTAACTTGGAAGACCAACTCGTGAAACGCTATTAACTCAAATATAAATGTGAAGACACTTATAAATACTAAGTCAGCTGACAGCAAAAGAAGACCAACAGCTCAGAACCTATACCGATATATACCACAACGTTTGCCAATAAAAGACCACATCCACAAATAAGTTCAGACGAATCTCAAATCGAATTGTCGCAAAGAGTTAATGGTGAACCCCTCAAGACCTCCTCAAAAATTCTCGCAAGATTAGTAGATCTTGAAACGATCTTTAAAACAACAAATATGATATTGAACATGAGACTCCACCAAATATCAAGAGAAACAGAAGACATTAAAGTATCTTAAAAAAGAATAGCGAAGATGGATTGCACTTAAAACTTCAACATTTGTTAAAAAAGCTCGTTAAAAAACTTAATTGAATCAAAACATCGCAAACCAATAGCCAAAAAACTAATTATATTAAGTAGAAAAATTATGGATAGACTTCTTAAAATCTATGATCAGCCAAATGCCCTTGAATGAAATCTAAATTCAAAATAATCAATAATAGATTAAAGCAATTTCAAAGATATCAATCTCCATATTGGAAAGGATCCCATTAAAATTGTCAACGAAGTCAATATTTTAGGCATGTTCTTTAATAAAAGATAAACTTGGGCCTCGCATATCACAGAATTAAAGAACCAGTATAGACGCTATATGAACACCTTAAAAATTCTGTCTGCAAGAAATTGGGGAGCTAGCCAACAAATAATAACGAACATTTACAAAACTCTGATCTAATTTGAACTAAATTATGGATGTGCAGTATATAGAGTGAGAGTATTTTCAATAAACCAAATATAATCCTACACACAAGTATGAGAATATTTACAGGTACATATAGAACAAGCTTCACTAACAGTATTTTGAGTGAAAGTAACGTAATACCACTACACCACAGACGACAAAAATTAATCATGAACTATGCACTCGAGATATTTTACTTCCCCAATAACCAAGTACACAGTCTCCTTTATAAAAACCATCTCATATATGATGATAATAAAAAAATGATTAAAAAAACATTCTATTGTCGAACCAATTAATATTTCACCGAACATCATATGACTTATGAAGTTCTCCTCTCCGACAAAAAGCAGGTCCTAAAAAAAATCAGATAAATAAGAAAATCTACCAATAAGTAAATAACTTGTAGTCAGATGTATTCAACAATAACCAATGTGAAAAGAAAATAAACAAAACATTTGCAAAAACAACCCGGTCATCAACTTCAATAGAAGGATGCAAATATGATTACATGACTAAGAAGTGGACACATCCCTCTAGCTCACGAACACTCATTCACAAAAAAAAAATTTAGCTTACTACTCTACAGCACAGTTATTAGATAGAAAACGAAGATTAAAATCGTCGACTTGGACAGATAGCGACAGTGATAAATTCGATTCCTGATTTTTAAAGACAATTGAGATATACGGTCAGTCTGGATGAATCGGGCAGAAAGCGCAGTGAGTGAGTTACGAAACACTTTTGTATCGAAAATGCCAGAGACAGCGCAAGGAAGACAGCCGAGTGGAAGTATACAGGGTACGAAAAAAACGAAGAAGAAGAAGAAAGTCGCGAGGAGATAGACAAAAGAGAAGAGAGGGCGTAAAGAGAGCGAAAAAGGCGAAGAAGAAGGAGGATGGACAGTTTAGGAGGGCCGATATCTCGACGTACGCAGAGAGAGTACATCGGAAAGATTTGTGCGCACGGTGGGTTTATCTGGAGGCCGATCGCACGAAGAATTACGGATTTCGATGGGGCCACAACTCGGCATGTCGTCAACGCTTCGAAGTTCGAACACACTATCTCGCTCTCTCTCTCTCTCTCTCTCTCGCCGATTTCACGATCAAAGACTTTTAAATCTCGATTATATATAAGTGTATACTAATCTTTCGATCCTTTCAGATTTCTTGTTTAAAAACTGAACCTATTATCAGTGCAAAAATGGTGAAAATTCAATGAAAATTGTGCGAATCGTTGAAAGAAACAAGTAATTGGCTCGAGCATCAAGTTAAAAGAGAGAGAAGAAAAGAAGAATAAGGTGGGCCAATCGAGCTTTCCTCGAGGGTTAGTTCAAGAAGATTCTCTAACCTCACCCTCCCCGGTGTTTTATTTTATCTTCTCCGCTCCATAAGATCGCATTCTTTACGACCCATTAGACGAATTCATTACCGGCCCTGAGGCAATAGGTGGTGGCGGCGGCAGAAACGCTCCTATCCTCGAGTGTCTCTCTCTCTCTCTCTCTCTCTTTCTCTCTTCTTCGTTTCTTCGCGTTTGTTCATCTGAACATCGTGGGTTTTTTCCCTCGTTTTTCCCTGTCGTGCGTTTACAATCAATCTTGGCCCCAAAAGACTGTGAAATTTATGCCTTGGCGAAATACTTCCTAATGGCTTTTCGAAATCGCAAATTCATTCCTTTGTCTTGATTAACAAAAGTTTTACGCTTGAGAGAGCTTCTTGCGAAAATCTCCTTTGTTAAAATCCATTCTAATTCTATAAACTAAAAAAGTGGTATGAATTTTTTTCTAAAAAGTATCGCATAATACATGTCTATAATACAATGGAAAAAATAGGTTTCTTATTACGGAGGTAACGTTTATTTCTAGTTCTATAAACAAAAGCAGCTAAATAATGTTAATTAGTTGCAAGCAAGTTCAGTAATTATAAACCAATGCCTCGGGAGAATAATGCAGATAATTAAATGCATCGAGATCGCGTTAGTAAACCGTTGCCTTGCACGCTTTCTTTTTCCATAGACGTCCGACCGATCGGTAATTCATAATTAATCGAATGGTCAATTAAAAATGAGTAGCTTGAGACTGAAAATGCCCTTATTGGCAGACTATTTATGATAATGTTAGCCCCTCGTAACAGCCGTTCTAAACGGTGAAAGCTTATTGCTTCAAACTTTCTGTACAACTGAAATTAGCGCAATCGATGATATTTTTCTCTTTATAAATTTACGGAGCTACAATGAGAATACCAAGGATTATAAATGCCAACAGTTTCTATTCTACCTCAAAATAGACTGTCAAAGAAAATTGTTTGAGACATGTAAAACAAAGTGCACACATTAAAGCGAAAGTAGGAGTCCATATATATACAGCATAAAAAATTTCTCTCCTCAATAAGTAGTCGATCGAAGTTCAAACAGCTGTTGTAACACAAGCTCTCTCTTTCTCCCTCGGAGTGCACTGACTTATTATACCGGTATTAACCCAATAATTTGCCAAGCGACCGTACATAGCCGTAGAGAGAGAGAGAAAGAGAGAGAGAGAGAAAGAGAGAGAGAGAGAAAGAGAGAGGGAGAGAGAGAGAGAGAGGAAGTAGAGTCGGAAGAGGTTAGTAATGAAGAAAAATCAAACTATATGCCATAATAAATTAATCACGAGAAGTAAATCCCGCGCATATAGATTTCTCCCGTTGATATCTGTGTATAGAAGTAAAAGTAAAAAGAGATTTGGTCGCGATTGATCGTGAATGGCGACTGCAAAAAGGAATCGCAGCGGTTAATCGAGCGTGCCCCTTATGGGCCGTGCTTGCTGCACTTTCGCGAGAACGCTAGCTGAGATTAATTGCGGCTGCTATCTATGACCGCTCGGTCTACCCATTATCTATGATATCTCCGCGCGCAGCTATACGCTACGCGCTTTGATTCATGATTGTCACGTGCAGCAACGGATCTATTGCTTTTGCCATTCGAGCGTTTCCAATGACTAAGACTCCGCGATACCTTGTCGATAAACCGTTAAACCACTAGTCTTACCAATTTTTCCGGATTACATTTAAAGGGCTTAAAAATACAACAGCATTTTAATGTTGCTCCTTTTCAACTCGAGCGATTGACGTCCACACTGTGTTCTGATATTTTCGCTTATTCAGGACAATAATTTGTTATATTTTTAACGATTTGTTAAGAATAGTTTTTTGAAGGCAAAGCTATTTTTGAAAAACTTCAATGGAATGACTTTCGTACTCCAAAGCAACTTGCAGCGTAATAATAACGGAGCTTTTAATCAACAGCATAAGACAGTAAACGATGTTCGCGCGCGAGAGAAAGAGACTCAAGCGCTTATAACATGCACGAGGCAACTTTCGGCGCGATTCTTCATGAATCCGATTACATCAATTTCCGTAAAATATAATAATTTACAAGCTGATGCACGCGTACTTCGACGAAAATTCCACTTGACAGTATATGCTCGAAGCTTGTTATCTCAAGTTTCTCTCTTTCCTCCATTATATATCGCATCTTCTCAATCTCACACGAATTTACCGAAAAAGAAAAAAGATTAAAAAGACGCCCCGGTTCCGCGAAAATAGGAAGAGTTGAGAAAACAAACAGATCTTTCAGACAGGCAGACGAAAAGATAAATGGCGCGGCTTGGCTGTATCAATTCATTAGCGCATTACGTTTAAAATAAAAAGTGCACAAACCGCGTATCCGAAGCACGCAGGACGAGAGAAAGAGAAAGAGAGAGAGAGAAAGAGAGACGATCTCTCAACCGGTTTTGCATTTGCATTCGAAATCTTGGCTTGTCTTGGCCCCAAGTCTGATCACCCGTCTAGCAACGCGACCTTCACAGTTATTTGCAGCTCGCGCTAACACTTCGCCATCGCTTTTAGATACTTGCAGCTATTGCTGCTTCTTCAACGGTGCCGTTCTTTTTTTCATTCTAAGATCAATACAATGTACTCTTTGCTACTCTGCATCCACTTACTTACCTTTATTCTTTGCTTCTGTACTGCGTTGACGTTTTCCTTGATCAACGCATAAGGTAAAGATGAGCAAAACTAGAGAGCGAATTTTATTTTATTCGACGCAAGTACCATTGGTTTTTGAATCTACTTTTTGATAAACTGGCAGTTGATATCTTAATTATCGAACACTTCAATGATTTTTGCGGTTTTTAAAACATTGTTACATTGTGCGTAAATGTACAATTTATTTGCAATTTACAAACAAGATCGTATATAAAGTTGCAACTTCAAGCTGAGTACATGTAGTAGAAATATTCATGATTAATCAATCGTTGTTATACTGTCAAGACAAACGAAAAAGAAAATAATGGAAGTTGTAAAATAAATATGGCATCATTTATATGCAACAATAAATATTATTGAACAATGTGCAATTATGCGCATCTAAAAATATTTTCGTCTCGTTCACCTTGAGGAAATAATTTAAAGTAACGAAACCTGTTAATGGAATCATTGATTTTTTTACGATATATTTATTAATATTTACTCGAGATTTATTCTAATTTAATGGAAACTACCAAATAACAGCCATTGAAAAGTTTTATTATCAGCCATCAATACGTCACGGTAGTAAATAATCAAAATAAAAAAACGACGACATGGATGAGGTCAAGGAGCCAAGGATAACGTTTAGAGAATGATAAAGTCTTAGTTATTAGTTTATAACATATATATTTATTTGAGCTTTAATTGCATTTTAAAATACAACCGAAATAATTAAATAATGACAAATCTGGTAAAATGGTTTTTCAAGAGTCGCGTATACATGATGCATATCTTTGTGGTTCAATGTGTATAGGTACGCTCGTGTACAGTTTTCGCATCGTATTTTTTGCTTTCGTTATACCTTCACGTTTTCATTTTTTTTTGTATGTATCCATAATGTTCTGTTGTGTAAGAGCGTGTGTGAAATTTGCGCGCACACGCGCGTGGTGGTGTCTGTGTTTTTTTTTTAATATGTCTAAACGCAACTTGTCCTCGTTTCATCGTATGTAATAACGCGTACACTCGTTCATTCGCTCTTTCGCACTCTTTCAGTCTCGCACGCGCGTGGGCGCGTGTTTGATGCTTCTTTTTTAAAATGTTCATCCTCATACATGCACTCAGCAGTCGTATATAATTACAATAATAATATTAATTATTATTATTATATCGATAAATACTTTTTAAAGTCCGCGATGGAAGAATTAGAGTTTACAAGAAATACGTATACAAGTGTGTGAGTTTTTTTATCAATCCTCTTCAGTTTAACTCGCTTACTTTTTTTTTGGCGATCGCTTCGCATAAGTATGCCATACGTTAAATTTAAATCCAATTGAGCCTTTTTTTCGTCTATCAACTACCGACCGTTCACACGAGCTGCTATATCACTTTCTTTCCTCCTTTATCACCTCGTACGCTACTGTGTTTATTTTTTGTGTTTCACATTTTCTCGCTCGCACTCTCGCACAGAGATTTTATCACTGTATCTCTCTTTCTCGCACAGATCCTCGCTGTTTCTTATTTCTCTTATTAATTATATACTTCAATGTAGTCAATCAATAATATACACAATATATATCGCGATAATTCGAATGATAATCAATGATTAGTATTTTACACGTTGAAATGCGACGCGTTCAGTGTTGCTCACTCGGGGATGCGCGATAATAAATATTATTTGTAAAAACAAAGAAAATTTACAATGGTCTTATCTTTCACGACACGACACTTTTTCTTTTTCCTGTCTTTTCTCTATATTTCCTATTATAGCTTATCAGTTTGCCTTTAATACTGGCTCGCGTGAAAATTTCGCACGCGTTTCACAAGGAAATTCGATATTGCACCGCATGTGTCGTGTAAGCGCAATACAAGTTTTCGCTCCTCGCCGCGCAGTCTCACTCTCGTTTTGTGTGTATGTAGTTTTTTTTTTCTCATTTTTATTTTCTTTGTTTTGAATATGCTAAAACACATCGGCCGCGTTGAGGAGGAAAATACTTGGCCGTCGCGGGTGACCAGTCCCGCGACGGATTACAATTATCAACAAAGAGATTCCTATACAATGGCGGGCTCTACTCTAGACTTTTTAACTAATCAGCTATGGACTTAATTGCTAAAGGTATACATGCTTACGAATGCGACGGTGAGTGCAGGTGATCAAATGCCGCGATCTCGGCGGTTAACGAAATCGAAGCTTTCGATAATCTTTTTAGTGCGTTATTTACTGAATACTTTATTACGAGAATCTCTTTTTGTGTTTTTTTTTTTAATGTTTTTCCGTTTCTTTTAGCATAATCGAAGTCTCTTTGATAACGAAGATAAATTTTTATTATGTCTCTTCGTAGGCTATTTAGATAAGACAACTATGTTATCTCATTTTTAAAACGATGCGCCAGTCGATTTCGCGAATCACCGAGATCAGTCGGCACTTTTGACGTATATCAATTAGTTGCATCTTAAGTATCTATATTTTTTAAATCACCTGCGGACTCTCGTTAGCAAAACGCAAAAAATTTTCATCTTAAGTATTTGTATTTCATATTATAAAATCACATACTTGGCCGCGCGCCGAGTCCCGTGTTAAGCGACTCAGCGGTGCTGCGAGATATGGTGGCATCACAATGAAAAGTCAATCTCGTCTCTACTATCTATTTGCGCCCTCGGCGATCGTCATTACGCCGGTGTCGCCTCTTGTGCCTTCCCTTCATGTTGTATTTTGATTCTATTCGCGACGCGGATTCATTTTTGATTCTCAAATATTTTTTTGTTTCTACATAGATCTCTAATAACTTTACTTTAGTGCGTTAACTATAATTGCTTGCTTTTTTTAGTAAATCTGTAGTTTCGAAACGAGTGAGAAATATTTTTGGATCTTCTGCCCACAATAATATTTGCATCTATAGTAAAGAAGAAGTTGTCGCCGTTTGCATTAAAAAATGAAAGACGGAAGACAAAGGCTACTCAGTAAATTGACCCAGGAATGACAAGACGCGAATGACGGTTCATGATCCGTAATAATGGTATCTGATTGAATTGCCAGAAATACTCAGCTATGTTTAAATCGAACTACGAACATTTCGAATCATCGAAAGGGCCTTATACAACGAGTACGAGAATTTCCACGAAATGAGTACGGTGCTTTTTTTTATTCTTTATTGTTAATAAAACGAAAAAGTACGATGATCAGCCCTTTCGACTTTGTCAACTTGGATCCCATCATCATGTAACCATAACCGTTGGCACGATGTATACGCGGACTGAAGCCCTCTAAATAGAAAAAATCACGCTCTTCGAGCACTATTCTGTCTGTTTGTCTGTCGTTACAATATAGATACACTTATGTACAAGTGGCACCGCTACTTACGGGACTCGGACTATACGTATTTGCTAGACAACTGCTTGGCCAGCTCCGTATACTTGAGAAATTTCGAATGGGGACTCTCTTCAAGAGGCGAGCTTGTCGGCTGCGAAGGGCTACCGTTCGCTTGGGGAATGGGTGGCGACTTGTTGCGTTGCGACGACGGCGGTGACGTCGAGCTGCGACTCGCTCCACTGGATGCTGCCTGGCCGCTCACCGACGCACCACCCGATCGGCCGATAGTCAATGGATCAGGGATCACGCCGTCTTTGACAAAATGCATCTTAGATAAATGATGCCTATAAGCACCTTTTGAGATGAAGGGCGTATCGCAGAACGCGCACTTCATGATGGAGTCGGCGGTGACAATTGCATCGTTACATGCCCAACTAAAGGCAAGAATAGCTCCTGGTGTTGGACCTGTTGCTCCCGCTGCACCGGCAACTGGACCACCACCCGGGCCAAGATTTGCACTGGAAGCGGAACCTGATCTACTGCTACCTCCTCCGGAGGATCCTCGCGTTTCCGTTTTATCGCAAAGCTTTTGCAAAGCAGCTAGTGGGTGACTGCTGGTTTTCCGTCCCTGGCCGTCAGTGGCATTGTTGCTGGTCGTATTTCCGCCTCCCGAAAGACTGTCAAACATCGAGGATAAAGCACCAAGACTACTGGACGCTTTGTTATCTGGAGTACCTCGTGGGGTGATAGACCTGTCGCTGCTCGTTGGACTGCTGGTACTGTTACGACAAGGACTACGGGCCAGTTGTTCGACTTGACTCAAAGGCCTTGGTGTTGGAGGATTCATTTGAGGTGACATTACGTCTTTTCGTTCCTCTGACGTTTCTCGAACTCTACTACTGCTTCGTCTGCGATTAAACGTTTCTGATTCATCTTCTTCTCTGGTATCGTCAACTTCTTTTTTCACCACGACGTCCCTCTCAGGATGATCATTCTCATTACTAGCAGACGTTTCGACATCTTCGTCCCTTGGTTCCTTTTTAACCACGATTGATTCTTCCTCTTCGGACTCCTCGTTTGTAGGGTGGCGACCTTGCTTATCGGGCGTCGATCGCGGATGATGCGAAAGTGTTGAAGATGTTGATAGTCTGTCGTGAGCAGTGGATAGGTCTATCCTTCTTTCTGGCGTCATGGTATCAGTTCTTCCGCTACCTCGTTCTGATACAGAACTCGATTCACTTCCACTTCTTTCTCGACGTGACGCATTAAAATGTTGCTGCTGATATGATCGCAGGAGGTTCATGGTTTGAGGATCGACTAGTGGTTTTGTATAATCTACACTTTCATCGATACCAAGTCTTTTAAGAATACTTGAACCAATCGGTGCTCCAGGTTGAGCGTGATGCATTCCTACTCCACCGTGTCGGATCCGCGAGTCGAAGCTTTTCTCGATAAGCTTTTCGATAGCATTAAGTACAGATGGGGACGAGGTTCCACCACTTGATTCATTAAGCGTAGGTGTTGGAGTCTCTTTGCCGGGTGTCGTTGCATCACTGGCTGATGATGGTGAACGATGATGTCTCGATGAAATGGACGAAGTCTCCTCGTTGACGCTCTTGCGGCCGGATTCTCCAGGAGGTAATGTGGGCGGTAAATGATTTGACATTAAAGCGTTTTTTAGAAAGTTCCGCTGGTTCACTCCAAGGGCTCCCGCACCAATGCATTGACGTATATGTTCCACAAAGATTGTCGTCTCAATTTTATCACCACATTTTTCACAAGTAATCCTTCCAGCGTGCTTGCCCAATGCTAACGCAGCAGCTCCAGCATCGCCATTTTTGAATTCATTTTGTGCTCGCTCAAGTTCCAAAAGTTTTCTCACCGGCAGCGATTTTTTCCTTTTCTCTCGCGTTTGTCTTCTACGCCCACCACTTTCAGTGATTGACCTCATGATGTGTTCCTTGTAGTGGCTATTCTTCACCATGTGATTGCTGAGCTCTTTTAACGAACTGAAGGCCTGATCACAGACTTTGCAAGTAAGAACAGCACTCACATGACTGCTGGTTGCACCAGCTCCGGGGCCTGCACTTGGTCCGTGAGGTCCGGAACCACTGCCCGGTGTAGCACCACCACCGCCGCCACCGCCGCCGCCACCACCACCACCGCCGCCGCCACTTCCTCCACTACTTCCCGTGTTTCCGCCAGATCCACCACTGCTTCCGCCTTTGCTCTCGTCCGAGGATTTCCAAGAGATTATCTGCTCTTGCGAAATGATGTTGGTGTAGTGCTGAGTTTGTTGCATGTGCGATGTCATCTCCGCGAGGGATCGAAAACTCTGGCCACACCACATACACTTCAGAATTTGCCTTGTCTGTTCTGCGCCCTTTCCCAGCCAGACGTCCTGACCTCGTACGAGCTTTCTCGGCAAAGGCATCGTCTCCTTTATCAAGAGATTGAGTTCTGAGGGACTCTGCTTGTTGTTTGTCGAATTATTGTTACCGCCGCCTACACTCGACGACGATTGCGGCGGCTGAGGTGGAGTCGGAGGGATGGAGGGCTGATGTGGTGTTGGCGTATGCAATCCACCTGCGGGTGGTACTGGCATGTTGACACCACAATGTTTAGCTTCTTTCATGTGCGTCGTCATCGCGGCCAAAGTTGGGAAACTCTGTTTGCACCAAACGCACTTCAGTACATCCTTCGCCTGATCAGCACCCTTGTTGAGCCAGTGGGACTGCCAAGCACTGTGCCGGCTACCAGACGTAACCGATCCACCGCCCGCACTTCCACCACCAGCTGCACCCGCTCTAAATAAATCTTCGCCGCCAAGTTTGCTGAGCTCGCTCATCTTCTCGAGAGCTTTCGTGGCTTCGCTAGGCTGGAAGGACTTGTCCAGAGCAGGTGGCTTTATTTTACCATTCCACAGCTGGTGATCGACGACACCGGCACCACTTTTCGGTGATAGTTGCTGCTGACTAGTTGCTGCCGCCGCGACGGCCGCGGCAAAGTACGGGAAATGCGACGCCACGACCGGCGATGTCCACGGCGAGACAACGTTCCTCGCGTACGGCGATGCTTCTGGATGTACCGCGGCTTGTCGCGACGACTTGCGCGGTGGCGGAGGTGGTGAATCCTCGGGGACAGGCCGCTTTCGACTCGACACCGAAAGGTCGAGTGGACCGTTGTTCGTTTCCGTCGATGAGGATGGTGTGGGTGGCTTGCTGAGATTCAAAATTTGCTCTTCTTCATCCTCTTCCGTCGACGATGCCTTTCGGGTGCTAAAGTCTAGCACGGTAGGTAAAGGAGTCGCGCTAGGAGACACGTCACCCCCGCTTTGAGGCGATACGTGCAAACCTGGAGTGGCTGCGGGTGGCGAACACGAGGATGAAACCAATGGCGATACAGAGCTTCGCGATAATGGTGAATGTCCGAGCAAGAGACGCTGATGCGTCTGCTGGAGGTAGGCTGCCATCATGGCTGCGGACTGGGGAGGTAAGAGCGGATGCACGCCTAAAGGTAGCGGCACGATGCTGCCTGGAGGGCTTATGGGGCTTGAACTACTCCGGGTTGCCGGCGGTGGGGGACTACCGGTTGCTGGACCGGATGATTCCCGCGAGTCTCTCGATGGACACCGCGGACTCATTGGCTCCCTGAAACAGAAAAAATTATAATTACTATTTTCTATCATTCCAACTGTTTTCAATTACATACGTATATATTATTTTATAATATAATAATGATTGTGATGAAAAGAACAATAGGTCAATATTCAAGGATATTAACTCGATGATATTCAATCCTATCCTGCATGGATAAGCGATGGAAGGTCATACGGCGTGTCAGCTTGTCTTGCGAGCGAACAAGATTCCTCTCTAGCAACTTAATAGTCGTTAATCATCGGGCAAACCGATAAATTTTCGTGTAATCGATTTACACCTAACGCCGGCGTGTTGTGACACTAATATTTCATGACCTTCGGCCGAGTGTTTAACTCGACTACGTTTTATAAGTTGTTCATTCACTGCTGCCAGTAGGAAATCGACATCAATGTAAAAGAAATAAAACATTACAAAACGATTTTCAAGAAAACAGAGGCAGAGCGCACACAGCATGAATATTCATTGCGTACGATCAAGCTGTTCTCACAATTTACATTTAATTGCTTTCGTCAAAGTTTTCTGAGTTGGTCTCACGCTTGCGCGTTGAAAGCGGTTTCTTATTCAGCGCTGATCTTGAGTGTGCTGTTAGAGAGCCAAGGAAAAAGTAGAAGCTTTTTTGCATTTTAATTGGTCGGTGACAGTTTCGAAAAATGTATGTTGATCAAAGTTAATGGAAGATAAAAGAATCATTTGACTCTGGAAAGTAGGTTACATAAATGTCTATATGTCTGTGATACGTAGCCTACAGAAATGACAAGATGTTAACGTTGACATGTCGATGAAAAATAAATTTGAATCGATACCAGTTGTTACGAGAATACACGAGCATCGATCAATAAGTTGGAAGATAGATAAAGTTATTTCGAAGCGATCAATTATAAAATAAAAAAAAAAAAGAAACATTGTTGCTAGATTTAGATTAAAAATTTAACAATCAGTGAATATACCACGATGCACAGTATACGTCAAAGAAGAGTCGACTACCTGTGCTCGCGTAGTAGCCGTAGCGACAGCGGCAGCAGCGCTCGGATGCATAGGCGCACGTGGAGTCGAACTCTCTTTCTCCTACGCACGAACCAACCAGAAAGGGAGAGAGAGGGGCACGATACGGCGGCAGTTAAAGGACGTACGAGGAACTCTCGTCGCAGTCTGTCGACGGCTCGTTCGTAACTGACTGAATGAGAGAATCAGAGAGCTGAGCCGGGAGAGCGATGCGTGTACTGAACGGCGCGAGGAGGGGAGAGGGGGCAGGGGAAGCTTTTTGGACGTGCTATGTACTGTTGCTGATGTAGGAGAAGGAGTGGGGCGAGTGCGGACGAGGGTGCGCTGCTCTGACGTGGATGCACTGCGCACCAGATACTATATATTAGTGCACTACACCAGATCTCTCTCTCTCTCTCTCTCTCTCTCTCTTGACTCGCGATTGCGTTGAGGGGGTGCTGGTGGGGAAGCACGCGCCAGCGGGACATTGCGATAGATTGTGTGTGGGTTACTCTGTATAGCCAGTTGTGTAAATGGTTTCTTTTTATTCTTGTTGTATCGCGATGGTGAGTAATCTAAAAAACTTTCTATGTGTTTAATGTAGTGAAAACTAAAATAATTTGATCGAAGATTCAGTAACTGCTGGATGGAAGAGTTATCCTCCTGGGGATAGCGACTAGATTTGTTTTCACTTATTTCGATTTATTTTGAACGACCAGTAAATTTTATTTCAGTTATATTTTAATTGAAAAAAGCTCTTGTACCGTCGAAAAAAATGTCAAATTTTGACTAAAATTTATATCTTGTCAACTTGAAAATTTTCGTTTACAATGCTATAAATCTTGTCTTTGTCCAACTGAAGTGCTCGCTCTACAAATATAACTTCATATTCTCGTGAGTTACTGCAAAAGTTCAAAATTGAAAGCTTTCCAACTGGACTATACATTTCCTTAAGTTGAAGCTTACTTTGCTAGTTTTTATGGATGTGAATTACCAGATGAAAGCATTTTACGGCTTTCAATAACAGTAAAGCGCTACTCTTGTAAATATTCGATAATACTTAGCTGAGTTTCAATAAAGTGTGCCGAATATGAGAAAAATGTTATCGCAGCGAGTTGATTGCATACGCATATACGTATAGCACGGTCTGTTGCAATGCCAACAAATTGCAGGCATCTTAGAGGATACAAATAAAAAGAAAAGAGAGGGAGAGAGAGAGAGAGAGAGAGAGAGAGAGAGAGAGAGAGAGAGAGAGAGATAGAGAGACGAAGCCGAAGAAAACTAATAAAAGGACGGCGACGTCCGCGCGCAGAGGACGACAGCGAGCAGCAGCAGCAGCACGTGTGCGTGTAAAATAAGCAAGGCGCGCAATACTCGGGCTCCCTTGCGCCGACTGATCGAGAAAAGGCGCTCCAAACACTCGCGCGCGCTCCTATCTCTATTAGCCAAGTGACGCCGCGATATCAGCCGCCTGACACCGTCGGCTTATTTGCCCCTGCCGCGAGGGGAAGGCGATTTGTTGCCGCGTTTGCTGCCGCCAAGATCAAAGACTCGTTTTCTCCGAAGGTGTTGCCGGAGGATATATGATTTCCACGAGAGATCGTAAAGCGCGCAAGCAGGTGAGGCAACAGGAAGTCTTTCTTGGTTTTGCCAACCACCGCGATACATTCGATTTGCTAGGATTGTAGGTCAAGGAGCGCGCGCTTTTAGATGTGCGCGATAATTTTGCAAAGATACCGGCGAAGGAAGTGATGTATTGTATAGGTTCCTCCTGTGTGCTCCCAGGCTTATCGTTTATGAGGAGAGCAAGCAAACCGCTCGAGATATCTTTTTACGACATCTCAAAATTTATTAAATGGTTTTTTCAAACAGCGCAAATCTGATTATAAATATCGCGCGACAAGCAGCAGCGTGACAGATAATGGCTGGCTGAAATATCAGCAAATTGAAAATACCGAATGAACGTTGTGCTTGATAATAGCGAGAGGTGTTCTCACCTGTCCGGGGGCCCAGTATCCCTGAGTGCAGCGGGATTAAGCCTGGCGGCCGGATCGTTTGGTTGTGTGGGTTGATCGTCGTCGTCGTCCTCGTCGCTAGCCTCGCCGTCGTCGGCACCAGTGGGCCCACCGGCGCTGCCCCTTTCGCCGGGACTAATCGGACCATCCTCGTCCGCGCAATCACCTTCCTCACCTTGGAGGTCTGTGCCGGGGCCTGAGCTTTCGACACCGTCCTCCCCTGCAACAATCATCAGAGAACGGCAACTTTCAGTCGCAGAGAAACTCGAGCGAGACGGTTAAATTTCTGACTGTTTCGGCAGCGAACTGGGCTGTCGAAAAGAGCAGAGACGCCCGAAAGACAATGGGCTACCTATCGCTTCATTTATCGGCTGCTACTCCGACGCCAGTAAGATTCTCGCGGGAGGCGCACGGAAACCCCTTTGTTGGTTCTGCCACCTCGCAGTTTTAATCAAATCATTTCCAAGGCGACCTGACAGCCCTGCCGCTGTGTTTTGTCACGTTCGGGAGATTTCATCTGCCGTATACCCGCGCCGATTCTATCGAGCGGTACTTATGCGTATATGCCTCCGTCCGCTCGCCATATGCTACTCGTTAACATAAGTGTTTTATGGTGTCTTACACTTGTTACGATAAGCAGCTACTTATTCACTATTCGAGCCCATAACTTTTTCCATGTTCGTTTTTTTCTGCTCTCGCGCTCTCGATACATACGACCGAGAGCACGCTCGCGTACCTACGATTTCGGACGTGACGTGGGGGAGCCGTTTATCATTTACGCGCGGGAGAACGAGAGACTCCCGCCGAGAAAGAGCAAGTGTTCAAAGTGTACGAATGCGGGCTCTCGCTCGCAAGCGATGCCTTTTAATTCCCGTGAGGGGAGTTGCCATAGTTTCTGAGTTATTGTCGCTCGCGATGAATTATTTGTCAAAGCTTGCGAGAGCATCTTTGCGCAAATGGAGGTACGCTTCGTTATGCGAAAATATGAATTCAATAATTTATTAGGCCTTCGTAAGGACAATTCTTCAAATCGCACGTGTGCAAGCGAGCGTGCGCTGCGATAATGAAGCGATCAAGGCTCCTCGTTAGACTTGCGGCCAGAGCGAAAGCGTTAAATAAACGAGTGGCAAGCAGCACCGGCTCTGGCTCGACTTTTCTCCCCGTCAGCGTTGCCACCTCGGCATGGCAAATCCTCCCACGCGAAGACGTCCCCCGGCGTGTGTATGCGTGTGCTGTGTGCTGGCCTCTCGCTGGTCAGCGGAGCCTTGCAGATTTATGGAGTGGAGTAGCGCGTTCGCGTCATCGTGATCTCGGGATCCCTAAATACTTCTTTTCTACCTTTTCTTTTGCCACGGTGATTTACTCTTGGCGAAAGAAAGGCGAACGTATATGTATACGCGTATGTGTATATGTGTATACGTGCAACGCGAAATAAGGAAGGAGAAGGGAGACAGGTGCTCGATGCAAATAAGCGACGCGAGGACTCTCGCTCGTTCGCTCGAGCACGCGCCATCTTGTTATGCGTCCGGGAGTGGGGTGTCGTCCTACCTTTACCGACTGGCCAACCAACGTAGATCGTTTGTTTCTTAAAACTCTTCACGGCGAGCAAGCGAAGGGGGAGAGAAAGGAGATCGCACATTGATCCGCGAGGGAGCATCGGCAACTAATTACGCAGATTTATGTCCCCATTGTCCATTGTCTCCACTCGCACCCTGGAGAGAAACAGAGAGAGAGAGAGAGCGAGAGAGGCGACTCTCCGGTCCTCCTTTTTCTCTCTGGCTCTTTCTCTCGGAGAGAAAACTCTTAGATAAGCAACGCGGAATCCGTAAGCAGTACTACCGTGTTTCGCAAGGCCGCCAAGCCCCGCCCGCCGGCCGCACGTAAGTCTATACACATGCATTGGCCGAGAGAGAGGCTCTTTGAGGATCAGCGGGGGAAATCGGGTTTTTTAATGCATTTACTTAGCCACGCACGTATACGTGCCGATGTATTGAGACGTTTGCGCGCTGATGCTGTTTCTGCTGTCTTTGGTGTGCGCGTGCTCCTGATTTAGAGCCGCGTCCGTTCCATTGCTCTCGCCCGCGATTATGCTTCGCTTAGAAAGTCAAAGGTTTTTGTGCGCTTCTTGCCCTTAACACCTACGGATAATACGCTCAACTCAATTAACTAGAAGGAAAGAATAATTGAAAACTGTCCACGCCTCGGAATCACAATTGACGAGTAGAGTTAAAAAAAAAATAAATAAATAAAACCTTGAAAGCTGATATATATCTCACCTGAAGAATCTCCGGTATAGGTCTCTAATTACGCGTCGCCGCGCGCCAACGGTAGCTTCGATTTTGCTATAAGAGAGAGAGAGAGAGAGAGAAACTTTCAACCTCGGTCGGGAAAAAGAAAAAAAAAAAAGAAACGAGCAAACAAACATTCGTTCGCTCCTAATCAAGTGGCGATCCTGTCCTGAACATCGGTACTTTCTCAGGAACGAGAAAAAAGTCAGCAGCAGGAGCAGCAGCTCCTTCAGGTGTGCATGCAAATACCGTTCGCACGACCCGAGAGATAGAGAGAAGTTGCGCGATCGTGGCCCCCATATTGGCAGGCGCACTAACAAGGGCTGCTGCTGCTGCTGCTTGCTGCTACTCGGCCCCCGCTGACATCCGAGATCGCTGCCGCACGATATCCTGTCCTCGCGATATATTAGCCCTTGCACTGCGCGCTCTCTCTCTCTCTCTCTCTCCTCCTCGCAGATATCTTGCCTATAGGACGGAGAGCTTGAGTTTACGTTATGAGCGCGAGACTTTTGATATATTTCGCGCGCGTGTCCTTTCAGCGTTAAAATGCCGCCGCCCGGCGCGGCAGATCGGATTCTCGCGGGCGCCGACCGAAAACTTTTTCCTACCTTCTTTCTCGCGCATAAGGCGTAATTAATGGCTGCAAGGAGCTGCTTCATTCTAATTGCGTGATATATCGCGTTTCGCGGCCGGCTGCTGCAGCGCGCGCGCGGGGATGATACATCGCGCGGCGCGCAATCCTATTCGAGCGCAGCGCCGCATTGAGTGCGCGCGTCGCTGTAAATAAGGGAGATTTAAGACGAGGTAAACATTTGCGATCGTGAAATCGTAATTCAAATAGGCGTCCGCTCGGTTGATCGTAGCCATCGTAATTAAGCTCGCGCGCGCGCTCTCTCGCTTTATCTTATCTTCGCGTTCACATACGCAGCGTTTAATCTTTAATACGTTAATAATTGGACGACAAGTCCTGGAAGGGAACTTAGCCTTAGCTTGAGCTTGCTATTTGCGTTTGCAAGCACAACCAAGGCTTTACACAAGTGTCAACAATGCGCCTTTACACTGTGTTTACTATGCAAGTTGCTCTCTGCTCCGCGCGCACAGCACAGAAGACGATATGGGTGTTCGGAGCGTGGCGTCGCAAAAGTTTTTTAAAATCGATGATACGAGACAAAAGGGTAAGCAGAGCTGCAACAGAATGTACGAAGGGCAGAGAGAAGAAAAGGTTTTTTTGAGGGGAGAGCGTGGGGAGATGAGAGATGAATTTCTAACGCCAGCAGAAGTGACGCGGAGTAGCAGCAGAGCGAGAGAGAGAAGCCGCAGCAGCAGCAGCCAAGAGCTCGAGACGAGACGGACGGACGGACGGACAGACACGGACGGACGTGCAGAAGGCAGAAGAAGGAGGGAATTGCGCATTGTGATGCTCTCACTCGCGGTCTGGGACTGACTGACGGCTGAATCCTCCCTGCGGAGAGAGAGAGAGAGAGAGAGAGAGAGAGAGAGAGAGAGAGAGAGAGAGCAAGAGCGAGAGAATCTCCTCTGCAAATTGGGACAGAGAGGTAGAAAAAAAGCTGTGTGCCAGAGCTTAAAAACTTCGCAGGCAGGTGGCATGAAGATGTAATGTGTTTTGACACTGGAACCCGAAGAGATTTTTTTACACTTTGACAGTTACTCTGATTCTCTCACTCTTACTCTCGCAGTTTTTTTTCTGTAACCGCCCGTTCCGTTCGTTGCTAAATAAATAAGCCAGAGATTTATTTCGCTAAACGTAACGTACCAGTGATTTATAGCGGCTGACTCTCTCGCCCCTGCCGAATACATATACATTCGATCGGGAAAAATATGACTAGCAGATGACGCTCTATTTGAGCAACGACCAGACAAGAGAAGAGAGAACATGTATAATGACTTCCTTTGCGCGTTGACATTTTGAGAAATCTCCCACAACGTGTGTATAGGGGCAGCGACACACCTGGACGCGTGCGTGAGCGCGCAGTTGAGAGTGACCTGTTTGTATGGGACTAATGGAAGGATTTTTCGACTATATACCGCGCAGTCAGATGCGAACAAACAATCTCATTGCTCATTCTATAGTGGTATTGACTCATGCGCCTGCGCCAGACCTCTAAATGTCATTATGCAAAAACTCTGAACAAAAGTGGAGAAAAAATTGTTTATCCATCTAGCGTGTGTTCAAAGTGACTTCAAGAACGGCCGACGGCACGTTGGCTTTTGTTAAAAACAACACAACTTGCATGCTGCAGTAACAAGAGTGAGCAGCATGCGAGTATGGGCATCAATCAAGCACGATATCGACTTGAGCACGGTCAGAGTGACAGCATTGCTTCTCGGAGTAAAAAGAATTAGCGATGCGCGTATAATCTGCTGGCGGTTGTGGCGAACTGACTTTCGGGCAGCCTGTTCGAATCATTGTTTAGAGAGAGATTGATCGATCGATCGATTTGCCTTTTAATGATACCTTCGAGTAGAGTCCGTCTAGCACTAGAGCACGAATGCAAAGCTCAATTTTACAGAGCAATACAATTATAAATACCATAAGCGCTTATAATTATAAATAACAAACCAACCGAGTTAAAAGCAATTTACAGAGTAAAACACGTACAAGCATCAGTGATAATGAAATATCAAAGACAATATAGCGAAGCCCAGAATAACTAAGTAGTTATGCAAACAATTTGATAAAATTAATAAAATTATACATAAAAAATAAGACACCTAATAGACCCGTCAAATGAAATATAAAGAATATGATAAAATGATGGCGTATGGTAAAAATTCATCACTTGTGGGATAGAACGCAAGATTAAAAGAATATCGCTCGAAAACAACAACTTAAACATAAAAATTTAATCCAAATTAAAAGACAAAGAGTGAGAGAGGAAAAAAAGGGTTTCGAAAGAGAAGAAGATGCCGTGAGCGCAAAGATCGATAATTCAGTGACGATGCAGGAGAGAGAGAAAGAAAGTATTCCCTTTTGTCCCTCAGGCTCGTGACTCACTTAGCGATCTATCCATCTCCCTGAAGACGGAGCACCTTGCCTACCTGACTGATTGACTGATGAGCCGACTGTTATCCTAAGTCAACACTCACTCCATCAGCCCACCGAATTCCTCCTACTCGTTTCTCTCTTTTCTCTAATCTCTCGTCCCAGCAAATGCGCGATCGTGATCGCACAACCACACTTTTCTTTCCCTCTTTGCGTCTCAAGCAACGGATCTCTTTATTTTCCTTGCACGCAGCTGTTTATCGTACGCCGAGTGGGCTGAGCTCTGCTTGATTAGTTGCCTCCACACACGCCGCGGGATGTTATGTTCGGCACTCGGGTATTTTTGTACGTTTGTTGATGAGTCGAACCGACGTTGATTAATGCAATTACTAAAGTAGCTTGTCAACGCGTAACGTTTCAATTAAACAAAAAAAAAACAAGCAATAATAGAAGAGGAACTTGTAAAAGCCTCTCGACAAATTGCCATGCGCGCCATAATAGGATTCGAGTCGGAAAATAAAGTCGACGTTTGAAGGTAGAGAAGTTTTGACAATCGCCTCTTGATCTTTATACAAGAAGACAATCACGGAACTCGATCGAAGTTCCATCCAGAATTTTCATTTCTTATCCATCGAATTCTCTGTGTAATAACATTTCTATTTAAACTTGCTTGCCTCGCTCGCAAGCACACACGAGGATTTCTGGCTACACCGAATCTCCCGAGCGCAAGGATTTTGAAAGGGAGAAAATTGTTAAAGTCTCGCATATTGTGCGGCGCGCGGAGCAGCAGCTCGTCGCTCTAGACGACGAAAAGAACTTTCATTTGATCCTCTACCCCTTTCTTCTTTCTCTCCGTCACCCGGGCGCACTATGTCGCCTGCGCTCTCGCGAATATAGACAAAAGCGCGAATCCCTCGACAATCAAGCCTACGGATTTTGCTCTCTCTCTCTCTCTCTCTCTCTCTCTCTACTCAGTTGTCCGCTGCGATAAAAGTCACGCATTGTCGCTCGCGCGTACATTCCAAAAATCTGCGAACTTTAGCTCTCTGCTAGCTGGCTTCATGCAAACAGCGGATTTCAACGTCATCGTATTTATTTCAACATGCGCATTTCTCTTCTGAAAGCTAGACAGCTTTGATTCAATTTTACTCCAATAGCTTCTCGAGCAATATTATTTCTTCGATTTTGTGAAATGACTTGTATGGTTTTCGGATGAAGGGACTTTTGTGCAATGGCAAATGGATGAACTTTAAACGTTCGTTACGCATGTTCTCAAAAGCTAGAGAAGGAGAACTGAAGTGAGAAGAAAAAATTATGTCACGCACGTGCACTTGTTCTGCATCAACGTTGCTCCGAAGAGAGAGAGAGAGAGAGAGAGAGAGAGTAGAGTAGTGTGTCTGGCCTTATTTTTCCTATATGCTCGGTCGAGGCAACGTCACGCTAGTAAATTTCGCGCGTGGGTAGTAAAACGAAGAGCGAAACGTTCTCTCTCTCTCTCTCTCTCTCGCTCGCTCTCCCGAGAGCGCAGAATGATGGGGCAGAGCTCGCACATCTCGAGAGACGTCGGACGAGTGACGCTGAGTGATGGACGGAAACTTCTCGAAGAGTAGCAGCAGCAGCAGCAGCAGCAGCAGCAGCAGCTTCTCGTCTCTGTAGATACAGAGCGAAAGAGAGACGAGAAAAAAGCGAGCGCGCACATATACAACGTACGAGGATGAATGAGAGGACGAAGAAGAAGAACGAAGGCGCGGCTTGCATTCGATCCACGGGTTTTTGACCCTCGTCGTCGCGCTGTAATGCACATCTCTGGCTGCTGCTGCCACTGGGATGATTTAGGAGGCACGCAAGACATGCAGAAATACCGTGTAGTTTTGGCACGGCCCGTCACTTAATGATCATTCAAAATCATGGTCGCAACGCCGCGGAGACTGCCGTCCAGTGATAGTGTGAATTAGCCACCTCACGCCCGTAAACGTGCGATGCCGTCCAGACCTAGATGACGTATTTGCGAAGTTTTATTGGTCGAACCTTGCGGTCGTGTATTTTATTTTATTTTATTTTTTCACGTGACAATCAAGCCAGTCACGTGCCACATTATATAATTAACGAAACGATCGGGGCGGTAAAATAAATTTCATTGCATGCGCTTGATCGACTACCTCGCATAAGAGCGCGACAATGATCCTCATTTGTAACTCATTGATTAGTCATACAACCAAAAGTGTGTAGCGGTGTTGCAATATCATATTATCATGAATTGATTCCATAACTCAAATTCAAGGTAAGGTTCTCCGAATGAATACATAATCGTGGTCGATAAAGAGAACCTTTGAAAGACAAAGAAGCGTGACATCAGATTTTGACATTAAAATGTTCGTCAAATCAAGTCCAGATGTCGGTGTATACGTCTCGGCGAGAGACGAGTAAGGATTATGACCAGACGGAAAATTCCGGCTCCCTATAACTTGTGCCCGTCGTCGCCTCTCTCTCTCTCTCTCGCAGCATTCATCGACAATTATGTAAAGCCAATAAAGTATGAACCAGCTTGAGCATCGGCAGTTCATCCATTGGTTAATGTTCGACCGATCGTTCTATCCAGCATCTCTAAATTTGAGCAATGTCCGTATAGTTATGCATTAAGAAAATAAGCACGCAAAGTTAACAGCCCGAGGCAATTCTCGGTCATCTCTCTTCCGATGAACGCATGATGGATAGCCAGCACCACCGCCGCCGTCGCAGCAGTAGTATAACAGTGCAACAGGCGACAGAGCGATGATCGATGCGGGCCCTCTCGCTCTGCGCAGTGCCGGCCGCGATCCGCGGAATTTCACCAACGAGCATTTTTTTTTTCACCGGTGTACGTGTCGCCATCGTATCCACGGACGTACACACGCATCAGATACTCTCGAATTACTCGCGACGAATGCCACCGCGCAGATTGCCCATTGTGTTTTAGTTTGCGCGTTCGTTACGAGTATTCATAATGGGTGTCTCTGCCTAATCATGCATATTCCATCGTTCGATATGCCACGGCCATATACGCCGCGCAGTAATAAAAAAAAAAAAGAAATGAAAAAAACGAAATTCGCTTCGTTTACACGCACTTCGCAAAATCTGCTCGAGGCTGCGAACGAGCGAGACTGAGATGGAGATTAATTGTGCGCGAGAAACCGGCGTGTGAAAGTGATTAATAACGTAATTAGTGATTTAAAGTCGAGGGCGAGAGAGAGAGAGGGAGCGTGCGCCCCGCGACTTTTGGCTTTATTAAATGCAAATTGATTTCGTGCTCCATTCGGAGGACGTAAGGAGAGATTTATTATGAGAAGTGGCCTCCTTTTGTATACATTGTTTTTTCTTTAATCTTCACCGAGGATGCGCGTAATCACGGTAATTGTCGAGATTGATTTCAATTGTCGCTCTCACGGGTTTGCCTTAATTTTGAATTCGTTAGAGAAATCTCGCCAGCGTGATCGAGGCGAATATCATAGTTTCGATTGAAAAATCAGCAGAGGAAGGTTTCGTTGCAGGTGATACGCGTGGCGAGCCGAATGGTAGCCGAGAACCCAGCGGAGAGCAGCATATATTCATTCTGAAGACGCGATAGCCTTTTATCCGCATCGCAACATACGTGACTAATCACAACTACAAGCCGCTGCGTACGTCTTGGCGAGTCAGCTGGCACGCCGGCAACAATAAAAACAAGAGTGCTGCGAAGGAGTGCATCTCGAGAGAACGAGAGAGAGAGAGAAAGTGCAATAGACGACGCGCGCACATAAGCGACTTTGGCGAGCGAGCGCAAAGAAGAATCTAATAAACCGCTGTGGCGAGGAGCAAGCGAGCGACCTACATCATCAGGGCCGACACCTCTTTGGCGGCTCTAACAATGCTATCAAGCTCAATTCAGGCTGATTGCAGCGGACAGTGGCTCTGGCGATCGCTGACTCGATTCGTTTCTTTCGCTCTCAGCTGACAGGGATATCTGCGCAAGCGGCCTGTGCAGTTCGCGCAGCGGCGGGCGGTGGCGGCGTGACAGGCAGCTCTCTCGCAGCTCTTCGAAGCCCGGAAAGTGCGGACGAGTGAGCGAAATGACGGGACGACGGGACGCGATGCCTTCATCTTGTCTGTCACGCTCGCTCCTCTTCACCTGTCGTCCCTTCTTCTTCTTCTTCTTCTTCTTCTTCTTCTTCCTCTTCGTCGTCGTTGTCTTCTTCGTCTCGCTCGCATCGGCCTTTTTCGGTTTTCCTTTTCTCGGACTCTCTGGCGGTCGTCTTATTGCATTTGCTCGATTCCGCGCAGGAGAAACGGGCAAGCCGACGCCTCTGATCCGACGACTAATTTGTCGAAGCCTGTGCGCGCGCACGACCAGACGATAATTGCGCGCTTACGCGATGCCGGCTCTATTTACGGGGTGGCGACCGGTACGAGGCAGCTGGTGTCCATCTCTCTCACTCTCGGCGCTGTGCGCGTCTCCTGACTCGGCTTGCATTGTGCCTCTATTTTCACGCCCTCGCACCAGATGGATTGACGTCTTTTCGCGTCGGCACCTCTTTTGCTGCTCGGCCATGTTCGCCCCCCCCCCCTTCTCTCTGCTCTCAATCTGCTTTTCCTGTCCCTTCGTTAGCTGCGCGTGCTGCGTCACTAATAGCCTGCCTTGTCCAAGAGAAACCGAGCCTCCGAAGCAGCTTCAAAGTACGCCTTACGTTTTTACCCGAATAATTGACCAATATTCGAATCAACTATATTCCATGAATTTTTATTTTTTAATTATTCATAAATTATTCACCTGTCAACAGAAGAATGCATCGGAATCTTCTTTTGCCCGATGTGTAGCGAGACCACGTGTACACACGAGAGAAGAAGACCTCAAGATTAGTGGCGGCAAGACTCGAAACGTCAGGCAAGGTATCAAATTCAACGGAACGTGCATTAAGTCTGCTGTGGCGCGCGGCGCATAATTTAAAGTGCGAGCGCGGGCTAAGTGAAGTCGAGCGAAAAAGAGACGTAACTCACACGGATAGAGAGAGAGAGAGAGAGAGAGAGTGAGCGAGCGGAGAAGGGAAGAGGTCGGAGGGAGGGGGTCGAGGAGCAATTGTTCGGATACTTGTCCATTATTTAGCGTTGAGCGCGAGCGTAACGGGGCTTTCACGATAAATTGCATCTTAAGCGTCGCCGCGGCGGCTCGCACGCGCAGGCAGGCCGTCGCGAGGCCAAAGTAAACTTGGAATTCCAATTCGCTCTCTCGTTCATTCAACGACATCTCTCGTCACTGGCGCCCGCTGAGAAATCGAAAGCAAGTTCTCGCTCGCCTACAAGCACCGACTTATTCCCCCCCCCCCCCTCCTATCTCTCTCTTTCAGCTGGTCGCTCGAAATAACCACCGATCCGTCCTAATAAATATTGTGTCAGCATAAATAAGCATACGTGCACGTGTGTCTGCACGAAGAGTCGCTTTAGTCCCTGATGGACGCTTGATGTACAGAAGGACAGGTGCGCGCAGCCACTCTAACTTCTCCATCTTGTTAGTGTGCGCATGTGAGCGTAAGAGAAAGATCCACAGCTTATACGTTTGTTTCTCGCGTTCGGCTATTTTCAGCATCATCTTTATGCGAAACCAGCATACGCTTCCTCTGTCTCTCTCTCTCTCTCTCTTTTACTTTTGATTGATGCTATTTTTTGAACATTTGATTTAGTACCTGTTTAATTGTCTTGTGATTTTGTCTTTTGAGAGATTTCCTCCAAAAATAGTTCATTTATTTATCAAGAAGATAGACTGCTGTTTTCTTTACCTAAATTCTTTAGTGTCCTAATTTGTTACATCATATTCTACCTCTAACGACAGAGTCGCAGATGCATAAGCAATGATTACTATTCACGCTCGATACTGCAATCATATTACAGTTTAACATTGAAATTTATGTGTATGTTAAATATGAGTAACTTGCTCTTTGAACCCGCCATCTATTTTTCAGTAAACTATATTCGTGAATAAAGCGTAAACAATGGAAGCGGCACTATATTATCGGACATGCTAGCGTCATTGAAAATTGTTACAAGTGAAAAATATTATTCCGCCTGAACCGAGTCCAACTCACAGGCTGAGCGGACTTGGGTAACTGCAACAATATTTTGCCAAGGGTCGGTGTTAAAATGATACGGCACTAGTGCAAGAAAGCCAAGCAGCGGCGAAGCAGCAGGCAGTAACACCAGGAGCACGCCTCTGAAATTACGTTTCACTTAATACCGCTCAGCTAGCTGCCAGCCAGTCGTTTTTGGCTGCTCGCCTTTTCAGCCGCGGAGCGTCGTAGGGCGCTCGCTCGGTCCTTGAATCTACACGTCGCGCGGAATCCGCACTTTGCTCGCGCTCGCCCTCTGACCTCGTGAATTTCTTAGGACCGGGCTTAGTAGTACTAGTCGTGAAGGCAGTCAAGGCGACGCTTAATAATGAAATAACTCTAAAGCGACACGGCGACCCTTTCTCGACTTACGCATCTTTAATGCGAAAACCGCAAATGAACTTTCATTAATTAAATGTATGGCGCTCCCTTTTCTTTTCATTTTCATACAAATGTACGTTGCGATGTGCGTTCGAGTTATTTAAAAGTAGACAAGAGACAAGGCTAATATGCGATAAGAGATACAACTGTCCACGCGGCTGCCTCAGGTGACAGGATTAACGAAAGCGTAGCATAGAGAGAGTGAGAGAGAGAGAGAGAGACGATCCGAGGCGGGCGAGGGAGATTAATTAAGACGAAGTGCTTCCGACACGCCGAGCGAGAACGCGACTGTACTGCGACGGCTCCGACTGTTCTTTTGGATGCGTGACTCCTAGGGAGCCGTTGCAGACCGACTCTTTTGAAGAGACTGGAAAAGCTTTTGAAAACGAGACGGAATTGAGGAATCTCGAAGGTCAATTTGAAAGCGCGCGGTTTCCTCGGTGACGGCTAATCGGCGCAAGGAAAATGAATTGATCAATCGTTATTTCGCGCTTAACATTTCCGAGCTTGGCGCTGTGACTGGCACGACGACGTGTGCGCGAGAGAGAACTGGTCGTTGAAAACCAGACGAGGAGAGAGCAGCCAATTACCAGTCTGCATCTTGGTAGCTGGCGCGAAGTAATGAGGGACACTTGAATTCGTACACTGGAACAAGGTGTCGATCTGATAGCGCTCGTTTCTCTCAAGTCGTCGCCGTCGCGAGGGACGACGCGCACGATAAAGCATCGCTTACAATTTCTCACGTATTCGCGCGCGTCTCTGTTAATAAGATCGTCTCCTCTCTCGATACGCGCGCCTGCTCTTCACCTCTACATTTTTCGTAAAAACTGTACGAGCCGATTGAAAAATTACGAATTCGCTTGACCTGAATGTCGCACACGCGAGCGACAACTTAATATAATTGCAAATCGTAAAAATGAAATGCATCGATCGATGATTTATGCCACCCGCGCTTTCTCGCGGGCAAGCGAACGAGCGAGCGAGCGAGCGAGAGAGAGAGGGAAAGAGAGAGAGAGAGAGAGAGACGGGGAGCATTATGTGTATACGCCCACGCGAGGCGTGTCGCGCTTACGTACGGGCTGCGTAACTAATTGCACATTAGGCGTGAATTAATCGCTCCTTGGGTCTCGCAATTATAATCTCTCGTCTCTCTCTAGGAATACGAATTGTAAAAAGCGGATACCCAAGCCAAGTGAGAGAGACACTGCTGATTTATTGGCGCGTCTTTCTATATATACACGCACTTGCAGCAGAGGGGTGTATCTTTTCCCTGGTCCCGGACTCGTGATTAACAGCTTTCGCACATGATATTCGCGAAGACGAGCTTCGATAGGCGCATAATCCCTTTTCGCACAATGGACTTTCTTTTAGAGTTTTCTATTTCCGCCGTATAGAGTTTCAGGAGGCTCGCGGAGAGAAAGTGCTGAAAAGGATTGTAATATTCAATGCAAATCGACGGATTATTTCCACGGCACTCGCGCTCTGTTTCATTGAAGCCTCACGATAAAAAAGAAAGGAAGCTTACCGTTAGAGATTTAGCGCGCAAGTCGCGGCAATTTAGCGTTTGTTAAAGCCTCTCTAGCTGCTACAGTTGTATCTTGCAATCAAGCATTAAAATGTAAAGTAGCTCAAATTAATTGCGACGACAATGCAAAAGGGCGAACGAGTGGCGCGCAGTCGTTTAATTGCAGGAAACGCGCAGCGCGCGCGCGCGCGCGCGCGCATGAGCTTTGCGCGCGGCGTCGCAAGAAAAAGAAACGCTCAAAGGGAAAGATAGCAATTACGGAGGTGAAAGATGGAGGTTGAGATTAGGATGTATTAATACGGCGACGCACGCTCGCAAGCCATGGTATTTATTAAGTTTCACTAGGTAGATTGCGCACTTATACACCTTCTGCAGTATATATATCCATGAGGCGCTCCCGCTATCTGATCTTATTTATCTATTTTCCAGTGTAAACAACGTAGCGGAATCTTCTGTCGCTCGACCGACCGACAACACGCGATAAATAACGAAATATATGATAGACAGTGGACTGAGCGTCCCCGGACCTGCCTAAATTCCTCATTCCTGCCGCGGCTCGCGCCGAACGAATATACGACGAACGTAAGCTGCGACCGCTTTTCAACTCACCTTCGACAATCATGAAAACTTTGCTAGCGTGCACACAGAGCAGCCGCGGGCGAGAAGTCCTTGATAAAGACGTTCGGCTCAAAGAGCAACGCGACGCAGTCACCCAACGCCCAACGCTCGCAAAGGCAACGGAGAGAACGTCAAGCAAGCGTGTGTGTTCGCGTACGTGATACGGCCGACGTTGATGCGGGCAAAGGTGTTGCGCGTCTTGCCGTTTGTTTGCTCGCTCCACCCTGGCCAGTTTGGCGAATATGCTATACAGCGACGGCGGAGGCATAATGCACACAGACACGGGCGACGCGCACCTAAAGTGGTGTATACCCCACCCGCAGCCAGTAGCTCGGCCGGCATTATATCGCGAGCGAACGCCGCTCGCGCGAGCGCGCGCACAGAAGTAATTTATAGTTGCAATAATTTATTGGGTACCATGGGGTTTATACTTCGCCTGACGCCTGGCCATCCGTCACCGTCAGTGACGTCACCTCCCTCCACATAATGACTACCTACGTCTCGCGCGTTCTATCCCCCTCCCCCCTTTCCCCACCTATAACACATACACGTTCACATACACGCACACATAGACACACATATTTGCTGTGTTGGCTTCGTGATCCGCAAGACGCGATGGGCTTTGAAATCGATAAATAACTGCGGACAGATAGGGAGAGTAAGTAAGAGAGAGAGAGAGAGAGAGAGAGAGAGAGAGAAAGAGAAAGAGTAGGTACTTTTCGAGTGTGCTAGAGGAATTACAGTATACGTGTGTATATATATATATATATATATATATATATATATATATATATACATATACGAAAGCCAGCTATTTCGGACAAAGTGCCCGTGTAGACGCGAGATCGGGGAAGGACATTCGCCTTTGTGTGTCGAGCCGTCGATTTATTGCCCCCTTTTTTTTCTCTCTCTCGCTGGCTTTGTGCTCACAGTAACTCGGTTTGCCATACGTACGTGTGTATGGGCACAACGAGTGCGATTATCAAACTCGCCCGGATCCACGCCTGAGTTTTTGGCAGTCTCGCGATCACGTCAGAACATTTAAAATTGCCGATAGAACGATGTACATCTCGGCTCGCAGTCGAATGAAAATTACAAGTTTTATTAACGGGTGCGACCTCGCGGAAGCTAAGACATCAATTAACGATCGGTGGGAGAAAAAAAAGACAAATAAATCGCCCTCGGGTATGGAAGAAAGAATGAAATCCGACGATAAATTATCGTTATATAGCACGCGGCAAATTCTAACAAACGACTCGCTCGGCTCTTGAAAATACACAGCTAGCGTACACGAAGGAGAGGTTCGGAGCTTGACGCGTGAGCAACACGCATCCGTCATTCCTGGAACGACCTCGGCGGGATGGCAGCGTGGCGGCGGCGGCAGTGGCATGGCGATCGATTCGATCAAAGCTATTTCCAGTAGCCGCAGCGGCGCAAAAATCGAACAAATAAAAAAATAAAAAAGAGAGAAAAAGAAAAAAAACAAGGAGAAATAAAGATCCTTCCCCTACAAGCGCTTGTGTGTGTGTGTGTGTGCGAGACGGACGAAAGACGCGAGGCCGCAATATGTCAAGTTTCAACCGTCCTCCTCCTCCCCCTTTGCTTGGGCAGATGACGAGTCGCGCGTTCAGACAGAGACAGAGCGATATGCTCGTCACGTCGTCCGACGTTGACGAGCGTTTGTCACTGGTTTTTCTTTGCTCCTCTAGCGTGAATAATACCGCGTGCTGCCTTTGATTTTTATTTAGTCGTTGTTAGTTTTCGCGTATCGGAATTTCGATCAATTGCCGGTACTGCTGCAGAGTCCGTCAGCGGGCGACTAGTCGCGTGCGCTCCAGAGAAAGCCTCTGGACGTGACTCTAAAGGAGTTTCGCCATCCGATGCCACTGCTCGCTCGCGTCTCGATACAGCCAGGAAATTGCCTTGTACGCCTTGCTTCTGACGTACCCGTCACTCCTAGTGTGTGTGTGTGTGTGCGCGTGCGTGAGTGTGTGTGCGCGCGCGTGCGCGCGGCGCGCAACTTTTTCCGTTCAAGTTTGTTAATTGAGCTATTTCCCGATTCTACGGGCGTACGTAATTTATGTTACCAAGTTCGATGGGCACATAGATAAATCTTGGCTATTTCACACTTGTTCGATTTTTCTGATTGACATTTGAAAATTGAATTAATCGAACGACGAATAGCCAAAGCAGATGGTTATCACGGTAATGCGAATGCTTCGATTCGTCATTAAGGGTGAAAGCAATTTATAGAACAATCATCGCAACGAAACGACAATCATCCCCCTGTCGACCAAACACGACAAGGATAAATATCCGAGCATCAATCGAAGCACATCAGCGAGGCACGAATGAGAAAAAGAAGCGCCGAAACGAATTGACGCAGCTAGGGGCGCGAGCGGTGGAGGCGATAATTAGGGGAAATTATTCGAGTTGCCGAGGTGGAAGGTAAGAGAGAGTGAGAAAGAGAGAGAGAGAGAGGGCCCTAAAGGACAAAGGCTGGCTATAGCAACGACAGCAGCAGCTCTTAAGAGCGAGCGAGCGCAGAGGGGAGATTCCGCGCAGAGAAGGTGGGGAGTCTTGGCGACAGCCGTCAATCGATTGTCAAGCGGGTCAACCGACCAACCTAACCTCGAACCACCCAACCACCTTCCTGCCAAGCTCACGGGAGACGGCTTCACGATTGCGAGTTTTCCTTCATCGATTACTGCTCTCCTTCGTCCTCCTCCATGCTGCTCTATCGGCCGCGTGTGTGGATTTTACCTTTTCCCTTATATTTACCAAGCAGGCTTGAATCGAAAAATGAGTAAGTAGTTTTCTTCCTCGCAAAACGTACATGCTGTAACGCGGTAGGTTGAAGAGAAAAAGAAAAGAAAGAAATGAGTAATTATTATCGTTGCCAGGAATAAAGCGTCGAGCGAGCGAGCGAGCGGGGAGTAAAAGAGAAGAAAGGGAAGTTAAGGAGGCAAGCCCCGAGGGCTAATTTAATCGAGCAATCCAAAGCTTAAGTCGAGGAGGGGGAGCGCTCTTCTTTGAGGCAGAGAGGAAATCAAGGCTTTCGCCGGCACAGTAGACGTGAGCAGCTCATTTTTCTCCTCGATTAGAACAACGAATTTGCAAAGGAAAAAAGATACACCTGGTGTTTCGGAATTATTTCTGCGAAACTGATCCGCTCCGTCCTTCAAAAGGACGAAGGCTTTATAATTTCGAGGCTCTACGTATAATGATCATGCACGTACTTTGCTTCGCAGAAGTATAGTCGCTTTCAAGCTCATAAAAGACGCGCGAGAGTCTATCATTAACCACCGCGACGATGCGCTTGATTGCGCCCGTATTAATACAAATTCCGTTGGCTATTGCTCGAACAACACTAGCTATCAAAAATTCAAGATCTATACTTATAGTAATATGCATTGACCGATCTTTTCTCGAAAAACGGCGAATCTTCTTTTTCAAGAAAAATGTCTTCGCCGCGGTTGACTTGTCGAAGCTCTGCGAGGATTTCGGCACATGCTTCTCCCCTTCTGAACGAGTCTCGGACAGACTTCCGTAACTGCGGGTACGTGTGTGTACGTGCGCATGCAGTCCTGACATCAGAGTGAATCTTTGGCCCCTACTTCTCCCTCGGACTCGCGATCAATGCGCTTGTAGACCACCACTACGTCTGTGCAGTTTTTTTCTCTCCTTTTCTCAAGATGTGCCTTTGTATGGGTTTAATAAGATTGATTCTCGATTGGAGTGACGTTTTGGCCTTACGCAAAGCGGCAAAGGACCAATAAACATAGAAGCTAGAAAGCCAAGGAAAGAGAGCGAAAATTCGGCGCTCGATAAATCGACAGTTCCGACCAATATGCGGATGCCCACGATGTAACTCGAGAAGGGGCCCGTCGGGACTGACATGCGGCCACCGCCCGTATACGCTTCATTGCATATTCAGTGCTCGTGAGGATTTCGTCGGGCTACCTCCCGCCTCTTTTCGCTCTCCCGCTCTTGCGGCAGAATCGGGAATTTATTATTTTTATTGCACGAATACCTGTTGGCGGATGACTTGTAGAAATTTTAATGCTCGGAGTATTTGTATTTTGACCAATAATAATCGCTTGAAAAACAAAATGCATATTACAAATCCGAGATATTGAATCCACTTTAAAAACACAATTGTGAAACCAAAAACAAGTGTATCAAAGAATAAAGAAAGAAAGAACAAACAGCCTCACTCTTTCTCGTCTTTCTCGGCGGAGGCAAGCCGCTGAATATCCAGAGCAGTGGTTTATTGGTTTCCACGTGGTTTGCTGACATGGTACTCGGGCAGGCGCGCGCTAGTAAAAGGGGAGAGAGAGAGGGCGCGAGGCAGTGAAAAGAAAAGGGAGCCCCGAGTTATTCGCGCGCGCGTCCCTGTCCTTATACACACGACACGACTGTTATCCTACTATTTTCCTCCCTTCGCTTTCTCGCAGGCTCGTCCGCAACGTCTCTTATCTCACCGGGTCCATCTCAAGACGGCAGTCTGAATCTTTTTCGCCCAAGGATTCTCGTAATGAAGCTCGTTATTAGCTCTGCCCTTATTGAGGCACTAAATTTTCTTGGCTAAGATCCGCCAATTTTTACCGTGTTGCGCCGCCGTGAGATTCGTTATCGCGATTTTACCGGCGTTGTCAGCGAGTAAAGCAAATCTGATTAGACGACGTAAAAATGAAGAATGCCTACCGTCCATAAATACATTCATCCGTCAATGTCGCAAGAATCAATTAATCGAGCGTATGATTATCCGCGCGATGTACAATTACGTACAAAAACCCAATTCACCGTCCGACGTAACAATACACAGTAGAGCAGCGCAGAGGATTCGGATTTCATCGATACGTAAAGAGACAGGTCAATACGCGCGCGCTCTCTCGACTATTCTGTCTCGTTTGGCCATAAAGCGAAGGGACGGGGGCTAGGGTAAAGCATGACTTCCGGACGGGCGATATCTAACGAACGAAAAGCTCGGTCGCGTATACACTACCTATATATCTGTATATAGCGAGCGCGCAATGGCGAAGCGAAAGTCGCGAGGAGAAGGACGCCGTTTCATCTGTCACCTGCAGACGTCGCCTTCCTTTCCGTCAACGTCCACCTCTCTCTCTCTCTCTCTCTCTCCCCCATCTCTCCCTCGATAATAACAACAATGGAGGCTAGCAGCGGCAGCATGCGCGAGCGCGACAAGGAGGAGAGTGAGAGAGAGAGAGAGAGAGAGAGAGAGAGAGAGAGAGAGAGAGAGAGGAGACAAGACGTGCTACTGCTGCTGCCCCGCTTGTCAACTTCTCCTCTCGCGTTACTCCTTCTTCATCTGCCGGGTGAAACTCGCCCCCACGTTCACAGCACACACGTACAGAGAGCGAGAGAGAGAAACTGTCCGGCAGAAGCGGCGCTCTTCTGCCAACCCTTATTACACATCGCGCAAGGTTCAACTTCATCGCACGACATCGCCACTGTACGGACGTGACGGCACGCCGAGACATTAACATACGTAAACCCTTTTGCTGCTAAACTACTCTGCTGCGTCTCTCTCTTTCGCATGTATACCGCACCGCCACGACTTTCATTTCAAGCGCAGCGGTGGACACCGGCCAACCAATCGTTAGAGCTTCCTCTGCGTTTCGCTGGAAATAGTGTTTTCAACGATAGACAATTTTGTCTTTCGTTTGCGAATAATACATTATACATGGGTGATTTAATCTTCAACGTGTCGCAAAAGCATTAAGTTTCGGTTTAGCAAAACGAGCATTTCATTTCGTGCCGATAATCACGTACACATCACTGCGTGGACTCGAATGCGGATAAAATCTCATTAAGTGAGTAATCGGTAATTGACATGCCGCCTATAGGCAGCCTCTCCTCCTCCCAAATCCGCATTGAAAAATACTTTCAGGTAAATCAGGTAGAAAATGAAGCCTGTACGCGTGTGTCCAACCTCAAACAGATTTCCAGCTAACCCGCCTCGCGCCCATTGAACGTTAAACCGTACGTAATTCCATTCAATTTAATTACCAGGCACGCGTACCGCCGCCTCGCGCCTCGCAAATGTTTGAATTTTAATACGGTGCGCAGGCGCTTTTCAAAGAGAGAGAAAGATATATATAGGGTGATAGGGAAGCTAATAATCGCCCGTCTCTGTCGCTGCCCTCTCGCCGATAATGCGTCGACAATGATACGCGCATGAATAAAAGCACAGCGCGCACTGCTCGCCCGCCGACTTTTTTTTCTTGTTTTTTTCTTTTTCCGTTTGTTGCTTTTTTTTTCTTTCTTTTTTTTTTTTTTTTTTAACTCACTCACGTCTCGCTGAACACGCTCTCGCTGCTGCGCAAACGCTAATTAAGCGATGTACATATACTCGTGGTAACGTGTTTGCTTTTGCGATGCTTACCTGCAACAAAAAGAACACGACGATAGGGTGGTTAGTTGTTATTGTCTGTGGCTATGATAATTTTTTTTAACTAAAATAATCCAAAGTGTAGCAATATAATTTTTTCTTAAGTGCTACTTTCAAAAGTGATTTCGCTCTGTCGAAAAAAAAATCTTTTACGACTCATTAAACCTTGGACGTTCTTCCGCAAAAGCATGACATAAAAAGTACATCAAAAGTGCATTCGCAAATTTCACGAGCATCAAAACCATATCAAAATCTGAATACGTGCAAACGTCGATTGCCAATCAGTATGCAATCTACCGACAACAATAACACACGCACAAAAAAAAGGAAATTAATAAAACCACAGCATTCTCAAATCTGATGTGCACACATGAGAAAGAGAGAGAGAGAGAGACAGAGAGGTAATTTGCGTGCATCGGCCTCATTAACGTAAAATGTTTGCAGTCGGCAAGTGCACAAAAATATGACATTCCCGTAGTAACCTTTTCCTCTGCACACGACTCTCTCCCCTACGCTATATATACACGCGAAAGAATAACAAAAGAGTCGAAACAAACAATACTCGCGCGAGCCATTCGGCCGATGATAATTAACTCTCTTTCTCTCTGGCCGAGCGTCATTTTCGTCAAACGATCACAACGCCAGCACGTAAAATGGAAAATAATTCGATATAAAACCAGGCGCAGCCGCACGTATTTATAAATGAGCGCCCGCGCCGCATTGTAAAGGCGAAACGCGCTCGTTGCGCGATGATGTGCCGCCTATGATTTCTGTTTCTTTTTTTTCCTTTTCAGCTGCGCAGGGTAATCCAATCGAGCGCGATGATTGAATTATTAATTGAACGACGCGCGGCTGGATGGGGTTCTTCCTGCGCGCGTGCAATCCTGCAGCTCCGTACTTTTCTTTCTTTTTTTTTTGTGAGTTTGCCTGCTAGCCCCCTCGGAGTATGATACTTTGGTCGTCGCTGGCTAAGTAATGGATTGATGGGAGCTTATCTTTGTTTCCGTTGCACGCAATGCTAAACCAAATGAAATGCATATTTTTATCGCGCTGTAAACTCGTTGATTGACTTTACGAGTCGTGTGAAATGTTGATGAGCTTTGACTGGAATCCGATGTCGCGAGACGTATTTAACGTGTGGTTACACGTCATATGAACATTGTATTTCGAGAAGACAATAATTTATTCAAGTTTTTTATCATTGAGGTCAGACGAGCGCGCTCTTCATCTAAAAGCAAACTCATTAATCGACGTTTGCCCCAGAACGGCTAATATTAAATATCTAACTTGACAACTGATTGATAGCCATTCGCCGGAGATATTTTCTGCGATTCCGCGTCCTTCTGTCAATTCGCCCGCGAGAAAAAAAATACAATTATCGAGACTTTTCGCGCGTCGACGGAGTAACGCAATCAATGCGAAAAGAAGCGCGACGAGAAGAAGCGAAGCGCGCATATTCCAGAATATAAATACGCAAGTATTTATTTGTTTATCGATTTCGAATCGATTGCATTCGCGCGCGAATACGCGTATATAGATATATATTTCACTTTAACGACGCGCACAAAAGGAAGTGGCTGCCGCTTGTGCGTCATTTCTGCGCCCGGCGTCGCCGCCCGCAATAAATCATCGGCAGCAGCAGCTGTTAAACAAGTTTACGTCAAAGCTTGGAGAAAAAAGAACGCAGCGTGCGGACGAGCGAGCGAAAGAGAGTGAAAGAGAGAGAGAGAGAGAGAGAGAGAGAGAGAGAGAGAGAGAGAAGCAGAAAATATTTGGAAAAGAAGCTTTGTCTCGGCGTTCAGCTCCCGAATCGGAAATTTGATCGACACTGCTCAAACTAGTCGACTGAAACGGCGTCCATCAACTAACACACTTATGAGATAATCGATTTCACGTTCTCGTGCATTTTTAAACGTGCTTTTCAACGAAAACTGTTATTGTTATTGTTTCAAGTAATCGCAATCACCAAAAGCATAGATTCTCTTGATCATTACCAGTAAGACAAAACTGAAAGTTCGTTTCGATGACACGTGAAAAACAAACGCAACAAACGGTACCCAACCGTACACGAGAGTTCACGACAATAATGTCATCTGCAAAGCAAGAAAAAGAAATAATAATTTTTCGAACGAAAATATTTCCCCGGCTAAAAACGTACAATCTCACCTGTCCACACAAACGCGCGGTCGCGCTCAGAGTGATGCGGAACGGCAGCAGAAGGAGCAGGCTATATGCTTCATTAAAGCGAGAAAGACATCGAGAAAGACCGATAGCACACACATACGTACGCGTATACACTTATGTTATCGAGGTCTCGATGAAGTCTGAGCAGCGTATAGAGTGGTAGCCTCTAGGGGGGAGAAAAGGGGGGAGGAGCGCGGCCAGAATAACTCGAAAAGTGTCAGAACGATAATCTGACGCCGGCGACGTGATGGACAGAACAGACAGTCTACTCGGCTTGCTTCGTTCCTTCTACCCTGCTTATCCTCTCCTCCCTTCTCCTTCTCCTCCTCCACCTCCTTCTTTCAATCAATCTCTCTGTCTCTCTTACTCGCTCGCGCGCGTACACGGCTATCAATT
The DNA here is from genome assembly GCF_024137745.1 of Phymastichus coffea. NCBI lineage: Eukaryota > Metazoa > Arthropoda > Insecta > Hymenoptera > Eulophidae > Phymastichus > Phymastichus coffea. Next base: position 311,271 of record NW_026706949.1, on the reverse strand, counting down.
GCTTTGCGTGTTTCCTTCTCTTTTTTTTTTCCCACTCACTCCCGCGCACTCTTATACGTCCGTCACCCTCATCGCGTCTCCTTCGCGTCCCATCGACAAGTCTCACTCGCGAGGTGAGCATCGACCTCGCCATCGTCAGCCAGACTCGAGGACGAACGAAGGCCGAGTAGCCTCCATCGGACATATTATTTTTTCTATGTCGACTACAGAGTTCGCGAGACTCTTTATCTCGCGATTGCTTTCGTACATTCTTCGCTTCTTTTTTCTGTGAATGATTCATTTTCAGTCGATATGTCACAGAGTTATCAAGATTTTTTTTTTCAAGTAGTAATGCTTGCGAATGGTCAGACGCATGAAAATTATTAAGAATGGCTTTTCCATTCCAGTTTCGAGAGAAATCCAGGAGCTAAACTGCCAAAAATAATATTCCTCGCGCAATCGTAATTTTTGATAAAAAGCCGAGCGTCGCGTGAGTGGCAGGCAGTCAGATAATCCAAAAAGAAAAAGCAAAATGTTTTGGGAATGAAGAAAAAGAAAAAAACAAAAGAGAAAAGGGGTCCAGCTTATACCTCGTACAAAAATGAGCCCTCGTCGCCTCGAATTTCCGAATCTCCGCGGTGTCGCGTCCGATGTGACGTGACGCGGCTTGACGAGTGCCGAGAAGGAGTGGGGGAGGGGGGAGCATCAAAGTCGTCGCGGTTGAATCGAGGCCGTAGCCCAGGGAGAAAGAGAGAGATATTAATTGCGACGTTGGGAGACTCTATACATTCGCAAAAAAAAAAAAACAAAAAAAACTAGCAAAAGCACACGCTGCCTCTGTGAAGAACATCTTTACGCCTGTACACGTGCAGTACGTAGGCACCGAGAGTCAAATTACGAGGCTGTGTGCGAGGCTGGATTTTGATGAGAAGTGAAAATTCAATGGAAATATTTAATGGCTTCGGATGTTACTCCGAAGCAGCCTTTGTTTTCTCTTTCCTCTTCTTCCTTTCCTTTCGGTAGTCGCCGAGTATTTTTACATTTCATTAAGCAATGAACATTCGGAGAGAGATTATACATTATAATTTGGCCGTACGCGGCCACATTTGTCACAGCGGCGCTCATTCAACTCGAATGCTTTTTCACGTCCAGCGATTTCATCGCAAATAATCAATTTATAATCTACACATGTACAGACCAGTTTCATTAGAGGACTATTCGCAAACGAAGAAATATCGGCGAAAACTTATATTCGTAAAAGGAGACGATAAGACAGACGGACATCTGCTTTTGAAGTAGGAGGTTTGCCGGTGGTGGCCAGACGCACGCGGGGCGTTTATACATGGTTGCTCGGATTCTAAGCTTGCGAGTGAGCGATGGCGGCGCGTTTTGCCGGACACATCGGTAAATAACGACGCTGGGCGGCATGGCAGAGAGAAAGAAAAATTCGCTGGTGCTTACGCGCATAAAAGACGCGGGTCCGCTGAGATTTATGCGAGCCGCCCAGTGATAAGGAATAATACAGTCTTCTCCACTGCCACCTGCCAGCATGGTGTCCTTCTTCTTTTCTTCCCCTCCTTTTCTCTCTTTTGACTTTTGCGGACGCAATACTCATTTCTCTCTCTCCCTCTCTCTCTCCCTCCCGCGTTGGTTTGTAACAATATAACTCGTTAATCTCGACGAGTCGCCATTGTTCAATTACTCTAAAAGGTATTTGTTTCTGCAGTGCATTAACCTCGAGATGAATATTCGCATATACACAGGTAAGCGTAGAAACTCAGGAGGTGCATAAATTTTAGCTTGCACTGCACAATTGATAGACAGCGACTGACGTTTCCTGGCATTTGTGCGCTTTATCGCGAGAGCGCGACCTTGCACCAGTTGCTCATTTTCGCACACGACGTATAACCCTTGAGGCATTGTACACCACGAAAGCGTTTAACATTTTTGAAAATACGCGCGCGCGCGCGCGCGTGTGTATTGCAAAGGAAGAGCATATATACGTTAGAATTATAGTTTTGACGCAAGACAAGAGGATTTTGAAAAGCAGCTGTCAAGCTGAAAACAAGACGAGTTGCAGACGTTGAGCTGCTTTCTCGCGCCGCTGCAGTCTTCTTTTTCTCAACGTCACTTTCGTTTCTTTCATCTTGTTCGTCCTCGCTCGTCCGGCAATCGTGCATTTTTCGAGTTTATATCGGCGAGTGGGCAGCTCGCACACACCTAATTATCTCGGCTGATGAATTGCAACGCACCTCTCTCTTTCTCTCTCTCTCTCTCTCACTCGCGAATTGCGCAAAAACAAACCGCAAATCCGTCTCTACCCGAAAAAAGGAGCAAACGGAAAAAAAAGTAATCGCGCTCTGGCATACAGGGTAATAACGCTCGGCGGCCTAATTAGCGTGCAGTATGTATACGCACGTATAACAAAGTGGCAGCGAGCAGCGTTGTACTCTTTTGTGTTGGGCCAAATTTTCGGGGACGACGAGAGTGACGTCGCCGGATTAAAATGCCGCTCGCGCGCGCAACTCGCAGCCCGACAGTCGGGGAGCCCCGCGAGGCAACGAACGTTGCACAAGGGGGGATGGTTTGCTATCTCTGCAGCATAGCTTTTCTTTCTCTTTCATTACCAAGCCATGCAGCCGCCGAGCTTTCGCCTAATTTCTGCTTAGGCTCACTCTGCTGCTGCTGCTGCTGCTGCTGCTGCTGTCTTGTCGCAAGAACACTTGATCTCATTTGTTCGTCTGCTGCGCGTTGTCGCTGGCATGTTTTTTTTTTCTTTTTTTTTTCTTTTGCGTCCTCTTTTATTTCCCTGTGCTGTTCTCGCTCTCTTCGAAGCTTCTTTTTTTGCGTCGAGTTTACTCGTATTCTGATTTTCAGTGGATTCATGTTTTTTTGTCTGTTCGCGTGTTTTTTTAAAGATTAAGTCTGCCGTGTTTCCACTCATGTTGACAATTTTTCTAGCGGAATTGTTTTTTATTTCCCCTCAGTCTCATACCCAATATTTTTTCGCGTTATCAAACGCTTGCGAGTATAAAAAATCAGGTATGAACGATAAATTCAAATAATTAACTATAAGAAAAAACACGAAGCAAAGTAAAAGGTGCATGTGTCGTTGGTGAAAATCTTAATGCCGCCATAAAAAGAAACAGTTGCGTGGTCCACCTCTCAATTTTATAGAGCCGTATATTTGCTGATGAAATTGATCAGGCATCGCAGGGCGAATCTCCGAGTTGTTAAAAGTCCGAGGAGCGTGTGGGAAAAAATGCTCGTAATGTTTTATTTGAAGCGGCTCTCGGCAGCGGCCGGTGTAGGCAGTCAGAGAGAGAGAGAGAGAGAGAGAGAGAGAGAGAGAGAGAGAGAGAGAGAGAGAGAGAGAGAGAGAGAGAGAGAGAGAGAGAGAGAAAAAGTGGCGAGGAAAGTTATTCGCGCGCGCTCTTCAATCGGCTGCCAGCCGGCGACGAGTGGAATTCCAAAACTTCTTTTATTACCGCGGCCAAGTCGACAGGCAGACCGTCCCATTCCTCTTCCTAATGCATGCACCACGCGAGAAGTCACACTTTTTTGTGCCTGAAAAGTCGAAGTGTCCTCTCTCCCTCGGCGCACTTTTTTCGGACGCCGACGACGAAAAAAAAAAGGAGGAAGTAACGAGAAGTCGTAGCCCACCCTTTACGACAATCGTAAAGCCTCACGCAGACTTGAATTTTTATTATTACGCGGGCGAGCTTTTTTTAAATACAAAGTTCCGCCAGAATTTTATTTTTTCCGCTGGTCCCCTCTCACTCAGTCGCTTGATCGACCCACCGCTTGCTTTTATTTCTTTCCCTGTGCAGTTTTCAAATATTTGCGGGTGAAACGCATATTTGCACGTTTTCTGGGCGAACAATATAAAACTCGGCTTCATAATCACATTTCGCGGACAGGCGGACTGGTGAAAATGGCTAGTAAAAAAGCATTTTATGATAATCGTAAAAGTGAAATTTACGAGTCTCATTAGCAACAATTTCTCGATGATAAAAAAGCAAAGAAGAAGGAGAAACGTAGGTTTTGTCAGAGATCGAGAGACTGACGACTTTTTGCTTGTCGCTGAACGGCTGCCTCTCGCGCGAATATACTTCGCTCGTCTGAAGAGGAACGACGAAATCCAATTTCCAATTATTAATCCAGCAAGGGAGAAGGCATCCAGCTGAACGACAATCAGGTTTTACAAGAAGAAATAAAAAAAAGGGGAGCCAGGGATACACAAGTGCGAGCAGGCTGGTATATCGACAGATATTTAAACGAGTATTCTCTCCTCTTTGTGAGGGCGCGCAGAGATCTCTTTTTCCCCTTCTGCACCCCGCATGTATCACGTCTTGACGACCTTGTTACATAGCGAGAAAGAGCAAGTGACTGCTCAATCAGCGCAAAATAAATAACGGAGATCCGATATTATCAATGGAAAAGGAAGAGAAGCTCGTGTCAAAACGAAAATAGATCAACGACCTGTCGCGCGCCCTACACCGTACGTAGCGCAACACATCCACGAGCGCGGCTTTTAAAGAAGAGAAAGAAGCAGACGGCGCGCGTGGGAGGTCCATTTCAAGCGCGCTAATATCGCTTTCGTTCGACGGCGACACATCAGCGACTATTAATAGCTGCGTATGCGCTCGCACACCTGCACGCACGCGCCTGTCGGCTTCTGTTTTGCCGGTCGCGACACTTCCAAGATAGCCAAATTCTCAATCGCCGTGAGTCATCCGTGGGATATCCAATCGCTCGATTCTTCATCTCGCTATATTCACCGGTAGAGTCTCGATTCCGCGCAAACGAAGAATTGAAATTGAAGTCATAATGCCAGTCGACAGGCGCTCACGAGAAGGAATAAGAAAAATAATTGACAATGTTATTTCCAATGGTTTTGCATAACGCACCGGCGCACCATTGCGGTTTTCAGCTAGAGGAATGTGCAAGCGTTGCTTTTCAGCTGGAAACGAGATTAAAGCCCACAGGCGGCAGGCAACGTTGCACCTTGCAGCGGGGAGAAAGCCCGAGAACGAAGCGAATAGAAAGAGCGAAGCCGACCGCAAGTTGATTGACTTAGAACGACTGCTTTTTTGCACGCTGTGCGTTTGTGCGCGAGTAACGGCATAAACACAAAGCTACTTGCCGATAAGAAAACTGTTATGCATCGAGAAAAATTAAGAGCAAACGCTTCGCTCTGCTGAAATCTCACGTTTCGAAGGATAATCGATTAAACAATTCTGAGATGGGGGCCGATTGTTTGAGGGATGAAAAGAGTTTATGTACCGGTCTGCCAATCGCGATCGAGATCTCGTAAAAGTTGATACAATTTTTTTTTTTTTTTTTTTTTTACGAAGTATAATGAAACGCCAATTTCATAACGATTAAACTGTTTTGCTAGAATAAACTTAGTCATCGAAAATAATGAAACTCGCTATAGCTATTAATCAATGTGAATCAATCGCATTCCGATTCGATGGTATATTTTTTTGTCTCTCGTGAATGGTGCTGTATAAAATTATGCAGGAAAGTTTTACACGCGACCGTGCGGCATAAACAAGCGATTTACAGCGAGTAGAGTGAGTCATCGAGTGAGAAAGAGAGAGAGAGAGAGAGCTCGTATACTGTAATTCAGAACGAAATTGAGGATTTTGGGATCCATCGGACGGAAGAATTTATCGTGGGCTCTTTCGGATTAAATTGCACGACGCGCGCGATATTAGGCCAGTGTATATGGTGCAGCGACGAATTCTTATACATCGAGCGGTGCGTACGATGAACCGAGCTCGGTATAATTGCGGCTAATGAACGACGGTCGCAAAAAAAAAAAAATAAATAAGCGGCGAAGTGATTTTACTGCGGCGAATCCTTTTCTCGAAAGATTTTATTTTTCCATGCTTGCGCTCGCAAGGATGTTAATCAGTTTATTGTAAATCAAGCGTGTACGTTTGTCAGAGGTCAATAAAAGCACATATACCGCACGCGGGAATAATTGACGAAGCCGGATTGAAAAGAACAACAGCGAAAAAAGGAAGGCATACGTATACAACGCAAAGGATCTGACTGACATTCGCGAAATGGGTTATCGCTTTTGTGTATCAGATAAACACTTTTGTATGCGATCTTTCCACTGTCAATTAAACACACAGAGAATACGCGCGCGTTATGCTCAAGCTTATCGATACACTGTCAATAATTATTGTGTGTATCCCGGAGCAGCTGGCTTTGCGCACGCTTTTAATATCCCCCCCCCCCCCCCGTCCCTTCGAAAAACTCAACTTGGAGCGGGAGCTTTTACAATAACATAATGACGAGCTCGCCGCTCTTTGCCGTTCGCGCAGTAGTATCATGCGAGATAAATTCAATTAAACGTGCACAAGCGCAAAACAAAGCTAATAAGCGATCATAGTTCAAAGATTATCCACGAGAGACTAGTCGCTAATTGCCGCTACCGTGAAATTTAATAGACGACAGAGAGAAATGGAAAAAAAAAAGACAACAAGCGGTTCGCACGCGATTCGAATCCTAGCATATCACTAATCGTGTGCCCGCGGCACACATTATGAAGCACTTTCATAATTAAAGTGATGAATTGTACGTAGACGGAGAATTGAAAAAGTTACCCATGCAAGAAGACAAATAAACAAGAGCACACTGTGCGAGCGAGCGGTGCATTAAGAAATGCGTACAAAAAAAAAAGTAGAAGAGAAAGAAGAATAAGAATCGTACCGGGAATGTTATCGCCGCGCTGCTGCGGCCAACGGAAGGAAGGCCTGGGCTGCTGCTTGCTGCGCATATCTGCCGTCCGGCGACGCGCACCGGCGGCGCAGGCGGTGCCGGGGTGGGCCCACCGCACCACACCCGCCCCACACAGCCGCAGATTTCGAGAGAAGCCGTAGGTGAGATCGCGTACGTGTCGTGCGCCCTTCTTTTATTTTTTCTAGCGGACACCACTACTTACCTGAAACAATACAAAACACATCATGCTTTACTCACTTGCATTCACGAACATTCTGTGTACCTTGATCGAATTATTCTTCTTTCGTAAAATGTTTATCGACTCGTATGCTCGCGCCTGGCGATAGGCGTTTATTGAGTTATCGCAAAGTAGTGCATCGGTGTAACTCTAATGCAGCGTCTAGACAAGCGCATTGATTTTCATTCGCTCAATTTCCAATCAAACCTCGTCAGGTAAAGTAACAACGTAACATAGACTATCTGTGCGTAGCTCGGCAAATCTAGGTTCGCGCGAAAAACCATCAGACTTTGGTCGGAACCAATTTTACGCGCTAATCGTTTATTCGAGAGCGCGAGTCCTCCGCCTATCTAAATAGAAAGGAGCTCTCCTTTTCATCGGGAGCACATTTAATCGAGTAAATCACTCGCGGAGTCGGCGACTTTCGCGTGGAGAGAGAGAGAGAGAGAGAGAGAGATCGATGCATTTTTTAATTAATTCAAGGCCACACCGGACAGCGTCACAATGTCGCGGGGGATTTCCGCGAGAGAGAACGAGCGAAAAAGAAGAAAGAACACGGGCCGGGGGAGCGGAGTGGAGGAAAAGGGACATTGCGCGCCTTTCCACGGGAGAGCGCGTCGGCCGTATATCTCGCTATGCACGCGCGTACGCACGCCCTCGCCTTTGTTTCAGATATTTATGAGGCGTTTTAATTCGCGCGCGCTCTCTTTCTCCCTTCTCTAATTCTACGACTCGTCACCCCTAACGCACACACGCATGCAGCTCGCGCGTCTTGCTCGTCGATACCTCACGCCTGCCAGCGCGTATGCGCCATCGTATACTTTACTTTATATCATAGGAGGGGGATGAACAGTTTTCCGTTGTTTTTTTTCGTTCTCTCTCTCTCTCTCTCTTTTTGGAGCTTCTTTATAGAAGTTACCCGCGTGAGATTCATGGTATTAAGTTTTCCCCGCGCCACCGCCGCCGCTTTATGTGTACGAGAGTGCCTTACTTTACTACGGTCATTATTCGACCTGCGAGAGCAGGAGAGAGAGAGAGAGAGAGAAAGAGAAAAAATTGAGGGATGCAGTGACGGGGATATTGCTCGATAAAAACGAATTGCTTTATCTAGCGAATGATCTTTGTTTCTTAACGCATATACTTAAATGGGGCTGTAAAATCAACGGTAGAGACGTGATGTTTTAACTTGAAATGAATAAATTTGCGAAAATACAAGGTTGTTTTGTTAGCCCGCCGCCGCGAGCTTGGCTCGTAAAAGAGGCGGTTTGATTAGCGAGGATCCTCACGGGAACTTGAACGAACACATCTTCGGGTGCGCGACGTGCCATAACTCAGTCTGACGTACGGCGGACAGTTTCTGCGAACGAACCCCGAAAATACCTAAGCGCGTAAAGAAGCAAGAGAAAAAAACGAAACGAAGCCTCGAGTCGTAATTCCGTAATAATCAGGCGTTATCGGGTAGCCTTATCCGTATAAACATTAACGTCCATCCTCCGTCCTTCTTCTTCTTCTTCTTCTTCGTTTTCGTTTTTTTTTCTTTTTTTTACGGCTCCGCTCGCGATAAAGAAGCCAAGTTGAACACAGTACGTCAGACGGCGGCGGCGCCCCCGCGCTCTTAACAGCCTTCAGTCTCTAAAAGCCCCAGCGGTGATCTATGGCGGTACGTTGCGTCAGCTCAGAGCAGATGCAGGACTACTACGTATATATATAACACACACCGACCGACCGAAAGCGCAGGGTATCTAGGCGGTCGAAAGAATGGCAAACGACACAAATCACTCGGCAGCTTTCCTTTTGTAGCTTTCGTGCCCTTTTCCCGGAGAGAAATTTTCAGCTAAAGGGAAAAACAACAAATTGATCTCCTCCCAAGGTGATGCAAGCGTGTGTATGTAAATCGCGATGAGTGAGAAAGTCGCGCGCTTGACACGCTGATTTAGTGGCTCCTTTTCATTGTACTCCCTACTGCCTCTGTGCACGGCTCCCCGTCTTTCTTCGTTCCTTCTCTTTTCTCTCTCAAAAAGAAGAGAGAGAGAGAGGGAGAGAGAGAGAGAGAGAGAGAGAGAGAGAAATTTTTTTAAAGAGATTTATTAGCGACAGTTTTACGATTTGACGCTTGAAGAGCTTTTCTTCCGCGAGATTTATTTCGTAGCGAGCGAGCGAGATTACTTTTTATTATTAGTAATTATAACTGATGGACACACGCGGGCGTGGACTACGAGTGGTAGGCTTCAGAAATAGCCGATTTTTTTAAGAACGACCAGCAGAATAATTGTTTATTTTTAAACCAGCCGAATATTTAACTTGTCATATTTCAATGATTTACAAACATCAACTCCTTTCTTTTCTCGCCTCTCGTCCAGGAAAGTTCCAATTATTGAACAACAAATTTCCGTGAAGAGTACATAAAGCATCAGCCCAAATGATTGTGGAAAGTAAATCACTATTATTTACAGCCCGATCCGACATGATTCCATTCATAAAAAAAAGCCAATAAAACACTTATTCTCCTGTCTGCCCTTACTCGCTCGTCGTAATTAACCGGGTGGAAGGACTCAAAAACGCCCTAAAGCATAATTTTCCGTACAGCAACCGTCGTACAACTGCCGCACAGCTGACGAACTTGAGTCTTGTCACGTAATCGGAGATGTAAGGCCCTTAACGTGCGCGGATACGACTGGACAGTATCACCAGGAAAAGTACGGAATTTCATTGGTTTACAAATATATTGGATGACTAAGCGCTCGCGTCAATGTCTAAAAAAATGGCTCAATCGAAAGAGAGAGAAAATCTACAAAGAAATAAGAGACCTTTACGAGGTCCCTCTCTTCTGGTGTACAGACACACATAGACAAATTTGTCAGAGATCATCACCGAAAAATGACTAATAATCTCGCGACACGCGCTACATCCCCCAAAGCGAGTTATAGAGTTGAAGGTGGCGAGGGGCAGTAGAGTCGAGTGCGCAGTAGAGCGACGCGTCGTCATCGAAAACACTAGCCAGCTGTCTGAGGGAAAATCCGTGGAAAAGGCAAACTCAGGGGTAGCTAGTAGACGCTTCCAGAATCCCATAAATCAGGTCAGGGTTGGCTTGGTGGCGGCGGCTAAAGGTCGACGCACACACAGACACACGCAAACAGTCGTTCACTCGCAACGGCGCATGCTCGTAAAGCAGTCTCGAGAGCGTTTGGCGCCGATTCTCGCAGACGACGTTGTTTTGCCTCTGGCTCGAATACGCGCAGCGCTCGGCGGCGAGAGAAAGAGAGAGAGAGAGCGTCGTCGTCGTAGACAAAAATTTTAGGAAAGGGCAATTAACGCCCGAGCGCAATTACGCTGATTGTGTTGCTCGAGAGACGAGCAAAAGCGCAGTTCTCTCGCGGCGATTATGATAATTGCATTGGCTGGACGTGGAGGAACGAGCAAAGAAGGTGCTGCTCGCACGGATTGCCTGCTTTTTTACTTCCTATCTGTTTGTTCGCGCGCCATCGTCGTTTCTTTTTTCGATGATGAATCAGATTTGGTTGCAGTGAAGCGTGCTTGTAAAAATATCCTGAATGAGCGTGAACCTACGGGAAATGCTATATTTGACGTCGTGCATCTGGAAAGTATAATAAAAAAAATATTAATCTGTCAAACTCCAATAAAAAAGAGAGCGAGAAAAAGATGAAATGGAAAGAGTGGGAGAGAGAGAGAGAGAGAGAGAGAAGCCGTGGCGGGGGTATAACGGCCGGCGAAAAAACGCGCACGAGAAATGAAAAGAAAACTCATAAAAGCTCCTTCATTACCCGAAGCCAGCAATTTTGCCGCACGTAGCGTCGCCGTGATCGACGATGAAAAGAGGTAGGGAGCAGCAGCGGCAGCAGTAGCAGCAGCGCGCGTTCGCGCGAGAGAGAATGACTGATATAAAGAAGAAGGAGAAGGAACAGAGAGAGAGAGAGACGAGGAGAAAAAGAATCGCTTCGGCAAGGAGGGAGGAAGGAGTAGTCTAGATGGAATCAGTGCAGCCGGGGAATATTGGAAAACGTCAATGGCGCACGAACGGAATGAGGGCCGCCCGAGTAATATTTATGACGCGTACGTGGATTCCTCAAGGCAAGGCAGCCGGAGAAGAAGAAAAAAAGAAGAGAGCGTTCGTCACGCGACATTTTGCAGCGGTGAATGTGTCTGGACGCTGCAGTTGCGCCGCGCGCTCCGCTCGCGGAAATTTATACTCTCCGCGCGCGCGCTTTTCTCGCAAGCTCTCCCCGCGTTCCCCTCTTGTCTTGCTACACACCGTACGCGCGCGCGCCGCCCTTTCCTCAGATCGATCCAGTCCGATCACGTCCGCTTTATTTAGATCCTCGCGCCTTGCCGACAGGACGCGCGCCGAGGATGATTTTGCCCGACGGTATTCCGAAGATCGCGCCGTTGCACGGTCGGGAGGGGGGAAGGGCGAAAATCGCGGTGAACAATGCGCGCGTCAGCGCTAAAACTCGTGGCAACTTGGACTTGGCGGCCATCAAAGGCGAGCTTTGACAAGCCCCGCGGACAACAATTCCGCGTGGCGACAGGAGCTCTCAGCCCGGCACAATGTGTCCGTTTCTGCAGGCTGGCGTCGCGCTGGGCGAAAAGTTGGAAAACGCAACGGCGCGAAACACTAAAGTTAAACTTGGTCAAAAGCTCGCGGCTGCAGCGCCGGTACAGCGTCAAAGCTCGGCGTGGCTCTCGCACGTGAAAAACGAAATGACGAAATGGCACTCTGGCAGGCGGACGGGCGGGCGAGCGGGCAAGCGAGCGAGCGACCGACCGACCGACCGCGGCAGTAAAGCTTCCTAAAATTAGTGCAGCGGGACAGCAGCGCTGGCCTCCGCGCAAGAGACAATTTGTTGCCTATATACTTTGTGTCATCGCAAGCTCGTAAATTTTACCTTCTCATTGCTATGTACGAGATGGACTCGTTGCGCTTAATAGCTTCCTGCCCTTCGCTCTTCTTATACGCATGTCCATTGCAGATTATTCAGTGCTGCGCGGCTGTACTTCCGGATGATGTGCGAGCTGCGATATGTCGAGCCATTGAAACACTTACTCCGCTCGTTAATGAAAATCAAATGTGCCCGGATTATTTTAAAAAATGACGTCGACAGCGAGACGTTTCAGCCGGGAGTTAGTCAGTCAATCGAAATAAGAAGTGAAAGAAACGAACAAAAACATTGCCATAAATCTCAATATCGCGTATATTTGTCGGCCAATCGAGCGACGCCGCTGCTTTTTTACGTCAGACCGCCACCACCCCCGTCTTGTCTCGTGTCCTCGCTGTCGCTTTTATAACTGTCGCGTGAGAGGCAATAAAGACGCAGGATGGATTAGGCTTGGCATTCCGTGGCAGCTCGCGAGCGAGTGCGCACTAGCCGCTCGCTCGGTTTGCCGGCGGATCTATTCTGGTGATTTGAAGCCGGGCACGCGCGTCCAATGAATCAATCGCGCGGAGTCGTCGCGCGGAGACACCAGACGAGTTTTCGCAGACGCGCGGCGATGCTTTGTTCCTGAAGCGCAACCAGACACACTCTTTCTCTCTCTCTCTCTCTCTCTCTCTCTCTCTCTTTCTATGTTTATGAGCTGGCTGAAAGTTGCTTTATTTCCATTAGTGTCGCTCGCTCTCTGCTGCTTTATGCTGTGGTTTCTACTCTGCCCCCGACTATTGTGTCTTTTTGAAGTTGCCCTGCCAATTTTTTTGTTTCTTCGTTAGTAATAGCGACGGCGCGCACGAGCGAAAAAAGAAACGCATACTTTGAAAGTGAACGGCATTGAGAAGTACAATAGAGAGAAACTATGATTCGATACGCTATACATTCTATATATAATGGCAGTCAATCAATCCGAGCACAAAGCTAATTTAAAAATAAAACATCAAAACTGTCGAGTCGCGTAGAGCAGCAGCTAGCGAATAGTAGAGGCAGAAATGACTATACGTTTTTGATTACAAATCAACGTCACTCCATTTTCGCAATGCGTCCAAACCTCGATCAACTTTAACGAACGTCAATCCATGGAAATCATATCAATAAAGTTTCGCACTGCCTGAACATTGCGCGCGATGATTCATCGATTTATCGATAATGCGCAAAAAAATGCGATGGCCTACCTGCCTAGACGAACTAATAGAAAAAATTGATGCGTTACTCGCGAGCGCGACACTGCTCCACTTTGCTTTTTTTCCATCGCGCGACATGATTATCGTTCGTCTGCCATCCGTCATCGTCACGCGAAAAATCTGCCTCGCGTCCAATCAAAGATTCCATCTGCTATGAAAACATTGATGCGATGCACGCCCCTCGGCTTGTCTTTTTTTCTCTCGCTGGGTCATAACACTCGCGTACAAACGAGAGTCCAGCGAAGCATAAGACGTCGACGCGGGGGTTGTTTCGTCCTCCAATTATCCGGGATCGCGTCGGCGGTGTACGGGTGCCATGGGACCTTCTCTTATCTCCAGCGCTCTCATTGTCCGTCTCGGCGAAATAAACTTGGCTGCTGCTGCTGCTTGGGCGAATGTAATTACCACCGCCGAACTTGCAAAGCTCGGATCAAACGCGTCCCGAGGAGATAAGTTTTGCCCTGTGCACGATAATTTCTTTTTTCTCCGAATTATAAAAGGGCGCGAGTTCTCTCTCTTTCTCTGATGGTTTTTCAAGAGTTTCTCCAGAGTATGCTCTTATTTGAAGATTACCTCGCGAAATACTCGGCCTTCTCTCTCTCTCTCCCTCTCTATAGTTAGAAAGTCCGGAGAATTGGGCTTGCGCGAGCGCGAAACTAACGGAATAACGATTTGCCTTTCATGTGTGCTCTGCTTCTAGCAATATACTTGGTCTTCGGTGTTGGAGAAAAGTCTTGAAATTCTTATGAATTGAGAAAGGAGATAAGAGAAAATATCATTGCGACGACACGAGTTTAAGTGAAAATGCAAGTGTTCTGCTTTCAAATAAAACTCATCGTTAAAAGTTGTGAATATCGAATGATAAGCCAGGCCCTTAACAAGTTTCTTGCTTTCAATCGGCCGATCCTCCAGCATCAACAAATCATATCCCTGCTGAAACGTAGCGAGAAGCAATTACGCGTAAAATAAAGGCCGACCGAACGCAATTGACATGGGATATAGCCACCAGTACACACAAACAACTAAGAAGCCAAACAGTGAATGCGGCTTGTATGGGTGTATAGGTATACACATCTAAGTAGGTATAAAGGGGAGAGAACGCGTGACTGGACATGAGGTGAATAGCGTGCAAGTAAGGAGCGGCGGGTCCGGCTAGTAGCAGCAGCTGTCACTGGCATCGGCGCGAGCAATCCGAAACTGACCGCGACAGAGTCTGCGCCGCTGCTGGTGCAAGCCAACAACGGAAACTTATACCCGCCTTACTCCCTCGATTGATCCGTCCCCGACACTCTCTCGTAAGGGGCAACGACGACAATCCCTTATTTTGCGCGACTTGAGCATGATGATTTGCTCCAATACACGCGCCACGAACATTGCCGGATTAATTAATTTTTTATTACTTTTTAAGCGAACAATCGTGTCTACTAGTATTATACAGATACAATAATCGGAATATATGCGGAATCATTGGATCTAATTAATTTGCGCGAATAAACATTCAAAAGTCTATTGTTTAACCGACGCTCTACCATTTCGCATAGATGTTATTACATATCCATCATATATCAATCATATATATGTATTCCAAGTGCTCGTACGCATTGTATCCGGCAAAGGGAGAGAGAAACCTATTACGGACGAGTTTAATTTGTTCTCGAAAATCCTATTAAAGAGAGCTGTATATGGATGCTGCTGATTCGAAAACTATATATGTGGCGAGCATCGGTAGCAGTGCGATGGTACAAGCTTAGAGACGTGTTGTAGGTATGGAGAAATTGCTAAGTCATCCGACGAAAATGAAAACGCGCGAGCAAGACATGATTTCTATCTTTCGAGATCGATGAGAAGAAAAAAGAATCATTTCCTGCTTACGTTTTTTTTTCTTTTTTGTGGCTGGTATAATCCTACGATGTACTGCTTGAAGTTAATTACGATTGTATTTCATCTCAAACGACAAAAAGAAAATAACCAAAGCCAAAGATACGCGGACATCAAAGACACGAGCGAAATTTGTAAAGAGAGAATAGAACAAGGAAGAAGGAAGCTCCACAACGGGATGGTGCTGGTCCTCTCGGTTGAAAAGAAAGAAGAAAAGCCCTATCGCATAGTACACAGGTGAAAAGCTTCTGGCTGTCTGTCTGTCTGTCTCTCTCTCTCTCTCTCTCTTTCTCTCTCGGTTATATACACGGAAGAATGACAGATGAGAATGGAGGGATAATAATAACGAGGCTATACGGAGAAAGTGCGATAATGGTCAGCAGCAGCAGCGAACGGTGTGTAACAATGAGAAACTAGGATGCGCGCTCGCTCGCTCTGCAGGTCACTTGTGATTGATGGAATGTCAGTCATGGAACAGCCATCAATCTCTCCCTCACGCTGCTGCTGCCACTGCCGCCGCTGCTGCTGCACATGCCATCGACGACGACGCTCACGCTCTGTACATGCATAATGCGCACATCTGCAAATATATATGTACGAGTATAACGCTCGCGAGAGAGCTCTCCTTTTTTGTCTCTCTTGCGCTTTTGTTCGTCAATCTTTTTTTTGTTTTTTTTTTTTTTTTTTTCGGACACTGATGCCTCTCTTCCTTCTCATTTTGTTTTCAAACGTTATTTATGATGTGCTGGACGTCGTGTTAATGTGCGTTATTGAAATTTTCAGCGTAAAACTTTGCGGTTCGATTTTTTCAAAGTTCACGTGGTTATTTAACTTTGACGTCGTATATTGGACAAAGCCACGTATATGTGTATAACCAGATATCATCAAACGAGTTAGTCCATAAAATATTTTTTACGTGGATCAATCGAGTGCCTTCCATTCTTCTGCAACGATAGACCATTACCATAATAAACTGGTACAAGCGCGTTTGCAACGCACACATAGTCTTCGTCCGCTCCATAAAGTAAGTCGTTACAATGCATATCAGCCGTGGAAAAATCATCGCATGCAAAACCCGCCCTCTACTTTCGCATTACCATAAAATTATCGGGTGACAAGGAAACGCAGAAATGCACTGCGAGAGACGACCACCATCACGACGAGCCAGACCAGAAAATCCCGCGTTGTTATTTATTGTTCTCATCCAAGCGGAGACTTCAGCCCTCTTTCTCTCTCTCTCTCTCTCTCTCTCTCTCTCTCTCTCTCTCTCTCTCTCTCTCTCTCTCTCTCTCTCTCTCTCTTGCTCTTTTCGCTAGCGTAAGATCGGCACCGACCAAAGGCTACATAGTGACGCAGCGTTTATATGCTATATAGCAGCAGGTAGTGCGGTTTGAGCTTGGAATATATACCTGCGGTGCTTGAACCTTTCTTTTTTGCTATTTTTTCTTATTTTTATTTTGTTGTCTTTCTCAATGGATGGTTGGATATATTGTTTTCTGCGCCTTGTGAAAGCTTGGGCAGTCTAAAGGCCAAAAGACAACAAGACTTTCTTACCGTCTGATCCCTCGCCGCCTTATTATTCTAATTATTAAATGCAATGTTTACAAATATTGAAAGAGGATATGATTGAACTATCGGATCGAGCTTCGTTTTTGTTTAGCTATTCGGGCAAGAAGCTCGCTTCTTAAAAATATTTTACTCTTGAACTGGAACTTGCAATGCAATCAAATCGCTCATATACCTTGCCGCCAAATAGAAATGCAATCGAAGAAAAGGAAATTCCCATAACACAAGAAAGAGGGAAACGCCGTACGATTCTGTGGTAGAAATTCAGGAAAAAGCCGTCATAAAACTTTCTTCTTTGTGCGTTCGCGCACCTACATGTCTGGAGCGAAATTCCCTCACGTTTCGCCTCCCAGGAAAAGCATTCGCGTGTGGGTTGCGCTGCGTCACGAAACAAATGCGCGAGCGAGAGAGCGCGCGCACGCGGGTCCGTCGTCCGCGCGCGAATGATGATCGGCGAACGATGACGAGACAAGCGGGCCCTCGATGATGACTCTTCCGCTTTGCTGCTCGTTCGCGCGCACAGCTGTCAATCGATACCGGAGCGACTATTCTTCGCTCGCTTATTGCTTTCGCTTTCTGTTCATTCTTCCGTCTTATTCTCATTCTACTTCTTTTCTCTTGGCGATCGATCGATCGATTCGCCCCTGACGCGCCGTGAAGAGCCTTATATTGACGATGTTTTGGGCAAGCTTTTTATAAGCGGACTTTCACGCGCAATATTCAAGATCGATTTTTCTTTATTCCTCGCTCGTACATGTCCACGAATATCCATATTTCAAAGATCTACAAAGTCCGCGGAACTACTGGCAATTCAAATTTCCTTTGCCGTCGTGACAAAAGTGAACGCATCACGACCTCGCAAGACTCGCCGAGCGTCCGCATGGGTAACATGACCATCGGAAATGTCAAACAATAAAAGATACGAAGCAAGCTCGTGAGAGCGCGCCAACGATACGCAAGTGTATAGCGAGTAAGTGCAGTGAAGGCATGAATGAAGGTTGCAGCAGCAGCAGCAGCAGCAGCAGTCCAGGTGTTGGCGCATTGCGAGCAACGAGGGCGGAAAAGTCGAGCGGGACGATTTAGGCGTTTCGAATTTCTCGGTGGCGGCATCCGAGAAGCAAGCGCGCAACTCGATCGCTCACGTATACTCAGAGCCGGACATCTCTCGCAAGCAGGATACCTGTCGTTTTCTGAGCCTCTTACACATTCGCTTTTTACGACGCTCTATCTCCGCAGAATCCTTTCCTTTTTCAAATTCTTTTTCTTTCATCGCTGATGGATTTCATTACTATACGTGCCAAATCAACTTGTGCATGCATGCACTGACTGTTTTTTTCATCAGATTTCGCTCGGTGATTAATTTTCAATGAAATGGTTGAACAATGTGACGTGATTGATGTCGCATTCGAGAATCGAGAATTTTTCAACGTTAACTGCAGCAGCTTATCAAATTGATGTGCACGCGAAATAAAAACAAGAAGCGAAGAGACAGAGACCTTGTCAGTCAATTAGTCGAACGATGAGAATTAATCATTCACGGTCGACCGAATCATTAACTCGTCCGTCAACGTTACTTGTTTAAAGAAACGAAAATTCGAAAACTGTTATCTCGATTTGAAATTCAACAGTTAGACGTACAATCAATTATAACTACAAGAGTCGAGGCTCTTCGAAAGAAGTATATACACCCCAATGCAAAGTTCCTGAAGAATGTCAAACAGGTTCGCCAAGCGCGCGAAATAGCCCGTGGGCACGAACGAGAAAAAAGAACGAACGAAAAGTCTAAGAGAGAGCATTGAGGTAGGTCCAGAGCAGCGCATGCTCGCAAAGCGAGAGAGGATATACTACTGCTCCATTCATGGGCTCTCTAGGTGCAGAGAGAGAGAGAGAGAGAGAGAGAGAGAGTAGCATGTGTAGCTATCTCGTCGTCGTCGCGAGGCGTTACGTAATACACAGTAGCGGCCACACGGCACCCGGCGAAATCTTTTTATAGACTCTGCCAACTGAATGAGAGAGAAAGAGAAAAATTGTAGAACGGACGCGAGTGTACAGAACGCTAGACGCGACGATTATACGCCTCTTTTAGATCCAACTGTGCTCTCACTTTAGAATTTGCGTTAATTTGATGAGATGAATTGAAGTGAATGGGGAATAGATCGATGAATCATCAAAGAGCTACTTTACTGCGTGCGGCAGTTGAAAATAGTTTGTAAATTAGTGAAATTCATCAGTCTCGTTTATAATCAACTGCTGTCATCACTTCGACTGTTAATCAAATAACGAAATTTATTTAAGCTCGTCGCCGGTCCCCGTATAATTTCAGAAAGTGCAGCGCATTGCTTATGCACGTTTAATCCGAACTCGACGACATATTATCGGAAAAATACAATTATACTCGCGATGTATTTTTGTTTATCGCGTGCGACAATATAATCAGTAACGCCAGATGTAATGCACCTAAGCAAGCACGAAAGTACAGCTTTATCTGGTCATATAATAATTAATACATACATCAGCGTTCTAAGTTCGAGAAAACAAAAAAAGGAACAGTGTAATAACTATTTCTCAAGATTGAAACAATGACTCGTAAGTATCAACTGCATCCCGCCGCCAATAAAAAAGTCATTCAAAGTCTTAATCTACGATTTGGATCGTGAGCTGAGCGTCTCTCGCGAAAGCATAACGAGGGCAGAAGAAAAACACACACACACACACACACAGCGCCTTAGCGTAATATACGATGACGTTTATATTAATGAGAAACTGTACGAGCCGCGGCCTCTATTGTTATATCATCGTTCGCGGTAGTGGCCAGGTGATCGAAGTCTATATTTCCCGTGAAAGCCTTGCGGCTTGATGTTGATGAGATTGTCGATCGAGTGCATCACAAAAGCGGATATATGTAAAAATTAATGTGTTGCAAGCTATTAATCACGTAGCCGAAGTACAAATTTATATAGCGTAACAATGACGTTCGGATATCTCGTTCGCGCAACACACCTGCCACCATACAGGCATAATTTTTTTTTTTTTCACTTGGTGTTAGAAATGCAACAATCAGTTATTGTCGTGCCTACGCGACGGGCTGATCGATCCGATTTGGTCCGTTGCAAATTCCCTTTCAGTCCATGACATCAGCAAGTTTTCAGTATCTCGCGAGCGCGCGACAGTTCTTGTTTATTTTTTTTTTTCATTTGTTTGTTACAATATTAAATTCACTGGTGCGTTATTGATGATGCTCGCCCGTGCTGATTAGCTCTCGAAGGATTTAATAAGCGTAATCGCTCTCGCGAGCGCCAGTCAAGAGTTTTTTGCCTTGATTGATTGGCGGCAAGATTTAAAAGTCGACGCGAAGATGACTGTCATTTGCATCAATGCTGACTGGAGATTGAAAGTTTCTTCCTTTTTTATGACTCTTCCTCTCTCGAAGAGTAAACAGGCGAGGGACTCTTAATCGGGCTAATTAAATTGTTATTAATATTTATGTGTGTATACATTCCACTTTGTTCTCTCTCTTCCCCTCCAAGATTATTCTATAAGCAAGTCATAAATGATGAGGATTTTCGCGTGAAGGATAAGCGCGTTTATTTTTTGATTTTCCAAGCGACATTTCAAAGACAGAATTGTAAAGTCGCGTTCAAATTCTAAATTGGGTCAGATGGACGTTAGAGTCGCTCTCTTTCTCGAGCGCGCGACGTCAAAACAATGAAGTCAATCAAGTACGCCTGTGCCCAAGGTCACTGATAAAAACGCAATAACTCTTTGTGCGAACGCGAAAAGCAATCTTGTGACATTTTCAATTTTCGAGCTCTACGATATACATTTGGCATCTCAAGCGTCAACGAGCTTCTATGCGATGCCGATCCGAAGTGTAAAAAAACAAAAATTCAAACTCGCGTTAAGTCCTCCATCAATCCCACTTGCTCGCAATTACTTTATTATGAATTATCATCGTAACATGACGGATGCAGCAGCGGCAACAACGATGTCTCTCTTTTCTCCCTGTATACGCCTTCGATCATGTACATGCGAGCCATCAATCAATCGCGTCAAAAAATAAACGATGATCGTGACAATTCGGAGCATTGATGCGAGGCACCTGATCGATCAGTAATGTCAAGGGTTTTTTTCGCATTGCGCAACCGTGCCAGCGATGGAAAATTAGCAGTCGCCAATCGCAGTTCCTTATGTAAACAACTTTTTAATTTGCAATTAAATTTTTAATGGAATTCACGTCTCACGGATCTGTCGCATCGTTTGCTTTTCAGTTTGTAATTGATCAGCTACGTCGACGCGGATATCAGCGTTTTTTCTATCGATTAATCTGCAGTACATCATTCTGAAAAACACGTTACAGGAGGTAAGTTGTTTCTGAAATATTCGATTACGTGTCAACGAGTGTGAAGTAGTCTTCGAATTTTCATGCATTATTGAGCCTAAGTTTTAATGGTTGTATGTACATTTGTCTAAATAAATTATTCATCATTAATCTTTTTCACACGGCACTTTCAAGAAACGACAATTGATTTTCTTACGTAGTCGAATAAAGATTAAACTGTAATGCCAAAGACATATCTATCGATCAATAAATTCAAGCAGATTAATTACAAATATCACTACCGATTCATCAACAAAATAATATGTCTTCGTGAAAATCTCTTGACACGTAATAAAAGCGCACAGTCCACTCGAACCTACTAATCCATCAATCATCAATCAATTTCATTCCGCATCCATCATCGAACTATTAGAAAGAAAATCATCTCCTAATTGAATAATTAGAAAAGCAAAAAGAGCAAGCTAAATCTCCCGGCTTATCGTACGTACGGCAGCAAGTGCATATCGATGAAAAGTACTGTGCGATGCGCACCACACACGTAAAGCTGCAAGGGGAGAAAGTATGGTGTCGAGGTCCGTGTGTACGGGTTGATTCATCGGCAACGCTTTCCAAAACTTATGTCATCGAGTGATTATACGTAATAGTGCTCATCGCACTGTAGCGGCAATGCTTAATGAATCCAAACGAAGCGCGCCTTTTCTTTTGAATTCATAATATAAAAGGAAAGAAGCTTTTATACCTATAGCTGCAAGACGAGCTTGTAGATACTTGGAACGATGTTAATCGAATAAGATATTTTAATGATTCATAAAAATTATACTCCTGCTATGGATTGTTTCACATGAATATTGATAGTATATCGCAGTTTATTAAAACGAACATTCGCGTGTAGAAAAAAAATGTTAAAAAAAGAACAGAATCGCTTACGCTGAATGTCATGAGAAGAATCGCAGAGCATCGCCGCGCACCTGAGGGTTTAAAAATTGTTAGCCGTTACACGCACGTGCGCGCCAGACGCTTTATACATGCATGCTGGTAGTAGTAGTACTCGGATGCGGTCGTACGTATACAAGGCGCCGAGGGGCATCGAAGAAGAGGAAGCTTGGAGAAGCCGGGTCGTTACACGTGTGCTACGTCTCACAAGAGGATCTAACTGCACGCTGCGTTTTACTTGCGCTCCGAGTGGCGCCAAGTACATAGTCATATGGGCTACGTAGGGGCTTTTTCTTACGGGTCTGACCACATTGACTTTTACTACTTGCTCATTGCGTTCGACAGATGTCGCATGACCGACGTCTAAACGAGTTGACGATTCGAAAGGCTTCTATTAATGGATCTTTCAATATCACCGTTTCAACAAGAAAAATGAATGTATAGATAAATGAAAGAATTAATGAAATATCTAAACGACTAGACGTCGGAGAAAAAAAACAACAAAAAATAATTAACTGGCAAGATGAACAGTAATTGCCTCTAAATTCACGCTGAGTGTTTGCTCTCTCACTCTACTCAGAGAACAGCAGTCCGTCACGAGGTATACGCCAAGTGATCTATGCTCACGTTTGCACTTGCTTCTCTCTCTCTCTCTCTCTCTCTCTCTCAGCGCTGACGTAATACGTGCAATTATGAGTAGAGCGCGCGCGGCGCATTGTGTGCTCTCTGCACCTGAGATGTGCATTTCACGAGACTTGCACCTGAACATGTGGGCTTATTGTATCGCGCGTATATGTACATATATATATATATATATATAGTGACACACACATATACACACCACCGTTTAACTTGACTTGCGGTCAATTTTAGAAAGGTTGTCAAACGTTTGCGCAGTCTAACTGAAGGAATGCGACTATTAATTGTTTCGCAAAGTCGCGAACTAGTTTTTACGAGCGAGCGCGAGCTATTATATACATATATCGGGATTCAGATGTGTGAGAATTAAACGAGAGTGAGAGAGATGATGGACGCCGCGGATTGATTTATATTGGCGATTGGAACGACGCGTATACGAGCGCGCTGCCATTAAAAAAATATCAAGGTTTCGCAGCTCTCCGTCATCTTGCGGAATAATATCCTCTATTCCCTCTATACTGGTATACTTGCAGTCTCTCGCTGTGCGCGTATGTACGTGTGCGCTGAAGAATTTTCATGGCTGGTTTTGAATGACACTCACCTGAAACAGAAGAGAGATACGTTAATTAGTGGATGGCAGAGTGTTTATGGTAAATTCTAATGAACAATTACTCTAACGTGCGCGCACGCATATACGCACGGACAAGTAGCGCAAGAAAATGTCCAACGGTACGTTCTGCGAGGCTGAAGCATCAGCTGCAGTTGGTCGTAACTTATCATTAATTAATTAATAAGCCAAGAGAGTGGAGAGAGGCCTCGGTGCGCGACGCAGCGTGCCAGAGCAACCGATTTATCCGAACGCACCTGCCATTCATTTAGCACGCGAGAAGGAGAGAGATTTCCTGGCCCTAAGTGGCAACAACGCGCGCATTTAGACGTTAGCTTTTTGGCCGAACGCTGCGTTGCGAGCATAGCACATGGAATGGGATTATTAGCGAGCTTGTTTGTGCGCGTGCTTTTGCGCTGCTGCCTGCGCGCTTGATTTACGGGCTTAGCCCTGTTTTCACGCGCATCTACCATCGCGTTCGCTTGCAACTTTTCGACGATTTTTTATAAGTTGTTTGCTGGCTTGCATTCTTTATGCTTATTGTCGCGAGTGTGTGAATTATCGCTTGAGACTTTGTCTTTGAAACGAGACATAACACACAGTGAGCATTCTCTGCGCGCGATTTTTCATTCTTGTTATGAAGTTCTTTCGGGCCGAAATACAAAGTCGCCGCTCTGCGGTTGTTAATTTCGCCGTCAGAAAGAGAGTGCATACATCCCGACCTGACTTATTTTTATTTTGGAAAGCTTCAATTGGAGTAATAAAATCAATTCCGCGCGCCGCGTCCACAGTTTAAAAATACTATGTGCGCGCACTCGCCGTTTGAGGAGAGGCAAACTGATCGATGGACTCTCCTTCGGCAGCGTATGATTTCATGCATCAAAGGGAAAATAAAGGAATGCCCGGCAGCCGCTGCGAGATGAGAGAGGCGTAGAAATCGAAAGCCGTAACTTAGAATTTATAACGCGCCGGGCGAATAACTTACATGGAGGCTGGGGGGGGGGGGGAAGAGACAAGAGACACTCGGCGTCATCTGCAGACGCACAATACTCGTAATTCTGTTACAAAGTGGGCCTATTTCACACAGGCGCATGCTCTGGATGGAATTGCCGCACGGACAAGAAGGCCCCGCTCTTTTCTATTTCCGTGGTAATACGAGAGCACGGCCGCTCTCTTGCATTCGGCGCGCACGATAGCAGCTCGCGCGTTATTTATAAGGTAGAGTGAGAGAGAGAGAGAGAGAGCAGCGAGCGAGGAAATTTCCCAGTATAAAACGCCGAGCGAATTATGTGCGACCGTCAAGTTGGCAGTCGGCACTTGATCGATGTGACGTCTTAAGTGCCGAAGAGAGACAGAGAGAGAGCACCACCTCAATATGTACGTACGTGTGTGTGAGATTAACTCGACGAGAAGGAGCGTGGAAACGAGAAATAAGGACGAAGCCTCAAAGACACACTACTACTACTGTACACCACGATATCAACCTTGCATGTGTGTGTGTGTTTAATGGCTAACGTTGCGGATAGCTATATAATGACTGCGAAAGAGATCTTGACGAATGGCTCTCAGGAGCATACCGTTATCACTGCGCTTTCAATTCAGAATATTTTTTCAAATTGCTGATGCTTTTTTTTACCTACTACTCGTCACTTCTGCTCCAATCCGATTGTTTGGCATTATTAATGATGATTCGTCAATGTAGTTTTCTCGCAGACAGACAACTTGATAATAAATGAGTTTTGTAGTTCGTTGGTCTGATTGAAATGGACGTGCTGACGAACGTTGGAAATTGATCGTTTTCCTTGAACGCCCAAATCTTATTTGAGAGCTTTTTCAGAAACTTCTTTGCAATCTGTATCGTGAAACTAGCCCAGGAAATACAAATTTTGTTTGGTAATCAAATAAACAGGGATAATTTATTATTCTAAATCTAGACGATACTTGATTTTCATATCAATACAATCTTCGTCTCATTGCAAAAGTTAAGCTCACGCAAGTATGCATTCCAAGAACAACGTCTAAAAAAAATTCAAATATTACACCAAGTTGAAATATATAAGCAAAGAGGCTTGTTGTTAACATAACACGCGAGTGCACACTATACGAACATTTCGGAAACATTTATTGGCTTCAAGGCAGGTCATTAGCAAGCGGCATAAATTTCCGTCAGGCGGCATCAACGAAAATATGTTTCAAAGCTACGTTCGCGCGACACTGGCGAGAACGAAAAGCTTGTGAGCCGCGGGTATCGCCGATCAATCATTCAGCGTCAATCTCGACTATCCGTTATAAAAGTTGGCCTCCTCACACTACTACTAATACATACAGAAGTAGAAGAAGATGAGCTTCTGCATTATCTGGCTTTTTGACGGTAGCAACGTGGTGATGGACGAATTCCGTGTCTTCGCAAATAAGCGCATTAATCAAATGACTCAACGTTCTATTTTCGTCGAAGAGAGAGTGAGAGTGAGAGAGAGAGAGAGAGAGAGAGAAAGAGGTACACACACACACAGTGATGTTTGTCTCTCTCTTAGAGACATCTGTCATTCTCTGTTTTTCTTTTTCCCTCGCAGCTTTGCGATCGTCAACGTCGTAAAGTCCGAATCATTCTCGCTCTCGAGCGCGTGCGACGACGACGACGACGACGACGAGCTCTGATCCGATTTTAGAAAGCCCGCGAATGATCTATAATGCCGCGTCATATTTATAGACACGACACCGGGACTCTCGCTATGCGTCGCGGGAATTATCATCTTCCTTTTTTCTATAGAGATCGCGGAGAAATCAATGGCCCAGGCAGCAGTTTAATTAAATCGCTGACTCGAATTGACGATTTGCTCTGATAAAAATCGACAAAAAAAAATAAGAGAACGTATTATAATTAATCGAGATTGAACGGCCGCAAGTGTGTCGACATTTTAATCGCCAAAAATACCAATTGCGAATTCGGCATTTTAAGTTTCAATTAATGGCCAGTAGCACGCGCTGGCGCTCATCACGCGCCGATTGTATAAATTAACTGTGATAATTATCCGCGAATCGATGCATTCGTGACATGCGAAAACCACGAAAGAAAAAAAAAAAAAAGAAAAAGGAATAACAAAATTATCATTGCATTTGCGAAGTTTGAGGGAGAAGAATATTTTCGGCGATAGAAAAAAAGAGTCGCGTTTTAATTCCCTGGATTGCCTGGCAGGCAGCTTCGCAAACACGCAAAAAAAAAAGAGATCGTACGTGCACATAAATCAAATAATGCAAAATAAAGTGGATCGCGAGTGAGAGAAGAGAGAAAGAGAGAAACAAAGTGAATATTCGCATGTCAGTAATTAAAAATTGTCAAACGCACTTGAAACGCTTCGCGCCGGCGCGCAATTCGACTGGAAGAGGGCTCCGCCGTAGGGGCCGCCGCGGTATACACTGGCTTTGCAATCATTAGACAGTGCATTATTACTCGCTGAATATTAATTGATTTCGAAAACGCAATTTTCTGTGTGACCGATCAAAACCCCTGTCGGCCAAGCACAGACAACAATGCTTGCTCTATGCGTCGATACGTGCGCGTGTGTCTGTGATCCGTCTCTCTATCACTTTAACGTCACTGCATTCTCTCTACATCCGAGCTTCATTTGATTTTATTGTGTATTTCGCGCGCGATTGTTTTTGCTTGATCTTGATGCCCCGCTCCCTTCCCCTATTTTTGTTTCGTCGAACGTGAAAAGCACAAGGTCCGATATTATTCATCGCATTGGGCTAAATTTGCAAATCAATCCCCTGACGCTCGCAATTTACAAACGTTATTACAATAAACATCAAATGTATCAATTGCGCTACGACGAATACAACTTGCGATCGCGATCGCGCTAAAGTGCACATCTACGCCCTGCATCGCCGATAAATTATTCTGCATCATAGTATAGTCGAGCAAACATAAATAGCCTCGCTGCCTCTCATTCAATGAATGTATGATAATAAGTGCTTAATCGTTGATGAACGTTGAATTTTATTACGTATAGTTGAAGCATCTTGTTTGCTTTGAAACTCTAGGATATGCAGGCGATTGGCCGCAGTCCAAACGCGCCTAGAGATCTAAATGAAGTGCATTCTTGCTTGTAATTCGCCCAACATATACACGCGCAGTACCAAAACATCCACTAATTTTTCAAGCGATCCCCATGAGCGTATAAATATCGAATAACCGTATAGCAGCATGCTACAAAGGTGTCAAAGGTGCACGTACATAACAGAGTCTAATTCCGCAGCAGAGGCTTCTACTCTCCCTCGGCGTTTTTAATCGTTGTCGCGTTATACGGGGCTTTGTGTTCCTTTCGTCGCGGACTCGCAGTCGGATATCATCAGCCCTGCTGCTGCCGCGCAGCTATACGATCAAAACCACGGGATTAGCCGGACGTCGCGAACCCTAAGCTGGTTATCGCTCGTCGATAATTATTAGCCAACCTCCGCCCTACGCTAGCACGGCGTAATTTGCAAAGGCGATCGGGATACTTCGGATTATAACCTGCTCGCGTTCCTTTTTACATTTCTGCGTGCGAGACAGTCAAGTCGGCGTGCACATCGCGATGCTTACAGGCTCATTGATAATTCCAAGTGGCCGATAACTCGTCCGTCAAGCCGTAGAGCCGAGATGCGCGCCAGACGCGTGCTGCCGATGCATCAAATGGAAATCGAGCGAAATGAATCCGCGTTTCCGCTGCTGCCGATGCCTCAAAGCTCGCTGACAGAAAACACCCCTGGCTCGCGCCGTTGTGGCTTACTTCTATAATTTGTCTTTTTATAAATGTTCATCGGAGCCCAATCTGATCAGATTGCACACTTGCCATTTCAATTGTTTGAGGTGCGAATTTTAGATGAATTTTTCAAAAGTCCGTCATTGAAAGTTCGGAATGAAACCGAAATAATTAGCTGAAAACGCCATCTAAGGCTCGCCTCGAACCGCCACTCAACGAAGCGCAGCATAATGAAAATCTCCTAATCCCAAACGAATACGAATAGTCGAAGGTTACAAATTGATCGGTTGCTACTAATAGCTCGGACGCAATTAATTAACCGGGCGTTTTCTTTTTGCGCTCGCCAGAGATTTTCTACGGACGCGCGTGCGCAGAGCTTCAGGCGCGCACGAGTTGTGCAAGAATTAATGAAGCCTCGCGCGCGCGGGGTCCGTGGATCGCGTTCGAACCGCGCCACGCGCGCGATCGTGCCAAATGAATTCGTTAATACATTCGCACAAGCTCGCGCAAGAGGGAGGTGACACGCCGCGCGTAATTCGAGCGCATGTACGCAGTTGTTCTTTTTCCTTCGCGTGAACGATGCATGATTACAAGTATGCCTAAATTCATTCAGGTATGCCATAAGCTCGTCGCGCAGATTGATAAATACACTGCACTGAATGTAAATGCAACGTTATATACTGCTGTATTGCAGCGATAGTCGATCGAATGTGCTGTATTCTGGCTGAAAATGAACGAGCGAAACGCGAGCCTCGCAGTGCCGATTCGGTTTACGCAAAAAGTCAATAGACTGTCGCCGAGTACGGCAAAAAAAATAAATAAAATAAAATAAAATAACTGCTAAATAGCAGACGTACTTGACCACTGACGTTCGTGCAAGCAAAATCGTGATTTAAGCAGCTTTTGTAATTTTGGAGGGGATGTTTTCTCCGTTGTTTCCCCTGACTATACTGATTTAACTGCTGTATTGCTCTATTGAAAGAATTTCACCGAGGCTCAGCAAAAATTGTTGCAATTTTAGATTTAATATGTAGCTCTATAAAACAATTTCAAAGTAACAAATGTTGTAAGTGTCATTGATATTAATGTACATGACAAATGTAGTAATTAATGCATAGAAAAACCATCTAATTATTAAAAAATACACGTGCCTAGTGAAATTTACTAAGATTAATGCATAATCGACTCTCACATTTTAACACGTGCAGCTTGTGAAGTATTAATCTCGGTTTTTACTGAGTCTGAAAACCATCTGTACACTTTCGCGCAGCTGTCATGATAGGCATTCTGTACGAGATAAAGGAACACCTGCTAGGTATTTCCAATGTCTCGCTGCAAACTTTTAGTATATGGATCTAATTCACGTTCATTTAATGAAAAATGATAACATCAGAATATGATGTTTAACTTTAAAAATATTTTACAACGTACGCTCGCACGAAATTTACCTGATCATTAAATAAAACCAGCTATCTTTTGTATTAAACCAAGTATACAGATCGTAATCTACAATTATTCGAATTTTATCGTTTTCTCCACAAGCATGTTACATTCTTATGTAAATTAAACGAATGTTGGCAGAATTTGAAAAACAACACGTGCACATGAATGAATCAGTGGGATCTATAATAATCATATGTCTATTGGCTTAACTATTAGTGTATGTAACGCGGTTTCCACTAACGAACGGACATAGTCTTGTTGCGAGGGTTCGTCTTCGACAAGGGCCATGCAAGAGAGATCCTTGTTGCTTTCGACAGACAACTTTAATCTCGTGATACCCAAGGATTTTGTTTCTATCGCATCGACATCATAAGTCACATAGGGAGAGGTCATTCTCAAGGACTGTGCGAGATTACCTTTCCAGCTTCGAACCAATTTACTCGTGTAATTTCCACAATCAGCAGAGCATGCCTCTGACATTGAGAGAAAAGGTACGGCAAGTCAATATTGCCTTAATAATAAAATTTACCCACACGCGCACAGACGCAAGATTTTCGTATCTGACATCGAGAAACATGACAAACACAGAGAGGGAGAGAGAGAGAGAGAGAGAGAGAGAAACACGTGCTTTGGCGTACATATATCGCGCAGAGAGAAACAACAACGCACATACAGCCCGAAGGTCCGAATATCGATCTGCATATACATAATTAAATACTCGGCGGCTCGACAAAGAGAAGAGAGCGAGCCTGCCTGTGCCTGCGCGCTTCAGCTTTGGTCTTTGATCAGCCCTGACAGACAGATCCCGTCATCGTCGCGAACTTCAATAGCTTCTCCTACTCCCTCGCAACTCTGCGAATTGCCTGCTCGCAGACGTGGCTTGCCAAGGGTGCACATTCTCTCTGCCACTGCTCGTGTTTTTTCGCTTGGATGTAATTCGCGTTTGAAGCTCCGCGAAATTAATCTCCTTGACGTCGGGATCACTCGATTAGACGACTCAAAAAAGTTGAGTCTCAACAATTAACAAGTCTATTTGTACCGGTCGATGAAATTTCACGAAGGAGAGAAAAAGAAAATCGCACTATCCGAGAATGTTACATAAAGCTCTCGTGAAATTCTCAGACCGCGTTACATTAAACATCCATCAATCGGAAAAATGAATTCCCACACGCACATACGCGCAAGCACACGTGTATAATGTGTCTTGTTTACGTAAGTGCACGCAAGTGCCGCAAAAACTTGCGTAACGCGCTAGATCTGTCATCGAAGTGCAAAAAACTAATGAAGGCATTGCTTGCTGCAGCGCACCCACCCTCAGGGTGCGCGAGTTCGATTTTTTTTTTCTTCTCGACAACAACGATGCTACTTCTTTTTTGATAAGGCATATTGCGCGTTGTATGGATGGGTGTATGTATGTGTGTGTGTGTGTGTGTACTTGATGAGAATGTCTATTCTGCCTTCCTCTTTTTTTTGCTTCTTCCTCGCTGTGCAGCATAGCTTTGAGAGGGAATAATCGATCGTCGCCTGATTTTTCCTGCCTGTCATGTGTACCTAAACGACATGCTGCAATAAGGCCTTGCGATCGTTTGCGGCCGCTGCGGCGTTATAGAGAGAGAGAGAGAGCGACTCTCTTTTGAGGTTCAAACTCTGATGAGTTGCCGCCAACAGTCTTGATAAAGTTCGCCACGAGTAAAAAGACAAGCATATAGATATAATCTCCGCGGTCTATCTATATCGTCGTGAAGTTTATACGTATAGTATTTTTATTGATCTTCTTAGGAGGATTTCAAGATTGCGCTCTATAACATATCAAGGCATTTAAAACTGTCAACTTGGAAAACGATTACTCATGCCCAACAACATAAATCCTCTTCACGAATCATTCAACATTAGCAAACTCGATGGACTTTCCTCGGCGATTACGTATATACACCTATAAGATATATATATATATATATATATATATATATATATATAACTCGCTCTTAATCCGCACTACAAAAAAGAACTGACGAAGAGGAATCTCTGACGATATAACCACCGCATGCAGTTAATTACTAGTTTCGTCGCGGATCTCGAAAATCTCGCGCGCATAGCAATTCGATTTATTTATTTTTTTTTTTCTGTTCTTGTTATGCGTAAGCGCAGGAAAAGAAACGTTATATACATGAGTACGCGCAGAAGGCCAAGGCGGTAATTACAAATCGAGCAATCAATCACGCGAGAGATTAGAGATTAGTTTAGATTTTCCAAAGTGGCTGTAACGTAGGAGCTTGCAATGCGAGCGCATCGATCTTAAGGACGTGTGTGCGTGATTCTTACGCAATCGTCTCGTAACAATCGTGCAACTCTTTGATGTGACGAGCGCGCAAAGGTGAAAATGTTTTATTTTTTCCTGCTCGACGCTTCGGCTTTCCTTCTTCGTCGATTCACCGCGTTTACTTTAATAACATCTATCCTGCACAGTTTACGCGTGCGAGAGAGAGAGAGAAAACTTTCCTCGTCATTGTCGCTCGATATTGATCATATATTATCGTCGTCCCAACTGTTTATGCTTATTTGGCGTGACAGCTATGTTGGTGAATTTTTACGAAGGCGCATACACACAATGTGAAAAAACAATCGGTCGTAAATATCGGAAAAATTACTTATTGACCAAAGGTGGAGTCTCGCAGTGACAAGCTCGAGTCGTACGATTGACGTGGGCTTTAAACGCTTTATCAGTTTAAAAACCACAGAGAGAGAGAGAGAGAGAGAGAGAGAGAGAGAGAGAGAGAGAGAGAGAGAGAGAGAGAGAAACGGTGCTGGTCGGATATAAGTGATGCGTCAGCCGCGAGAGCCGCTTCAACGCGATCGGCCGATTTCGTGAGTTAAAAAGAAAACAAAAGAAGTCATCCGCTTGTACGTACGAAGGGTATGATATTAGTGCCGCTCGTAAAGATCGCTTACCGTTAACTGGTTTATATCGTCGTATATTTCTATTTGTTTTTTGCCGTCCGTCGCGACGTATAATTGCCATGAAAGCAATTACGAGATACTTAGAAAATTCATCAGGACAAATATCGCGTTAATAAATTAACAGCTCCGCGAGTGATGCACGACAGCGTTTCTCTTTGTGTCTGCGGGACAACGATCGATCACATGACAGTTGGATGCAGGGCGATAAACTGCAGCATCTGCATATTCGTGAGCTTGGATCTCGCTGATGGGGCATAAATTTAGCCGAATCCTTCGACTGCGTGATGCTTTTCTTTCGGCGATAATCGATTATACGTGTGCCTGAGTGTAATGGCCTTTGTTACGTTGTTTGTTTTTCGGGGTACGTTTCCGCTTCGACAAATGGCCAAGTGTGGAGTAATGCAACGCTAACTTTTCGCGGTTTTCGAAGAAGAATTACCCGCAATAAGGCGCAGTTTAGTTATTTTTCCCTAATTCAATTTCAGCTACTTTCAAGTTTTATTTGCATTCGTCATACTGGAATGAATTTATTTGCGGAACTGTGTATTGTGCTCACTCGGTTCGTGCGATATTTCACGTTCGGTCTCGTTCCGAATAATCAAATTTTCACTAAAACGTAACACATCAGAGATAAATATACGAATACGAAATCAATGAAAAATAAATGAAGCAATGATTAATGCGCCTTTAACAAACGACAAAAAACACGACAGCGTTGATTATCATAAACACTGTCGAGTGTGAGCTCGGCTCGATTTCAAGCGGTGAAAAAGCTCTCGCGTGCGCGGTAGCACTCACGAATTTCATCGGAAAAAATGCAGCAGCAGGCGGCAACGACAAAAGAAAAAGAACGATACGGCGAGAGATAGAAAATTGATGGATTCACGTCAAATGGTTATTCATCGACTGATGTCAAAGGCATCGCGCACGTGTGTGCATATACATGCTCGCATGAAAGCACCTTTTATCCACGTCGTGCCCTCTCCTCCTACTTCACTCGCGCACGCACGCACACACTGTCGGGACTTGGACTTGCGATTGCCTACGCGCTTTTTCTTACGCGATTGCATGCGTCTGTACATTTTTTTTTCGCTCTCTCACAGCCGCTCCGCAGCGTGAATAACGAGTGGCTGACAGTGACGGCTCTCCCGTGTCCATCAATGCTTGACACGTTAGTAGCGCACTTGACGCGTGCATACTATCCTCTGCACTTGTAGATCGAATCTTTGTTTTCTTCTTTATTATTACGATTCTTTTTCCTGTTCGATTACCTTTTATTTTTCTTTCGTATAATAGTCATTTACGCGCGATGATGGTCATTGTACACACTGCCCGAGCGAGTTCCCTTATCGAATTCTATTGTTAACTTGTGTGAGCTGTCGCGTGTGTCTCTGCTGCGAGTATATGTACTTATACGTACGTATGGTTATAAAGTGACTAATCGATGAAATTAAATACGGATGTAGTTTATTTGAGAAGCTGAATAATTTGCTAGAAGCGTTCGTCGAGTCAAGGAAGGAAGTGAAATAATTGACGACCTGATGACATTTTCATATTTGACAGAGATAACACATTTCGTATCTTTATTGACAAATGCATTAACCAATGTAATCGAGTCTTTCCGGTTTTATCGACCGTACAGCAAAGAATTGGCATCTTGTGATAAAAATTGTCAGTTAGAAATTGAATGTTTAACAAATAAATGGTAATTCTCCTATTAATTCAAATACATGTGCAGCATCAGCGCCTCGAAATCAAGCTTGTAAAATATTCAACTATTATGCTTTGGCGAACGCGCATCAGTATCCAAAAAAGTCAAAGTCTTTCGCTGGCGCTTGCACGTTTGAATTGCGCTGTAGCGAGCTGTCAAGTTAAATCAGGAGATAAAGAGCGCACGGACTCTGTGCATTAAAAAAAATTGTCACTCGCTCGAAAAATGCCCAACAAATGATTTTTCAATCCCGGCGCGCGCGTGGCTCGCGAAATTGAAATGCAAATCAATCACGTGCAGTCCAAAACGGATCATTATTTCGACTGAACGAATAACGAGGATAAAATAAGCCAAGCGTATATATACATTACTTATTTTCCTTTTTTTTTTATTTATATAATTCGATAGAGCATTCGTACACATACGTACATAGGAAAAGCCGCGTGATTCAGACACCTGCTGCGGCTATACGCGCACTTTTGTTTACACAGCCCACGCGCGTGCGCCGGCACTCTCATAGTGGTACTGAGATAAGCGTACCAGATAGAGAGAGAGAGAGAGAGAGAGAGAGAGAGAGAGAGAGGAACAGAGAGAGCAAGACGATTAAAAAAACAAACTCGGTGAGAAAGTGATTTTCTAGTGGGCCGAGTCGATTATCGCCTTGACTGATTCGAGATAACACTGTGGACTGGGCAATTGTTAATTGCTCGATTATTTTCCGCTCTTTTCGTGATTAAGCCAATAACTGGGTAGCGTGTGACAATATCCCTCAATTTGTTTCCACTTTGACATTTTTCGTAATAAAAAAAACAAACAAATCTGTCTCAAAATTATGGCGTCGTGCAGGTCGAAAAGGATTTTTATTTTTAGCCACCAAGGCTCAACGCGGAAGAATTTCAAGATAAGAAATTTCACAGTCTTAGCACCGGAAGTAGCGTGGCTTTGAGAAGCCGCTAACAAATACATAAAAGCGCGAGGCAAGAGTTTCTTATATACGCGATGACCGTCGCACGTGTGTATAAACAGTCAGGCAGCTTATCGCAAAAGACGTATCTTTATTCGCCCACGAGCCGGTTATGAAATTTTTCGCGCTGACACATCCAAACGGAACACTCCACTTCGGGCACTGACGAACGACTTTTATTTTATATTTACTCGGTTTTCGTCAGTCTTTGCGAAAATTTAGATTATTTCGTCATTATCAAATCGAAGGCGCGATATTAATAAATTTATAAGCACTAGAGTTTGTTATGATAATGAGCCATAATCTATAATTGAATCGATAAGAAAAAAGTCATAAATGAACCAATATTGTCTCGAGATTAATATCAAGCTCTACTTTCTTGATACAGGAGTAAAAAAAATGCATCACAAATAAAATCGTCACTCCACAATTGCATCACTGCTTGAAAAAGTAGCGGAAAACTTTTACTCGTTAAAAGCACATCAGCTAGAAAGCCAGTCATCAGCCAAATCATCATCACGAGCATCACCATCACAAACTAAACCATGAAAAATCACGCTCGCCACGAGCGCTCTCTCTCTCCTTCTCTCGTTACTCTCGCAAAAAGGGCTTGTGCACTCCGTGACTCATTAAAACTCAAAAAAGAAAAGTGAAACAGATTCTTCTGGTGGTACACACCGTTAAATAAGCAGTGGTTCCGGCCAGCTTTTCGCTTCTTCCCTTTTCAATCGGCGAATTCTCCTAGCCGGTGCAAGCCGGCGATGCAACCTTGCTTCATGTCACACGATATATATCACAACTTTCTAAAAAGCAACAACAATAAAAACGTTGCTTTCGTTCACTTCTTGTCGTATACAAAAGAGAAGCATACAGCAGTTCGTGTCAACAACAGCACTCGCGAAGTTCGACTCATAATCGCGCGCGCGCGCGCACGCGTTTGTGTGTGTGTGTGTGAGTGTGAGTGAGGCACTCGCGATATACTGAAAAAAAAAAGGCGGCCTGATTCTTTTGGTTTGTTTTGGCGTGTAATATTATTGAAGGGCGGAAATGTGCATAACAACGGAGCGACTGATACAGCCTCCCGCGACGGCAGCACGTGGCGCACTGACGGCTCCGGCGCGCTGCCTCGTCTCGGCTCTCCCCCCACCAACGTTACTTGCCGCTGCTGCTGTCGCCCCGCTGTCAGTCAGCCGCCCCTCTCCGCCGTGGCATAGTCAGTCCCCCCCACCGTCAAACAATCGTCCGCATCGCGTTTACCCCCACCAAGGCTCCCCGACACTCTCTCACGCGCACAGACACACACTCGTGAGGAGAACAGCAACGTCGGAGGATGCTGCGGCCATCCCTACTCCCCCCTCTCTTCGGACACTCTCACCCAGTCCACCCACGCCCCCATCCCACATTTGCAGCGGCTAGCCGTGCTATATCTTTTCGCGTTCGCCGACTAGCAGCAGCTGATTGCTGCCCAGTGCACAGCGACGATTGTGCAGCTATCTCTCTTTTCTTTTTTCCACGCCTTTGCCTGTGCTGTCTGTCTTAGACAAGTGTATGGCCAGGTTGGTTTTTGTGGTGATGGCAAGCTCTTTGTACTTTTCGAGGTGCTTTTGTGCTCGGTTTTCAGCTTTGATTGAAGCGCTACGGCTTCAAGTTATTCACAAAATTCTGCTCGCCGATAAACAACCAATCGGTCAAATCGCAAAATAATTATCAGTAATATAGATCAATGATTGGTTGTTATAGACATTTCCGCACTTTTCGACGAGGAATCGTTTTCAATAAATTTCTACATACGTTATCCATTACGAACAGCAGCAAGCTGGCGATCTGAAGGATACTCTTATACTCACCTGAAACAAAGAAGTAAAATTTCATTAAAATTAAATTAGGAAATGAGTGTATTTCGCGCTTACGCGGCATTGCCAAAAATGATGCTGGGTATTTTCATAGGTAAGTAAGAACGATAATAAGTCGCTAAGGAACATAATAAATCAAAAAATTTCTAATAATAACAGCACTCTAAATTTCACCTGCGCTATAAATTCGCATTTTTATGGATACATGAATTCAAGCGATGTCAGAGAGCTAAGAAAGTTCTCGACTCTTTTCCGACGGCGCGTTGATTTATCGATCTTACGCGCGTCCAACGGAGCTCTAACAGTAAGAAAACGTACGCCAGGGCTGGCGCTCAGGTGGGTGACGAATTCCCGGCCGCCACGTCAGGTTCCGACGACAATCGTGTGTGTGACTCACGCTCGGTCCATCTGATACTTGATATGCCTCCTACTTGGGACCAAAGTGCTGCTGGGTAATGGAATTGTACAGCTGTCTTTGTAGCTACTGTTATTTATTAAGAAGTGATGATGTGCCATTTGGAAGTTTGAGAGCGGGAGACTCAACTGCGATCAACTGCGTTGATGATTCAAGTTTCTTGAACGTGTGACCGACCTCAGAGAGGTATTGGATGTTTTAAAGAACCCGAATATAGTGATGACGAGCCGACTCAACATCGATTTTTTTCGATTCAGGAAAAAGTGACCAGCGATCACGTTCTAACTGAAGAACCATTTCGTGACCTTGAGCAATCAATAAAAATCATCCAACGTAGCTGGTCGAAAAACCCTTGGACCTGTCGGCAGGAGAAGAAATAAGGATCGAAAAACGTTTGCGCGCAATTAAGAAATCGTGCAAGCTCCTTCTCAAGCAGGGGCATTTAAGAAAAGCGATGAAATAAACGTTATTCGCTTCTCGCTCTCTCGCGGGAGTAAATTTGTTTAAGGATTTATAGTCTTGGAGGTGCTCGGTCGCGCAGAAGAAGGTGTATTGTTGATAAAGTCGAGCAGTAACTCATTCAGCGCTCTGTCACGCGAATCTGGCGCGCGAGCGCGGGCTAAGGTCGAAATGAAATGGCGTATATAGCAGCGTTTCTCTCTCCTGCACCTGATATAGTGCAGCAACACCATTCTCTCTCTCTCTTTCTTTCGCTCTCCAGGACACGAAGAAGAGAGGAGAAGGACTTCTCTCTCCGTCGTCGTATATACGACGCTGGAAGCGTCAGGAGTTCGGCAATAAATCTCGTTGAAAAAACACACACACGTACACGTACCCTCTCTCTCTCTCTCTCTCTCTCTCTCTCTCTCGCTCTCTCTACCTTCTTTACGTCTGTCTCGTTTGACTCGCGCGCACAAGCACACCGAGTACGTCCATCTCTCGTTTTATCTCTGACTCAGTCGCCTCTCCTCTCTCGTACGTCTTGTCTTCGATTCTTTCGCTTTGTTTCTCTCTCTCTCTCTCTCTCTCTCTCTCTCTCTCTCTCTCTCTCTCTCTCGCCCTCTCGCGTTTGGATATTATTTGAATGTTGTTTATAAAACCTCGCAGCCTAATGAGAGCGAGCGTTCGCTTCGATTAATTTGTTTAGCAGGGTGCTGATGCTGATTTATTGCCTCTGTCAACAGTTCGTAATCGTGAAATCATCGTAAATGTTTTCACGCGCTCGAAATAGATTTTCTATATACAAGCGATCGATCTGTGCGTGCGTAAATTGAAACGCATGAAAAAGGTGACTGATAAAGCGACCGATTATCGATACTCGATTAATTGTCTTCTTTAATATGTCGTCAAGTCCGAATGAGGCGCAGTATTAAATAGAATAGCTCATCACAGTCTAGTCCACGTTTGTGCGTAGATATAGCAGGCTGACGAATAAAAGCAATAAGCACCGCACGCGTACTCATTGCTCTGCCTAATTCAATCGGCAAAACAACACGCGTAAGATTTCATAACACTCGGGGCTGTCCAAAAGCGATTAATTTCCCGCGGCATCTTATTCAACCTACCCACCAATTGCTCATCTCTCTTGAGCTTCAGCTTCGGCTCTGCGCCCGCACTCTCGTATCGGGTTACCCTGTCTTCGTCTTTGGATGTTGCGTGCATGTGTGTGCGAGTATGCGCCCGCCCCCGCGTCCATAAGCTCTGAACCAGGTCGACGTGATATATATGCGCGCGACGCGTCTCCGGCATTGCTTGATGCATCGTCCATCCGGTCAACAAGGATTTCTCATATACTTTGTGAGAGTAAGAGCGTGATCTCTTATTTTGTCGCCAGCATTGAAAGCTTAATTTACAATTGATCGTGATACTATTATTTCCATTTCGTGGAAAAATACAGTTTCAGTAATGCGGTTAATTAATCACCGTATTAGGTATTTGTATCTGAAAATTTATTATTCATTCAAGGATGAATGTAGTGAACAATGTATAAAATAATAGTAGCACTTGACGTATTATGCACACACACATACACATTTTTATCTAATTAGAACTATCTTGTTAATTAATATTAAACTCTGAATAAACTGATGCGAACCGTCTACGTTGAGATGCCGTTGTGACCGTCGGCCGACTACTTCGGGGCTAATCGCTTGTACTCATAAGAGTGCATCCTTTGGGACACTTTGAGTGGAAGGAGAAAGCAATAAAAATTCGAGCATACGCCTGAAAGAGAACATAGGATTTCCCTCCCATACAAATGTGAAGGTTGTTTGCGTGTACGTGCCTCGTTGCAGCGCTTCGACAAATAAATTTACGATTTTTTGTATTCATCAAATTATTTTCGTTCTAATTTTCTGAATTTCCAAATATACCGTACTGAGTCATACCGAACGTATCGAGTAAACTACATTATAAGCTTCACTTAGAATAAGCCCGCGCCTAATTAAAGAATCATCGCCAGTCGGCAAATTCCTCAGCTACCATTGCAGAAATGACCACTTATCATATAATTTCCAAGAGCTGTCGTCGAAAATAAACGCGCGATAAATTTATAGCTTTTCCACCAAAGTTCTTTTTGTTTTTCTTTTCTTTTTCGCGCACCTCGCAGCGAAGTCGGGCCTCGCCCACTCGCCAGTCAAAAAATTGCCCGATGACTCGCCAGCAGCTTTAATTTATCGCGGCCCGCAAACGAAATAGGCGGAGCACGGTGCCACGATCCCGCGTAATCCGTTGGGAAGCGCACGCGAGAGAAATTAGAGGAGGCACACACTTCCGGCAAGCGCCAGAGCCCAATGTGTGAGGTATAACCGGCCGGGGTGTGTGGGACTTTTGACTCCCTTTGCTGTTGCAAACAAGGCAAACAGGTTGACGATTATGTGGGAGAATATGCCTATTGTGTTTTTTTTTTGTTTCTTCTTCTTCCGCGAGAATTTCAATTTTCGCGACGAAGACGAATACCCGAGAGATCAGCGGGACCGATAAAGCCTCATTTCATGCAAATCAGAGAGAATTCTGAGCGTTATATATATATACAAGATGATGAATGTTTGCAAGCTGTGAAACGTTTTGACGTCGCAGCTCTTTTCGTGCTACTACGAAGTTAATGAACAAATGGAAATGGCAATGAAACCGATTGCCGATGCAGAGGAGAGGAAGAGGTTTCCTCAAAGCCGTTGCTTTTAACGCGGTCATTCGGTACTTTAGTCACACTCGCTGGTGCAGCGGCAGCATAGCATCGAAAAGGGCATAAATTACGCAGGCTGGGCACTATTGATTAGCGTCCACGCATACGCATACTTACGGAATGGTTTATCGGAGCAGCTGCTCTCCGCAGAGGATCAACGAAATTTCAGGCGCGCGGCGAGCTTACGCGTACGCGGGTCTGCTGCTACAACGGCGAAGGGGTGTGAGACGCCATAAATCGCGGATCAAAAAAAAAAAATACTTTTTTGGACGAAAGTTTGGATTTCCAGCGCGCAGATGTTGCGCCGTGCGTCATTTACTTGTACAATGTGACGCACGTCGGTATAAATCAGCGACAAAACGTGAAATGGCATAATTAATTAGCATTAGCAGCAGTTAATTAACATTAGTATGCATAATACAGAATAGGCTGGTGCGTATATGCATAGGACTTGTGCTCAAGGATCGGTTTCGAGTCATGTAGGACATAAATTAGTCCGGGAACGAGCGATTTAAAAGTCACCCTTCGAGCGGCAATGAATAATACATTGCTCGCGCAAGCGCAAGCGGGGCTAAGCAAGAATACGTCCCACTTTTTTTCGATACCACCGCCAAGTGCGTCTACAAGTGAAAAAAAAGGGCAGTGCAGCTATATGGAAAAAAAGCCGAGAAGCGAGTGTAATGTAGAACAAAGGGGAAAATTCGAGAGGATTGGTGATGGTCGTAGTGGGGGCATTATATATAAGTTTGAGAGCTGTGCGAGGAACAAGCAGCATTGAACGGATCAGGGAGCTCGATAGCGTGCCGAAGTCGAGGCGCACGGCAATAAATCCATTTTTCGTGAAGGGTCGAGTCGAGCGAGTGAGGGGCTGCAGGCTTTCTGATTAGCAGGCCTCGCAGGCCACATGACAGCCCAGTGAGTTATAATATTGCCCATCCATCTATTTATCTACTCCATCGCTCGGCTCTTACTCTCCCCACCTTCTCACTCTGTCTCTCTCTCTCTCTCTCTCTCATTCCTCCTAGCTTTCTTTCTTTTCTTTTCTCTTATGTAACTATTGTAAAGCGGCGGCACCAGAGGATCAGTATAAATTAACGCGCGCAGTGTCTTTGTGCAGATGCACGACGCTAATGTGCGCGTATGAACCATGTATTTATGGCCGAACTGGTAGTAGATTAACCGGTCCTTTGTTATAGGCGCACGCGCGATCACTGTATGAGCGCAGGCTTTGGTGTCGCGTTCAAATTTCGATTAACGAAAAAGCCAATTATTACCGAAAACGGACGAAAAATGAGAAAGTAGCCGAACGACGAGATGACTCTCTATTCGTTATCGAATTAAGTGATGAATAACGCGTCGTTTAATTTTATCGATTTCGCTCGTGAGAGGGTGATCTTGATATTACACCTTATTACGGGATTTTGTGAGACGTAAAATTAGCAATTGAAATTATTTTTATTTAATGTTTCACGATGAAAATTCAAAACAATGGCAAGATATATTGTCAATTAACTTCATTGACAATTTATGATTCATCTTTCTATGCAACATTTCTTGAATGATATGATAATCAAGTTATCGAAGAACGTAACATATGCATATTTATTTCCTTGATACTCTCATATTATATTTCAGGACTATTTTAAAATACATTGTTCCTATATAATCCGACCATTAAATGTTTTAGTTGGTGAAAAATTTCATCAAAATCCGATTAAATATGTAAATAAACACTAAATAGAGAACTAATGTTATTTCATTCATATATGAACTTATACAGCGCATATTTCATAAATGAAGATACATTCTAAAGATTTAATAACTCCACGAAAGAATAAAAATAATATAACAATAAGCGTGTTTCAGCTTTTGCTATAATACAATAAAATAAAAATAAGTCGAATCCTTCGTCGCAATAAAAACGAAAAAAAAATGAAAAAAATAAACTAAAATAAATAAAACGAGGGCTGTTGCCAATAAATTGAGCCGTCTCCTTTCTCGCGTCGCGTCACGCACGCGAACGAATCCTTCACGTCATACGTATAGCAGTGGTAGAGAAGCGAAAAATCTCTTTGGAATATCAGGTCTGTCTCTGGTTCAAAAAAAAATGAAGCTCATTTAACATGAGCCGCACGACTGACCCTCTCTCTCTTTCTCTCTCTCTCTCTGCGAATCTCGAGACACCTTCAATACATTTGAAACTGGAAGACGCATCTCTCGAACTTTCGACGCGGCGCAGTTCATATATCTGAAGTATGGTCGCCATAAATAAGCCGTGCCGCCGCCATACGGCTCTCACTCTCTCTCTCCCCCCTTCCCACGACTCAAAATTTCCTCGAGCGATCGGGTCACTGTTAGGACGGATGGACTGCCCCACACACTCGCATGCGTACACATCAGTTGTATACCGCCCTCAACTATGGCTGCACGAGCGCAGTATGGCTCGCTTCTTTTTTCTTTTTTCATTCTTATTTACGAGGTGCGGCATTATTCAAGTGTGTCCCTCGTGCTCTCTTTCTACTTCCGCTCATACCTTGACTCGACGGATGGCTGAGCAGCTTTTTTTCCAGGGGTGATCTTGATTTACGCCGAAGGCTGTTATGGCAGTTACAGAGAACTTTGTGTTACGTTTTTTTTTTTGCTTTCGCATTCGTCGGAAATTTTTCGGTAGACCGCAATTGAATTTTGTTGTTTCGTAATATCGAC
The DNA here is from genome assembly GCF_024137745.1 of Phymastichus coffea. Taxonomy (NCBI): domain Eukaryota; kingdom Metazoa; phylum Arthropoda; class Insecta; order Hymenoptera; family Eulophidae; genus Phymastichus; species Phymastichus coffea. Next base: position 268,248 of record NW_026706949.1, on the reverse strand, counting down.
AATATGCGTGTGAAGAGATGAGGCAACTAAGCATGAGTAATGACCCTTATATGTAGCCACGTTTTCTCACACAATGCCGCACAGCTGGCTGTATATAAGAGCGTTTGCATCTCAATAATACATCGTGCCAAAGATTTGAAATTTATATATCGAATAAAAATTAGTCAAGATTTATTTGTTAATGTAAATTTATAGCAAATATACATTGACATTTAGATATCCGAAAAAATTAGAATATTCGAGCCATCGTATAGGCATTGAAATAAAATGAATATATACCTATATATAGAGTGACACAGTGGAAAGAGAACAATCCATTCACCTTTCATCGAAACGTATACAGAGCTGTACACAGCGCACATTGGGTCACGACTGATGAACTACGTGCACACGAGTATGTATATATGTGTGTGTGGGTGTGTGTGTGTGTGCGTGTGTGTATAGCGCAAAGAGCACGAATTGATATGCGCCTCATTATATTCAATCGGCGAGCACGAGATACAATTTGTAGAGCGATATACCGCGGCGAGCACAGTAAGTCCACTCGTTGTCGTTGCTCGTGACCTTTGTACTTATATACACGCGGCATATAGGCGAACAACACACGATTCTTATGCGCTCACGACTCTCGCGCGAGCGCGTTATTAGGTAGCGCCTCCTTGACAAATGGCCTCGTAAATCTGCCCGCTGCCAACTTTTTTTTTTCTTCTTTCCTCCTCGCTCTCTGTCTGACGGATTGGTCGCCGTGAGAAAAGCAGGAAATCGACTATGTGTATGTCTGGAAAATGTCGCGTAAGCGCAAGGCCGCATGATGCTACGGGGATCGTGTTTTTTTTTCTCCTTACTTTTTTTTGTTAGGGGTATATGTAGTTGACGATTTATAGAAAATTGGAGTTTTCATTGCTACCTGAATTATACCTGTTGGCGATGACTAGCCATCCCTGTTTCATCGACGAGGCGTCAAACGGTTCGACGGATATGCGTCAGTTGGACGACTCGTTTGCAAGTGTATATTAAATGAAAGATCATTTATCCTGGGTACAAGCGGGATATCCAAGTCAGTTATTTACCATCCTTAAGAGCGAGGGGTTTCAATAAAACCAAACTCGTTAATAAAAGAAAACAAAAAAAGTGAAAAATCGTGCGTTGTTATTCTCGACGCGGAACATAATGAATTCAGGCCGATCGGCAATCGATAACTCGGAATCAAACGCTTCGGGAAAGACGGGCCTTTAGCTCACGTACACACACGCGCGCGCGAGAGAGAGAGAGAGAGAGTTGCATCGGACCCAAGATGGCCGACACATGTGTGCACATAAATCACTCCTTCTTTCTCTTGGCCTGCGTTCGCGCGCGTCCTTCTTCGTTCACCGAGAGAATGGAGAGTATATGCATTGCTACGGGGCCTCCCCGTTCAACAATTATCAGTGCGAGTGAGAGAGAGAGAGAGAGAGAGAGAGTGAGACGTCGCCGGAGTATTTGCTGCATAAAATCGTGTTTCCACGAACGCGCCTTCTCGGTATTGCTCGATCGCGCTGAAGGAGAAGAGAAGGAAAAAAAGCAAGGTCGTCTCTTTCCCCCTACTGCCACAGGCCAGGCTGCAGGGTGTGCGTCAGTCGCTTCTCTTTTGACATATTTATGGCGGAGCTTTGGCACAGCCCAAATCGACTGATTAGACGCTCACGCGCTCGTGCTGCTGCTGCCGTTTTAATTGAGAATCGATTTTTCCGCAACGGGATGACTTCCAGTTTCGACTGAGATAAGAATCGCTAAAAAGGGACTCTCCCGACAACGACCAACAAAAAAATAAAAGGAAGCTACGACCCCTGACACATATATTACCCGCGAGGCAACATAGTCAAGCCGCTGTTGCTGGTATATAATGTGCCCGCGAGAGCGACGCTGGCTACTGCACGAGTAATTTAAAACGACAGTTTACGTGTGTGGTTTCTTTTCCTGTGTCTCTTCAGTTATATAGAACCTATTTTATTAACCGAAAAATTTCTCGAGTTCTCAAAAGGCCGTAATATATCGCGGAATGAATCAGCTGTACGGGGTGAAATTAATTCAAACGGCATTTTCGTCGCTCGCAGTTATTGCCGCAAGTGATGTACGATGAATTTCTTTCTTTTTCTTTTCTTCTTCAAGCAAAACAATGTCGCGTCTCTTCGTCATAGTTAATAAGTTGCGCATTACATTCAAATAGTCGCGTTGATTTATGCCCGACGCATCGCTCCGGCGTCAATTTACGTTTGCCCGCGCACCCCACGCCCAGACACAGCTTTGGCAATATGTACCTCGTATACTTTTCAATGTCGCGTAAAAATCGAAAGAGGGAAGCCCAAAAGTGAACGGATGATTATTGCTCGCGACGAATAGAAACGAGACGCAGACGCGTCGATAATAATCGTAAATACAAGAGTCGAATTTATTGGACGGCCCGCACAATGACAACTGTCGTTCTTCATCGTTTCGCTTTAACGAGTTTGAAAACGTACGTGTGCACGTATGTGTGTTACCGCGCTGATTTATTGTTCCTTCTTGCAAATTATGGTGTAACTATTTCGTGCGAGAGGGCAGCCTGCGACTTTCTCTTCTCGCGCGCTGAGTAATCGATCGATGATTCCGCTGGGCTCGCTGCTCGCCGATGAATCAATCCCAATATCTTTCGAGTGAAAGCTATTTCATTTATTTATTCCTTGTGCTTTTTTCCACAATCAATCAGATCGCGACTTCCGAATGCAAAGAGCATCCGCCGTGTGACAGTTTTAATGAGCTTTTCGAGACACATCTTTGGTACTTTAAAAACCAAATCACCAATCGCATACAAATTTGTCTGTATTAAAAATGTTGAAAAAAAAACTATAGCTTATGCCTCGATCTTATGCACTTTTCATAAATCGAAGCGATCGTACTGTCACATTAACGTTAGTTTTACCGGAATCGACCTTAAAAGCGGCAAAACTCAATAATCATAAAACGTAAGCGAAAACGAAAGAGAGCAAATTCTCTTTTATATAAAGCGCTCTTCAACGGTAGTTAAAAGCCACAAGTGTACTCGGTGCATATATAACACTTGAAACCTCTTCATCTCTCACTTTTCCTCACAAGCACTATTCGCTCCCCACCCTCTCGCCTCGTTAATATACTTTCCATGGAATATAATTCATTTGGACTCCCGTTGATTGCAGAGTTCCGGCAGAAACAAAAAAAATTAAAGAAACTGTATCTCGAAGAGTTACTTGCTTAGCAGAGCCCGTGCGCGGGAAATGTTTTATAGGCGGGGGGCGTTTTCGATCGTCGGCCACCGCCGCCGCCGACGCCGCCGCCGCGCTTATGAAATGCATCAGATGTAGGTGTTTGATTTAGAGCCGCTTTCGTTTTACACTTCGATTACCGTTACGTCGACGCGGCGGCGACTCGCGGTGGCCTCTCTCCCGTAAATAAGATTTTCCACACTAATGCACGCGGCAGCGTGTGCGTGACGACCAGACGAATGGGGGTTTTTCATTTTGTTTTTCGCGAGATAACTTTTGATTGCGCGGGGATTTATCGTCGACGAGTTGAAATTGATTTTTTTTTCTTGCGACGGCGAGTAAATGCGCTATTACGATGATAATGCGCGTCGCCGCGACCGGGTGCTCAGTCAAATGCGTGTGCTTTGGAATAAGTTCATTTATTCAAATCTCGGCGTCGCTTGTAAGCAGTCCGAACAAGAGGGAGTAACGACTTACGTTGATTTGCAATGCAAATTAAACGAGAATTGATTGGTTTCGAAACCATATAGCCGCTCAAGCTACTTCGTAAGACGTGTATAAAAAACAAAACAATCGCGAAAAAGAGGAAAACCGAGTGATCCTTTTGGCGTTGTTGTTTTTCTCTCTCTCATTTTTTCTTTTTTTTTTTTTCCTTTCTGCGGAGCGAGAAATACGGTAGCGCGTGACTGTGAGCTGAATCGGCGAATATGACGAACTACACAACAGGTGCTCCTGAAAAGAAAAAGAGGGCGCGAAGAATTTAAAAATAAATCGCCCGCTCGCCGCCGAGGCGCGCGGCGTCTGCGAGGAAAGCATAAAACAAGTGGCCTCCGCGCGCGAGTTACGGCATCTCGAAAGCATCGGACACCAAAGTAATGGAGTTTTCGATTGTGTCTGAAAATTCTCAGGAGGAGAGTGCGCAGTACAAGGATTTATCGCTGTTTTTCTCTTTTAATAGGGGCGTATGTGTGTCCGCTGCCGATGGAAGCGACATATACGCGCGCCAATTGATTTCTTTTCGCACAATCGTCTGTTTCCCGCTAGTTTTCGGGACGACGTTTTTATATTCCAAGAGAATTTAATTCGTGTACGCTGCTGCCGTGTATCGGGGAATGGAAGGATTTATGAAAATAACCGGTTTTCAATTGCTTTATGATGCAGGTGTTGTTGTTGTTTGGCTGCGCGTGCATGTCAAGCGCAAGCGAACGCACGCACACGTCACGTGTGACTTGACTATGTATGTGGAAAGGTGTTCGCGTATACCTATATGAAAATCCGATGACTGATAAATCAATGCTCCTTCTCGCTTTCTGTCTTTGATCTTAATCTTTGGTTGTGTCGTTTTCATCGTGCTTTTCAACGTTGCTTGCTAATGATTATTGAAATAGTAGTGAATTTGCAATCGTACAATCTATTTGCTCGTTAGAAATTACAGTGGAAGACTGAGAAAGCTCAATCGAATATAAATCCCTTGCCTAGACTATTCGAAAAAAGATGCACACAACCCAAGCCAACTAAAAAAAAGGGGGGGGGGAGCATCCTGCGGGTTTAAGCGGCAACTTTGTAAGCGATCAGCTTGGGGTTAAGTGTCACAGCAGGCAAAAGCGTCACCGAGCGGAAAAGGATATACATCGAGTTCTCTCTCGCTCTCTCTCTCTTTCTCTCTCTTCGCGTCGTAAAGCGTTTTATGGTCTCGAATAAAGCGCTGCATCGCACGTCGTCGAGAGTGAGAGCGTTTCGCTTTACCTCGCGCCCTTCCGACACACTGCAGCTAGGTATGTGTTGGCGCATAATCCCGCAGGTAGTTCTATGTGCGAGCGCCGAAAACTTGCGCACCTCCGGCCGTCCGCACGTACCTACCTCACGACTAACCCAATTTTTTTCACTGCGTTTATGGCCTTTAGTTTCACGTTAAAGCGGAAGAATATATTTGTCGTCGTCATTAATCGCCGGTGAAATTGTTTTATTGAAGAGTTCTCCGTATCAAAGGGTGAGTTTTTTACTCGATTTATTGCCTTCATAAAAATCAAGATGAAACATTGTACTGCGTTGCGCCTGCCTTTTTACGCTCATTGTCATGAATAGAATTCTTTTCTTCTTTCGGCTCGAACATCGTCACGGCTATTATATGTGCACTCGTAAAACTGCATTCACTATATATAGTCCTGATTTATTTCTCGTTCAAAAGAACGAAATCTTGCATTACAAAACATCGTAAAATCATTCTTTTCAAATCCATCGACTCGTTAACTGACGCGCCGCCCGTCAGATTCAAAATCCGACAGGGAGTCATCTCATCCGCGAAATATTGTGAGGAAACACGATCGACCGCATCACATACGCATCTGCACCTTGCGCGCACGGCAAAAATCATGAATACCTGCGGGTTATACGATATCACCGAGGGTAATCGCAGACGAACGGATCAGGTTTTTCGGGGTTTGTTATATACGGCAGCTGCGACGTGCGTCACTCGTACGTCAAATGGTCTTTTCATTATTGTTATATGCTAGGCTTATCAGTGCGCCTCATCGCGCATTTGTCATCCCCTCTAGCGTGCGTGAGACTCGCAGTGCACGATGAGCGGAAGGGATCATTGCAACGTCGTCTCGGGCCGACATTAGCTTTACATATCGAAGTGCAGGCACACGCTGGAATACGGGACAATGATAAACGAGCATTACACCATCTTCTCGAGTCGCCGTGCGAACGTCTCGAATTTTTCAATTTCGCAGGCGTCCGCTGTGGCGCTGTGCGCGGATACCACCGCTTTCCCGCGCAGATCCCTCCGAGTCGAATAATTGGACAACGCTAGCCACGCAAATGCCCGGCCCGGCCCGCCGATCGAGAATCACTTCCAAGCCCAATTATTACGGCGCGTCGAGCCAATTCGCAATCCCGCGAAGAATCCAGCGGAGATTCCTCGGCGCAAAGGGAGAGAGATGCGATGTCGGGCCGAGTCGCCTTCGCAATCAATCTCTCGCCGCTGTGCGCGGCGCTGCACATGCGTTTCGGCAAGTTTTCGGCAGAGGCGCCGCGCGCTTAACGAAGACACAGCGCGCGAGCGCGTTAATTCCTCGCGCGGAAGAGCGCCAAAGTTCTGCGCATTTGCAAGCGTTGCCGTATTAACAAACGTCATTTCTGCGCGCAACGCCTGACAATGGCAACTCGGCGCGGAGGAGGAAATGAGGGATAAAAGCAGAGAGCGAGAAACAAAAGAGCAAGGATAGCGGGCGGTAATGAAGGCGTGTGCGCAGGCCAAGTCGGAGGGATATGAAAAAACATAAGAATAAGTTAAAAAGAAAGGTCCTCCGTGAGAAACAAAGGTGGGAAAAGAAGTGAGATTGAAAAAAGAGGAGCGAGCGAGAGAGCTGGCGCGCAGATTCGCAGACAAGTGGCGTTGTAGGAATACACAGGGCGCGGGGGCTGCAACTTGATAATAATAAACTGAAAAAGGAGCAAAAGACGTTATTTTAAAAGGGAAATGCAGAGAGCGAGAGAGCGCGCGCCGCATTTTTATGTCTTCACCAGAACTTTTCATCTCTCTCTCTCTCTCTCTCTCTCTTTCTCTCTCTCTCTCTCTCTCTCTCTCTCTCGCGCGCGCGCGCGCGCGCATAAACGCTGCGAGGCTAGGAGAGGGTAGCAGCTAAAAACACGGTGGAATGAAACGGCAGCACTGCCGTGCTGATGAAATTCATAATTTAGATCCAATGCGCGAGAGCGAGCGAGAACCTCGTTTAGAATACACTGCTATTTATAGTCGAAATTTTCTTCTTGCAAGCGTTAGCTATATAGCAGGACCGCTCTCCTTCGCGCCAGTCGAATCGAGAGAGAGAGAGAGAGAGAGAGAGAGAGAGAGAGAGAGAGAGAGAGAGAGAGAGAGAGAGAGAGAGCGAGCGAGAAAACGACGAATGAAATTGAGATTTTACAGGTGCCGACGAGCTTCTCTTTCCCCTTCCCCTTTCTTTCCGCTTGCAGGTGATTTAGGTCTTTTAGGGGATTAATTTTCTACCCCGCGGCCGCTTAAATTTTTCTTTCGCCCAAGAGTTTGTGTGACTTATTCAAGAGCCCCGCTTATAACGTCTCTCTTCGTCCTTTTCTCGTCGTCCCCGTGCGACTTCAGACAAATGATTGTCGATTTGTTTCAACCATACACGCGCTAGGCTCAGTTTGATCGCCGTGCCGCGAGAGAGCGAAGACGTTGCTGTATACGGCCGTCTTTATCGAGGATTTTCATTTTGTTTATTAGTTTATGGCTTTACTGTGAATTTTTCACGGAAATCATAATCAGCACCCAACTTGGATTGATCGGGCTGTAGTGTTTTATGCAATACACTGTTTATAGATACGAAGAAAAAGGCTAGCCTGCATTAAAACTTTATATATAGCTCAATTAAAGTCAGCCATATTTTGCAAATGCGCGCATAAATACAGAAAAAAGAGCGAGAGAAATTCGAAATCGAATTTAAAACTAATGCGCCTAATAGTGCGCGCCACAAGATTAGTCGGCGGAATAACCGTTCATAAAACTGTCTCTCCGAGTTGATCGACAACCGCGCGACTGAGTTTCCTGCCGAACCCACCGCGAAAACCAGTTTTTCGCGCGCAGTGCATTAACGCTGGAAACGCCTTTTGGATGGAAAATCGCTCTGCGCAAGAGTGGCAATAATGTGGCGGCCAAATGAGACGCGATTATCTTCTAAAACGATCGACACATAGTCGGGACTCGCAAGCGCGATTGATTCGACGCCTCGAGTGAGAGACGCATAATGCTGGAAAATTATCCGGCCGTTTCGCGCGAGCGCAGTCGTTTCTTTTGCGCGCTTATCGCGAGCGCGGTATTCTATTTGGGCGCGAGACTTGCCGCTGCCTACTTTGCGGAAATATCGTAGACTCGTAATCACTTCGCTATCGATCACCGGTAAACGATATATTTTTGCGTCGGTGCGCGCAGCCTAATATTTTCGTTGTCGGGAAACTCGCCTGCATATAAATATAGCCTTTGTGTGACACACTTTAGATGTTTCTATGATAAATAAAATAGCCGCACGGCCCGATGCTCTGCTCTGGCCGCTCGCGCGATATTACGCCAGAGATTTATAGTATTTGACATAACAGGCCTCTGTCGCAGTGAGAGCCAAGTATAATGATAAGGATTTATGTTCTAATTAGCTCTATATCCAGAAACGACATCACAATTTATCCCAAAATGGCTTCAGCCCCATACCCGAAAGAATTTCCTTCGACCGCATTAACTTTCCCACAGACGCGCGCGCGCGTGCACGCACACACACGGCCGTGCACAAATCTATAGATATATATCAACTGGCTGCTAGAGAACATTAAAAACAGAAAGGTATAGTTCGTCTTTGTCGGAGGTGGCGCTGTGGCAGCAGTGACGGTCAACTAGCACGCATGATCTTAAAAATAAAAAAAACCAGTCGCTCTGCCGGCTGTTTATCGTTCCCCTGTCGCATTTCATTCGGCAGTTAATAGGAGTCGTACTCCTTAATAGGATGTAATATTGCAGAAAGAGCGGCGAATCCGCCTGAATTCGCGCGAAAGCGAGCTTTAACGCTCGCAGCTCACGAAACGCCGGCTTTCTTCTTCTCTATTTCGACGGAGCCGTCAATTTGCACTCAAAGCGATACCCCGATGCGCCTAGATTTTTTCAGTTTTCAAATGCTTTGCGGACTTGTTCCATGCGATTCGCAATCAGCAGGTTACGTGGCTTTTGGAGGCTCGTCAATCCAGACGAGCGTTAAAGTGCGTAAGACGCCTCCTGGGTCTACTTCGGCAGAAGGACAAACGTCGGTTTGTAAACGTGAGAGGTGAAGGCATTCGGCTAAAAATGACCGGAGCAGACGCGCCCGCGGCTCGAATGCAAAACTGACAAAATAAACGAACGTCGCGCGCCACGCGCGCACGGAAGAGAGAGCACTTGAACTATGGATCCGCCTGTTAATTCGGCGTATACACGCACGGCCAACTGACGTAGCTATATCCCACAAACACATACAGATGTACGTACGTACACGTGTTTACCGGTGAATTATACGGAGAAGTGTACGGAGAAGTACGTAGGCGCAGGGAGCGGGGTATTTACATGTATAGATCGAGCAACGATGTGTATAGCTTCGGCTAAGCTGAGCTGAGCGCGAGGTCAATTTGGAGAACGATATGCGCAACACATTAAATTGACCGTAATTGCCGCTCAATGTACGTTATATGCACGCGCCCTCGACTTGACGGATGGGCCAAAGTCGCTTCGCCGATCGCGAGTGAGCAAAAAGAAATGACTAATCCGCACGAAGCGAAGGAATCGTCAGGTCGAATTAACGTCGACGTGGCGATTATTGTCGACGAAAAGAGAGGAAGAGAGAGAAAAGCGATTGTTGTATTTTTCTATCGGGCTTCTCGCGAAGAATGTCTGCGCCCGCCAACGTCGAGCGCCCAGTATTTGACTTGCGCGATTATTTTCTTTCGTGCAGAGGCGCGGAATTTATCGAGCTTTTGATCGAGCAAATTTCATTGCAGTCTCACGCGGTGCCGATTGAAAAGTGGGGATAACACGTCGGAATATAAACAAACGCGATCTCTGTCACATTGTCGACGAGAGAAAGACATCTACCTCCGCGCGCAAGCTCATTAATCCTCGGCCTCGTTGAAAGGGCGAAAAAAAAATAATGAAAACGTTGGAAAACGAGGACCGATAAAAATCCGGCAATAAAACTGCACTGTACTCGCGGCAAGTGTTGGCGAAGGGGAGAAGGAGGAGGAGGCGAGCTGACGAATCGGCGAGCGCGCTTTCGCGTGTAATTTACGCGTGTACGTAACGTGTGTTTAAGTACCTGCACGGCGGCGGCTCGAATTAACCTTTCGTCGAGCTCGCAATCAATCTCTTGCTAGGTTAGCGTGTGCACCTACGCACACACCGTTACATAGACATTGTGCACGTGGGCAGCAGCGCTTATCCCGTCCGCGAAACACTTTCTAAGCGACCCGACTGACGGCTAAGCGTCGATCCTTGACAGTGCTGACGATGTTTCTTAGGATGACATTTGTTGTCTTTACGCTGGACTTGCCGTAAAAACCAGCCGTTCCGAATGTCAATGAATCGTCATTGAATTACAACGTTTATAACGTGTATTTTTCGAAAGGACTACCACGCGTGTAATTGGTCGTCGACTCAATTTCATTATTTCTCGACGTATCGCTCACGGAAACGAGCCGACATTAACCGCCCGCTGTATAATAAATCTTTCGGAACCAAAAAAAAAAGCAATTCGAGTGGCAAAATACATATGAGGAAAAATCATAAAGTCTGAGCGAATCGCTAAATACGGTGAAAAAAATACACTGGGCAACGAATGCACCAGTCGCCGAAATAAGAGAGAGGCCATGCACACATACATTGCGCGACGTAAAGCGCGCCATGATCATAAATAATTCGATCACCGCGGCGAATAACGCAAATTTATGGGATCGAAATGAATTCCGTGCGAGCGAGCGAGATGCACGGGCGAAAAGGTCAGAGTCGTTATTTATGGAAAATTGAAATCTCGTACGCGCAGATATACATATATATATATATATATATATATGTGTGTGTGTGTGTGTACATAAACAAATCGGAGTGTGCGCAAATGATCGTTTCATCGAGGCGGCCCATCAAGGAGACGAAAGAAGCTCCTCGCGATCGAAAGAAAGGAGCAAGCGAGTTGAGTTACGAGAGAAGGATGGATGTGTATGTGAGTTTTTTTTTCGGCGAGCGCCGCCGCCGCCGCGTTGAGACTTTCCAATAAATAACCAGATAATCTCCGGTGAAATCAGGCGAGTTATGTCCGCCATAAAGGCGAGGCAGACGACGACGACGAACGAACGAAGACTACTCACAGAGAGAACGGAGGCAGCAGCAGCATGCGCAACCGATTGATTTATCGATGATTATCGGGCATTCCGCCGCCACCAAGGATTTCGAACCTTGAGAATTTCCGAGTGTCAGCGAAAGATTGACTCCGATATTCTCTATACTCTCTCGCGACACACATAATTCTGCGGCCTTTTTTTTCGCCGAACTAAACGCAACTGCCTCTTCCTTTTCAGTTATTTTTGATGTGTCGATTTATCGAGCTAGTTTTTTTTGTACCCGATCGCTCGGTCGATTAGCATTTTCGCTTTATAGTTTAGCGCTGAAATGTTGATGTGTATTCTGCGGATAATTCGCGCGCGTGATCGAATGATGTATTTTCTGTGGATATTCGTTCAAGTTCATTCGTTTTGGCAGATTTATGTTATGTGCGAGTGCGAGCAGTTTCAATGTCCTGTTATCTTTAATAAATCCGTTGAATATAAATTTGCGAGAGCTCGAGAAAAGAGCATTCATAAACATCAGTTACGATTAATTCTGATTTGTTTCGATTTCATTTTAACTGCAGTATTGTTTAATATTTATCCAGACCCTTTTTTATCAGGCAATATCGTTCTGCGAAATACATACTCACGCCCGATGTTATCGACGTTGAACTGCTTCTGGCGGAAACACTTACCTGAAATGAAAAAGAAAGGCATATTTTAATATTACGAGGATGGTCAGTTGTTATAACTTAATTAAAAGCTAATTGCCGAAAATTTTGACGATCTCTATGGCTGCAAAACTTTTGGCACATCAAGCATAAATTAGCCCCCTTTTCCTGGTAGAAACGACTCTGTTAATTTCGTCAACATGCTGTAAAAGTAAATTTTCAGCCGTGACATTTACTATATACATTTGTCGCGTGTGCGTCGCATGGGAGCATCGTCGCTCTTGTCGTTAGCGCATGTATAAAATGACTTCCACGTCGACAACTCTTTACAACGTCCGTGCGAGCGATATATGTATATGCAGCCACTGCGGCGGCATCATGTACGCCCGCATTAATAATTCAATGAATACGTAAACAAAATTCCTACGCCACTCATCAACAATGACAACGAGATCTCTTCGAGGACAAGGGAGTAAGAGAAAGAAAACGAAGGGTGAGGTAAACGATCTGCATGCATATATATATACTCGCTAATAACTCTGCTGCAACCTACACGAGCAGTCTTCGCAACAAGCGTCCGTTACTCGATGTGCTTGACTGACGTACGGCCTCGATCGAACGACAGTCTTGTAGCGTGCGCAGTGTACATATCATACGAGCTTTGCGCTTTCCCTCAGCTATTCACAGACACGTACGATATAGTGGGATGAGCAAATAAAATGTTGGAAAAAAAAATTGAAGAAGAAGTGACGGCATGTCTTTACTGGCGGCGTGCGTGCGTCGGAAGTGCCACCGGCAAAAACAACCATGGGATATTTACGCGCCGGAGGAGGAATACTGCTGCCGCAGAGTTACGATTGGCCAAATGATGGCAAAAAATTTTCGTTCTTTGAGAGATCCGCGGTAATGCGGCTCTCTCTCTCTCTCCCTTTTTAACAGATAAAGCCTTTATTGGATGACTCATGTTTTTAATAACTTATTACGTTATTATGTTGTAAATAGTGTGGGATAATAGTTGCTAAAAAAATTTATGTACTTTAATAATTTGTTGAGAAATATGGAGGTAGACTTGATTTTTTATCAATATACATCAAGCTGATGGATATCTTCCGGTGCTCTCGATAGCTCTTGTATATATATTATTTAATTATATTTTCCTTTCTTCAGAAGCGCAGTTGCTTGATTTTTAAATCATATACTCATATATATTTCAAAAGTTTCAACTAATGGGTTGCTTTAATACTTGAAAAATATTTAATTGTAATTTAATTCTATTGTGCGATGTCATTCATTTCTTCAATAAATGCAAATAAATAATTGACAAGTACACAATTATAAGCAACCTATTGAAAGTAAAAATATCAAATTCTCAGGAAAATACATGTGAATAAATAAGAAAAATCTAGTTTTTTCACTCAAACCTTCTTTTTGTACAAATATTCACCTATAATTGACCGACTAGAAGCTACATAAAGAATAATATTTTTTTTTCCATGAAAGTAAGTACCTTAATTGGATTGGGTAGTATAGGAAAGCATTATTAAAAAAATGTTTTTCCTACCATTAAGTCCGTAATATCTGTGGCAATTAAAAAACCAAACATTCTTTTTTATTTTCGGAGCGCAAATTAAACGGAAATCGAAACGATTCTATACGCGCAATAAAGTACTGAAGTGCCCATTTTCAAATTCCAACTGAAACAATGATGCAATTTGGTCGCGACGAAGTAAAACGCACGCGAGCGCACGAAGCGAGACGAAAAGAAGAAGAAGCAGCCGCGTGCATTCTGCAAACGACGAAGAGGCACGAAGTGCGAATTGCGCGCGGGATATGAAGCTCAATAAAAACAAAGCGCATCAATAAAGTCGGCAGAGATGACGAAGAAGAAGACGGACAGCGTGAGCGCAACAGCAAAGTTCAAAGCTCTTTTGATATGCGAAAAGGACAAAAGACGGAGCAGGCGAGAAACGCGCTTGTCGATCAAACGTCGTAACCGTCTGTAGCTAGCGAACGGGCGTCGGACGACGACGCGACGACGACGTCTCCATCAGGCGTCAGCCTCAAGGCTCTTTCTTATTTCTCACTTTTATTGCACGTCAGCCTCGCGCCCAGTTCGTCCATCACTTGCACAGCTCGAGCAGCCCTTTAGTTTGATTGCAAGCACGTCGTCGCCCTCGTTGCCGTTTCTATTGTCCGTTAAATTGAAATTCAACTTGCGCGCTTCACTTTCATTTCAGTAACACTTCCAGCGTACACTTCAAAGGAATTGCTTACGCCTCTACTTGAGTGAATGAAACTTGATCCTCGTAAATCAATGTATTTTCGATAATTATCGCATCGATCAGATATGAACGACCATTCATAAGAGACTTTTCGTGTACATTCGAAACAATACATAACAAAGAAGCAACAAAAGAAAGAAATCACGGTAACAGCATAAATCAAACTTTTTAAATCGAGCAAAAGTTCGAGTGAAAGAGAATCGCGCACTTTTGCGATGAATTTAAATTTCTAGGTTGTCGTGCACGTTGCGAAAAAATCTTATCTACTCACGAGTTATTAAAGCTAAACGTCAAATAATGGTCAAGCCTTATACGAAATGAAATACACTCACTCCCTCTGGTATCAAAAAAAAGAAAAGGAAAAAGAATTTTCGTTTTTTTTTCACGAGACTTCCATCAGCCAGAGCGAAATAAATGGGAAAGTCGCTTGAACTATACGCGGGAAAAAAAAGGAAAAACCGGATAAACAAATGAAAAAGAAAGAAAGAGAAACAGAGGTGAGAGTGGTAGAAGGGAGGGGAAGAAGAAGGTCGCGACACGGCGGCCTGATAAAGCAACAGCAGCAGCAGAGAGAGAGAGAGAGAGAGAGAGAGAGAGAGTCAGAGAGTATACGGATAGTTAGAGGACAGGCAGAGAGTATACGAGAGATACGAGTCGGCTGCTGCTGGTGCTTGGTACAACGTATGATTATCCGTCCTCGAGGGACTTCCGGCCGCCGTAGCAGCAGCAGCTACGGTTATTAGCCGTCGTTTTTATCTTCGAGCTCAATTAGCGAATATCATTCCGTAATGCAACGTGACGCGCGCTGCCTCTCTCTCTCTCCCTCTCTTCCACTCTTTTTTCTTTCTCTTTCTCCTCTGCGCTTTCTTCCTTTTATTTTTTGTTGTTGTTGCATCCCCCGTGTTGTTCGCTGTCGCGCGCGTGAGTGTTGGATTTCCGTCGATTGCTCGCAGGTGCATCAGGCCATAGCTGTTTTCCGTCTCCGGATAATGCGCCTTCGCCAATAATTACTGCTGTATGCTTTCTGTCCCACGAATTCACGCGATCGAATTAATGAAATAATCGACGATTCTTTGAGTGGGAGAACCAGCAGCCAAACCAATTATTGCCTATTTCACACGGATCTTCCAGTGTATAACTTTGTTCGGCGTGGGTGGACACCACATAAGTCTTTTCCTTCTCATTCGCCTTTCGTGCCTTTGTATGTTGTTTCCTATGACGAATTGACGTCGAATGTTTCTGATCCTCGTATCGATAAGTTAGCTAATTCTCTCAATCAACTAGACGTTGAGGGAACGATCCTTTAACAAAATTTACGGTTTTGATTCGATTGCTAAAAATCTACGCGAACAAAATCGCCAACAGACATCCGTTTATTTCTGCAATCGTCGCAGTCATAACTATAAATTGCAGCGATCTCGCGAAAGAAAATCCCTGTCGCGCACACATATCAATAACAATTCTCTCTCGCACATATCATTGAAAAGGAAAAAAAAAAGGTCGTCACGCTCAGCCTCGTCAATTCCATTCAGGGAACACGGATGTAGAAGCGTTATTTACAACGCAACAAGAGAGCGAGTCCGCGGGACGAGTGAGAAACGTTAATAAGTGATAACATTTTATACCTGTCGCAGTGCATCGCGTTCCCATGGTTCTCGTCACAGAGACGCGCGCTCGCGGTGCGGATTAGCCGTCGAGTGAGAGCTCGAATATAAAGTTAATTATAGACAACGCGAGCGATGGCTGTACGTTAGCTCTGCCGTGCAAATCCTGCGTTACGCTGCGCGGCAGTTACGCATTCGGCCACATAAATAACGATCGCCAAGCCATGCGCGTGCACGTGGATATGTCGCTGCATATAGATACACGCCGTCCGTACGTCGCGTATCTCTCGTGACAAGTTTGCCTCAATCACGTAAGGCACGCTGGTCGCGCGCTCGCGTTCAGCCGATGATTATTATTGGCTGCCTCCGCGCGCGGCGGGACGAAAAGAATAAAAAAGAATAAAGCGATCGGCATCAATATTCATAGCGGAGTTTAAATGCGCTATACTATCATCGATTTACGATCGCGAGCGCACGGCTCGCGATGTTTAATTAAACATCCATCCAGCTGAGCAGCGCCAGCAGCAGCTACTTGCGCCACTTTGTCTTCTTCTTGTTGTTTGTTTTTCCTCAGGGTCAATTAACATTTCTTTTTCTTTGGCGAGTGTGGGGTAATTTATTCGAGGGTGGACAATTCTTGTGTGTGACGGTTAATTAGTCAGGTAAGGAACGGCCAGCGACAGCGGGAAAACAATTAAAGTAAGGGGGCCCGCGACCATGCACAAAGGCCACTTTCAAATTAAGCGACTCAAAACGCATATATGCTCGCTTACAGTAGTCTTAAGTACCTCCGGTGGGCGGTTCGCGTGCTGCTGCTCCCCGCGAGCCTCGATTCTTCTTCGCGCGACGGATATAATGAGCTAAAAACGGATACTTCGACAAAAATAAACAATGGAGCTTCAATAATTGAATATAACGTCTATACGAATCGAAAGAAAGAAAGGATATAATACGTTTGACGAAAAGTGAAAAAGAAGAGGGGAGGAGGAGGTTGAAAGACTGGCGCGGTGGTCACTCAGTTCGATGTCAGCTCGCTAATTGGCAGCCGTGTCGCATAGAGCCGGTTTTACTGCTGTTGCTGCTGCTGCAAGAGGATGCCTTGTCGCGTAATTCGTAAGCGGCTCTTACTCCCTCCTCGTAACTCCCTACTATACCATTTTCTTATACGTACTCTCGATAATCCTTTTGCAACCTTATAGAGGACAATCCTCAATAAAATGTTGTTTTATACGTGACGTTTAGATGGTACATAGATTTTGCTATAAATTAATGAAAGAGCTCGAAAGCTTATATTTTATTATATCATAAATATTTGACGTGGAAATCTTAGCATTTTGAGATGATTGAATTTTCACGAAATCTGTGCTATTTCAGTTTTGTCTGCTGAATTCAAAATTCAACGATGCACCATTACTCGTTATTGAGATTGAAAAAAACAAGATCAAAGAAAGTATATATGAGTCGAGTGAAATTTGCGCCAATTAACAATTATTAAAAATTCCATGCTGCGACGTCAATTAAATTACAGTCCCGTAAACAAGCCGAGAGCAATTGCCAATTCTTTCGCCGTCATTAACCGTATCCCTTTCCTTTCTCCCGCGCGCGTGTGTCTTTGTTTCTTCTCGTACGATGTCACCTACAAACGTGGGCGAACTTCTGCGAGCATAAGAAACGACTTATACTGATGAGAATGGGAGGCTCGACTGCGATATCCGCGATGCGACCGTTGTCTCCTTGTCGACCCGTGTGTACTTGAGGGATATATAATGGCATGGCTACTGGGTGGTCGCGGTTTCACTTTACGAATTTGTTATCACAAGAGATAATGAATCATTTGCTTGATGGATAAAACCTCAAGGATTGCCTGGAGATAGCGAACATTAACTCCTTTAGATTTTATCGTCAGTTTGATTCTTCTTTGACTGATACTCTTGCGGATAAATTTACTGATCTATAGATCGTAGACTTGAGCACTCATGAAAGGAATGTCGAATGCAGCGCAACATTTCTCTATCTTTGATGAAAATGAGATTTTGTTTGTAAATCCTACCTCTACAGTAGGATTAACAAACTGTATTCTTCAATTTTCTTCCAAATTTCATAAGTATTGAAATTAGAAATACTGACAGGCATAAATGTATAATGAACGCACGTGTGTTTGTATAAATCGTATGTTATGTATTATATATACGTACACAAACTTGAAAACCTATCTAAAACAAACAGTCAAGCGATGTATCAGTCGCTGTTGAACTCTCAAAAGTGCTACTCACTAGCTAATTTATATTTTGATTTTGCGTTTATTATTCATATCGTGTAAAGTGCATAAATTCAGTGGCAGATTTTCCTTTATTTAAATTTTTCACGAGTAATATTTGAAAATAAAAACTTTCAGATAAAAATGAATAGTTCGAAAAGAAATATAGATACAAACCAAAGTGCAAATACTAATTTCACGTTTTCATTACCAATTTCGACTTTTGAAAATGTGAATGCAAACGTTGCAACAGTTGATAGGAAACGTAAAGCTACGTGGGAAGCTGGAGGTATTAATTCTGAATGTTAATGTTTTCAGTATAATGTAATTATTAGAATTAGCTGCCTTTTTTATTTAATTAGGACCTGCAAAAAAGAAGCGTACCCACTGTGACATTCAAGCAAAAAGGCAGCTTTTCAATACTAAAGCCATTAAGAAGAAAAAAAATAATTCTAATTTTACGGAGACTAAAAAAACGAAGGTAAATTTTGATTTAAGAGTAATATATGAATGAAAAATTTTATCATTTTTTATCATTCTTTAATAAGGTATTATTCCAAAAAATAATATATCTTGATGGTCATGAATTCTCATCTACAAATGCTGTCACTGATTACCAAGTAAATTACAGCGAGTTTCCATCAAAAAGCGGCAGAACCGATGACAAATTCAAAGTTACTGTATTAACTGAAAATGAAACTCCGACTAAAAGAGGTATTACAATTTTCGTTTTCATGGAAGTGAAAAGCTTCAATGATTATAAGTCAATATTTGTTGAGAACTTATTTAATAATTGAAATAATAACAAAAATCATATTCAATATTTTTAATTGAGCTCTAAAATATTATCAAATAAATCATAATGATTTGTTAAAAATTTTAATATCTATGAAAGTTCACTCAAATTTGCAGAATTGAACAGCATTGTGATAATTATATATGAAAAAAATTTCAGTTGAAAAAACTAAATGGAAGGTATCAAAAATACCACTCCATTTCAAAGAAGCTCTAGCAAATACAGTGAAATCATAAGCTCATTTTGATCTTTCTACAAACGACAACATCAATAATAATACCTTACCTTATCCTGCAAGTAAGAGTTTTTAATTTTCTATAATATTCAAATATTCCATTTTGAAACATACAATTTCTAATATATTATATCTTTTTAGCCTTTAGTATTGATATGACCAAATCCAAGTGGAAGATGAATAGTTTCAACAAAGAAAATTATTAGCAGATTCCGGGTGATAAAATATGTTATCGAAAGAATGCAATACAAGTTTTGTTTTAATAATTGATGAAATGAAATCTTTTGTGAAGTGTATGCTAAATAAGCTAAAAATTTTATGTAAAAGCTTAAGCGTAAAATTGTTTAGTAATATGATGTTCGAATAATTTGATGATTTTTATAAACGCATGAAATCTGTCACATAAATTTTATAATCGATCATTTATTTTCAAAAGCAAACCACCGGCAGTCAATTAAGCCTACAAAAGCGCATTCTTCAAAATGGAAAGTTTCTCTGGCGAATCGACACAATGGAACCTCTTGAAAAGGGTCGAAGGAACGATCTGTAGGTAAACAAGGATAAAGCTTGCCTAGTAGAAAAACGCAACCACAAATGCCTCATTACCAGTCTTAGCCACACCCTTTGACTAATAAGCCAGTGGCAGTATGTTGACGCTTCGGAGGCATCAAGCAGCCAAGCTAAACACTGACAAATTATCCCTGGCTTTCTCTCTCAGCGATGATAAATGCAAAGGCCTGTCAATCCTCGGCTCTGCGGACGCAAACAAAAGAGCTGTGCGTGCGCAGGTAGGCGCCACCTGCAGTGGCTTAAGGATAAGGCTATTCCATTAGAGGGTTCGGCGCGCGCCAACCGCAAGACGCCGCAGCGTCCGTCCGTCAGTTTCTCGTCATAAACGACCTCCTCGACACATGACGGATGGCCGCGCGCTGCATATACACGCCTCGCTGCTACTGCTGCTGCTGGGATATTAATTTGGTAATTTATGGGGGCCCGATTAAGCTAATGCGCGAAATGTTGGCAGGTCATCGCGCAGGACACCTTACCACCGGCACCACCACCACCACCACCACCACCACCACCACCAGCAGCGCCTCGCTTCTATTGTGCGCGTCTGTGTGTGTATACGCGTATTGTCCACCGCTGACTTGCCGCTCTGAGAGCGACGTATAAGCGCGCGCTGCTGCTAGCACTGCATTGAAATTGACGTGGGACGACCGCGACGAAATTAACGGCGCTGTGTTTTGCTGCCAGCTCGCGAACTTGATCGATTTATACGCTTTCGCGCCGCGAGGCGTCAACCGCAATATGGTCATCGGCGCTCTCTTCCCCCCTCCCTCCCCTCCTTTCTCGGTGTCTTTAAGATCTTCGATGCATTTTCCGGACTGAATTATTTCCGTATACCTTGCTGTAAAACCGGAAACAAACGTTTACGATGTTCCACAGCTGCGAAGTTTGTTTGCGTGGTGGCGAATTTCATCGATGACTCGCTGATTCCAAGTTATCGCGCACTAAAGTTTCTAAACATATATTTTATGTTGACGCTCTGGCAAACTTGCGCATATACGAAATAGTACTAAACACTCGAATAAATGTAGTTATAAAAGGCACATTACACGGGCCGCGCGCTTGGTGTGAGAAAATCATAAGCTAACGTTCGGCAAGTGAAAGTTTCAACTCGTCGTTTCGCCGCCAGCCGGGTAATATTCTGATAACTGTTTGACGATAATGTTAAAAGTGTGAGTTAAACGTGTCGAACGATAAATGATCGATCGATTTAATTAAGATTAAGCTAATAATTAGCTGTAGCCTGTAGTTAAACGTAAAAAGAAAAGAGAAAAATGAGCTTTTCATTACTATCGCGCGTTCAATTAACTTCCTAACGATTTCACAAATACGACAGCCTTCGCGAATAACATTATATACCCGCATACGCATAGATTCTTTCGTAAACTCTCGCGCAAATTAATTAATCCCCGTATAATGTAGTCGGTAAAAAATGCCACTTTACCATCAATTATCGAGCGGCTACCATTCTTACATAGGCGGACGCAAAAGGCAAAAGACACGTTTAGCTGCAGCGAGTCGGTCATCAATATTATCAAGACGCCGCTGTTGCTGCCCCTTAATGCAGGCGCGCGCGTGTTTGACGAGAGTCATTCATCCTCATCCCACACCTACGCGCAGACACAAGGTGAGCGGTGGCGCGCGGGAGGCGCGTTCATCTATCAAAACGACGAGGTCACCGCTG
This sequence comes from Phymastichus coffea, assembly GCF_024137745.1. NCBI lineage: Eukaryota > Metazoa > Arthropoda > Insecta > Hymenoptera > Eulophidae > Phymastichus > Phymastichus coffea. The sequence continues at coordinate 247,041 of NW_026706949.1, read as the reverse complement.
TGGGGCCCTAGGTCGACACTCTGCCGCGCGTGTTACGCGCCAACACTAAATACACAATTATACCGAAAAACAAGTCTCGACGCGTTACTCCTGCTTTTTCTATGTATACGATAGCGCATAATGTAAAAATTAGTTTGCCTCGGTAAAATGCTAAATGTTTTCAAGTTTATAGCGATTATATGTGTATGCAAACGTCCTTTCTGGTTGTCAACGGAAGCGTTGGTGCTTTGTCTGTTTTAGGTTAGCACTCACGTGAGTTCCGAGCATGGGATATTTAATGCAGACGAACTGCGACTTACCTGAAACAAAAATCAGAAAGAATTGGTTTATTATCGGCGTAAATTTGGAGCACGAATATAATTTGTTGCACTTTAAGCCGTCGGGACGTGAATGCATTTAAAAACTTTACTAATTAAAGTTACACTTAGCATTCAAGCTTTTCATCGAACGTTGTTATCACGCCAAATCTGATCTGTAAAGCGGAATCCGTCCAAAAGCTCTTTCGCACTGTTTAAGCATAGTCGTTAGCTTCTGTCGAATCGTCTGCACACGTGAGTGTTGGCATTAACGAGCTCATATAACAGCAGGATATCATGTGTTAATGCTCGTTGATCCCGTAAATAGATTCCGCTAGGCATTTCTCGAAAAGAAAATTTTGTCAGCACCGGCAACGAATCGAAATCCCGCGAGCTAGGCTTTCTTATCCGTCTTCGCGCGATAAATAAGCCCATTTCAAAATTCTACGCATCTTAATTCTGAAGGTGTAGGAATACACCATAAGCAACTGCTTCATCGGGCGATCATTTCCCGCTGACTCTTTCTTTCTCTCTCTCTCTCTCTTCCTCCCTCTCTCTCTCTCTCTCGTCGTAATTCATGAAAAAGAGGGAAAAAACGATACCGCCCTTCTTAGCTTACTCGTAATACGTGTGTGTGCATGTGTGTGTGCGAGAGACCGGCCGGCCGGCTGCTAATTATAGCCTCCTATTTATTTTATTTACGCGAACGAGTGTGCGTCTGTGTATGTGTGCGCGCGCGTGCGCGTGTGTATGTGTGCGTGCGCGCCCGCGTGTGTGAGCAGTGGAGCTCGTTCGCGCTGTGCTGTCATAAATCAAAATTCCATTTCAACGTTTTAACGAAGGATCAAATAAAACACTTTAATTGACGTTTTTACGGCGCTCGGCAGCCGAACTCTTGCCCGAACGACGTTGCTGACCCTACTATACGCCTTCTCTTTCTGCGTTTTACCGGTGTTGTATAAGGCCGACACCGCCGCAACGGTTTTGCTCGCGCTGTTGAACGATTGCTTACCGACGATGGCCCGTAGTTTTTGGATTTTTGTACAAGACGATATAGCTACGATGTATATTATAGGAGAACGATTTCAATGTTGTCGAACATTTTTTTCAAGTTTGTGGATATTTGTCAATTACGTTTCGTATTTTGCAGCTTATCCTTTTTAGTGAATATTTTCCTTTTTTAAAGTTTTGTCGGCGAAATTAAATAACACGGTATTAGTGAGCTTGAGATAATTTAAATGAAATTTCAAATAAATTTAATGATACATCTTTTTGTTGCTTAAAACTAACTGCTCGACATTAAACGTCCGTACTTGTAAACATTTAGCTAATAGCTCATCAAAGCTCAAGAAAAATTATAAAAATCTTATAAAAAAAAATACGCACGTAGGTTTATCCAATCAATTCGAGCGAACAGCAATAGCGGAAATCTTCCGAAATTCCGGTAAATTCGGCGAAGGCAAGGCGAAGGTAACATTATTTTGCATAAACGCAGCGTAAACCCGACTGCCTCTCCCTCCACAAACGAAAGGGAATCGTAGAAGCGCGAAAAGCTCGGACGTGCCTTAGTCGCGCGCCGCTGCTTACGTATTCCTTGCGAGCTATCTTGAATGTAGAAAAGGGAGGGTGGGTTCGCGCGCTCACCCTCTTCTCGCAGAAAGGAGAGAGAGAGAGAGAGAGAGAGAGTCGCTTCTTCTCGAGTGCCGACGCAAATCCCAAAGGTTGAGTTAGCACCGAGAGTGCTTTGCGTGGGATGCTGCTGCTTCTGCTCCCCCCCCCCTTCTTCCTTTCTATCTGGCCCAGCAAATCTTCGCCCATTAAGCGCGTTTACTTTCGTATTTATTATTGTCTTGTTTTATTCCCGCTAGTTTGTACCTTATTTATAAGTGCGTGATACCATATTTCTTTTCCCCTCTCTCTTCTTCGTTATTTCATTGAAAAAGAAGCTCGTGGAATTGATTTAACGTAGCATAGAAGGTCCACGTCAAGCATATTTTATTGCGGAAATGATGAGTCTTTATAATTGTATGAGTGCTATTGATTTATTGCCTGCTCGCGTACTGCAGCACTTGGCGGCTAATGAGAAATTGAGAAAATAAATTTCATACTTTTGACAGTTTATTGATGAACATTATCACGATTGAGAAATTTGCCAATAATCGAAGGAAGTGTGAAACGTGAAAAAAGCATGCACGTGAATAAAAACTATGATTTCTCTCTTGGACTGACTGTTCTGCGGCTTTCTTTTCGTATATGATGTCGATGCTAAGTGTAAATAAATTGACACTTCCGGATAGAAAGAAATTTTATGATACAGCTCCAGGTTTATCGGACGATCATATTTTTATATGGTTTATATAAATAAATGTTTATTTCCGAATGAATATAATAAAAATAATCAAGTTTATTTTACACAATACATTTTTCATGTATTAAAAAAGTTATAATTCAAACGCACGAAGATCCAATCACACGACCATTTAACTCCGCAGCGACTTCTCCTTAAAATTAACTTTTAAACAACAAGAAAAAAAAAAGGAAGTATATACATTGAACTGGAGAGAGAAAAAAAGTAATTGAAGTTGCTAGCGGCATTATAAAATGGCCTGAGAAACCGAGCGAATCCATCACCCGCAGCTCAAACGTCCATCTCTCGCGTTCGCTTCGACTCGAGACTCGCTGTTGTCGACCTTGAAAGCCTCGAGGCGCCTCGATCGTGTATATATATATAACTATATACACTGCCGCAGGCCTCTCACTTCGTCTTTCGATCCATCTCGTTTGCCCCATTGAGGTAGATCGCTTGAATCCGGTCGCAATTATGGCGGCGCATATACGAGTCTCCACCTTCTCTCTCTTTCGCGAAAGCGGCGAATCTTCTCAGAAAATCGCGTCCCACTTTTCGCGAATTATGCACCAATTACGAACCGAGCTATTGTTGAGAGAGAGATAGAGAGAGAGAGAGAGATAATCATGCCAAAGTCTGACCCTCTTCTTTTTTTTCTTTTGGCGCTTCGGAGAGGGATCAATCAAAAAAGTCGTACAAGTATGTATGTGTACCTTTGGTTGCGCATGGATTATTACAGTAATTTAACCGAAAGCCGCTGACGCCGCCGAGTTGGCCTTTTTGGGGATTTTTCATTATCGCTGCTTTCTATTCATTCGCACGGCTCGGCACAAAGTAATTTCGTGAGATACCCTTGCCTCTCTTTTTTCGGACCCTGCTTTGTCTTTCGTCGGGGCTGCAACCGCGAGCTCGAGTATACTTTTTGGATGATTAAGATATGATCTTCCTCTTCCAAGGATCAATCTTGATCGCCTTGCGCGAGCCGAGTACATTTACTTAGGACAACTTTAATGACGCGTAATGGGGCAGCCTTACATGGGAAAACATTGATTGAAAGCTATTCTGGCATCGTAATGATATAAGCAAGTATTTTTTTGCCGAATCGTGGTTATTTTTTTAATGGGCTCTGTACAGTGCCTGAGGTGAGTTCTTAAATTTTTTACAACGAAAATTTTGTAATTTGCAGACCATTCACTTTCAACGTCCAATCTAAAATTTAATTATAGATTTTAGGACAAAGTAAACTATTTATTGCTAAACGTTTCTGAAAAATTCTTACAAACGCTTATAAAATATATTCTTCACCGTAGCTTTTGACTTATTACAGGATGTATTCGCAAAATACCTCGGTATACCCGCAAGCGTATATTAAAAAAAAATTAATGCAACGTGTATTTTCATTCGCAACTGCGCACACGAATGATTTATTAATATAAAAGTGCAGCGTATGCATCGAAAACAAGTCTTCACAAAGACTCGCACCTCGCGCGAGCGTTATTTATAAGTTTAACCGCGCGAGATTGAAAAGCTTTTAAATGCGCGTCACGAATGATTTACAATCTTCGACAATACATATTTCCAAGAATATATCAATCTCAAGCGCGAAGAATCTTGATTTCAAAGGCATGATATTTCGCAAATGGCGGTGGCAAACGAAAAGAGGAGATATGTCATCAGTCCATCGAGCGACCGACTTTTACGATTGGCGCCGCTGCCGCTGCCGTGTGGACGAATCTCTTCTTTTTAACTCATCATCTGCGGGCTAAGTTGCACGAGGGTAGGGAGAGAGGGAGAGATAATAATACTTCCTCAAAAGCGGTTTCGCAAAAGTCTTTTATTTTTTTTGGTTCTTCCTGCGGGCCTTTCTTCCAGTTTTTCGGGGGCTGCTTCTATGGAAGCTACTAAATTTGAGCGCACAGTGGACGGCGACGCCGACTTCTTTCTTTTTTTCTTTTTTGTTTCTGTGTTTTAGGTTTTTACGATAGCTCACGTTACAACTGATTATGAGAGACCGCACTGTCTCTCTTTTTTTGTTCTTCCTACCTTCTGCCCTTCTTTTGGCGAGTCGCCTTTTTTTCACCCTTCCTGCAGAAGTCTACTTTTTTGTTTACTTCTCTGCTGAATCAACTTTCTTTTACGAGTTTTACCAGTAATCTGTCGTCTTATGGAGTTGTCGTTAACGTATTTCTATGGAAAGATAAAGCCACATAAAACTTTCCACGATTTATGAATAATCTTTTTTCGATGGCTACTGTCATCAAGAGGCAATTTTTAATCAAATCTTTTTTCATAAAAATAAAACATAAAAGTTATTGCGCGATAACTCCTCCGTAACAATGTAATGAGAAATATCTAACGAAAAAATACCCCAAAGTGAAAAATTAACAATTAAAGAACGTAACGTAGGCAGAGCTTCCATGCACATGAAAAAAATCATGGTGGCTGCAAGTCTATTAGAAATCGCTTCCACCGTTTGCCCGTCTGGCTCCCATCGTTTTCTCCTTTTCTTCATTCTCTTCTCGCTCTTCTGTTACCACCCCGTCTCTCTGTGTCGTCGGTCTTATCTCCTCTCCCTCCTTCTCTCTCTCTCTCTCTCTCCCCCCGATACGTCGGTCTCCTCCTTCTTCGTCCTTGCCAGTCCATTATTATATACGCGTCCGCGGCTATTATGCCTTTGCGCGTAGACAAGTCGCCGATGCCATCTCTCTCCAGGCCATAAAATTAAATTAGGGTTATAACGCGATTTTTCACAAAGGCTTTCATCGCGCAGGCGACGATCATTATGGCGCGGCAAAACGATCGATGCCGCAACCGCCTTCTTGTGGGTCAATCGACTCGAAGTCAATACCTGTCGTTCGTTTTCCTCCTTCTCCCTCCTGCTTTTTTTTCATTTTTTTGTTACTGCGGTGTGTGTACTATGATATTATCCGCTCTCCGTTTGTAATGAGTGTCCTCTCTCTCTCTCTCTCTCTCTCTCTCTCTCGCTCGCCGTTTATGAGACCCAAACTGATTGAATGTTCAGACTGATACTTTTTTCTTGTGTATACCCGGAATTTCGAAGATTGCGCCTCGTAGCACAGATGCCGCAGACTTGTAATTACTATACTTGCGTCTCCCGGCGTATTAGCGTCTATGCCTATGCGCAAGTTTGATGTATTCTTGGATGAGAAATTTAATTTGTTTCGTTGAAAGTCACTTTATTGCTTTGCGGCTGTATTCTTTTCAATCGGCCAAACAACGCGAGACGTTATCGATATAAAGCAACTTCGCTATATTCAGATTGGACTTTTGATGCCAACGATGTAAAGTAATCCCACGTTGACAGTCGTTGTTTGGTCAGCTTTGGGTAAAGCTCCACAATAAAATGACGATTCGTCAATCAAAAAGTCACATAGTCCACATACTCATACGCAAGCTGGCTCTAACAAATATAAAATCTCGACCTCACAAGCAATTCGAAATGAGGAGATAAATCATCAAACAGTCGCTCGTCGTCGCGTAAAAACGTCACTGTCTAAGGTAATTTTCGGCTGTGTGTGTGTGTGTGTGTGTGTCAGCTGTTGAGTTACGAAAAAATCCGCGCGTACTCTTGCACGAAGAGAGAAGGAGCGAAGGGGCCTATATCTAAGGGGGTGATTTCTAATTTATGAGGCTGCGCCGAGGACCTCGACGTGATGAACAGACGTCATAAAGCATGTCACGCGTATACGTACGCCTCTCTCCTCCCCCTTCCCACTCCCCGCGTTATCGCCCGGCAGTGAGAGAACTCGTCTCTGACTTGGCTCTCGCTCGCGTATATAGCCCACTACCGGCAACCACCCTCTTTTTCCTACGACTTCTACCACCCCTCACCTCTAGTGTGATTTGTGGCGCCTCTCGAATTCTTTCTCTCTGCAGGCCCTCTCTTTGCCGTTCTCCTTTTCTGCCGCCACCACTGCGAGTGCCAGGCGCGCCGCTATTTGTTTTTTGTTTTTTATTCTTTAAAATGCCTTCGATTTGTCGTGGCAATTCATCATATCGTTTCAGTGCGCGCGCGCGCTTAATTTCCAAGTTTCACAGGATTATGTCGCCGATGGAATTTATCTTGCGGCGACTAGATAGTCGATTAGTCGAGTATTCCGTACGTCAGTGGAAACAACAAAACAATTCCCGAAACAAGCACGAGACGCAGAGAGAAAGAGAGAGAGAGAGAGAGACGCACACAGCAGTTGATGAATTGTCACGCGTTTCCACGAAGCTATAACTAAAGAAAGTGTCGGGCATCTACGTACGCGAGAGATATACAATATATATTCATAGCCCGTGGCATGCGTCCGAAATTGAAATCTGGCGAGCGGGCAAATCGAGCAAAATTAGATCCTTAGCTAAGTGATATGATTTACGAGGACACAAGTAGCAAATTTGGTTCGAACACATTCCCCCATCTGCTCGAGCGAGCGCTTGCTGTCCTCTTTTTTCGCTCGCATGCATGTGTGCCACGCTCAACTCTGTTTGTTTTTGCAAGAGAGTAGTTTCGCTCTTCTTCCTGGCCCATTACGTGTCTTACGTAATGCCTTCGGCCGTTCATTCGACATACTAAAGGGACACACGGCAACACGTACTGCCCCGAATTTTACGAGCGACGCGCGCCTCTGTAATATCCATGTGGTATATAATGTGCGGACGAGCGACTCTTAGGCTTTATTGATTTTCAGCGGTAAAACTCGAGTTTACAGTTTTGTCGTCAAGCTCGTATTGTTTTTGCTTAGGGTTATTTTGGATTTCTGGTGACAATTTTAAAAAAGAAAAACATATATGTTATTCGTAAATTGAACCTTTGAATATTAGAACTGTTATCCGAAAAAGAAAAATGAATTTGAGAATAACCTGGAATAAACGAAATTTGAAATTCCATCGGTATTCGAATGAACAATCGACGCAAAAAATATGAAAATAATCGATGCACAGACGAGGTTCCACGCCAAGCATGAAGAAAAAGGCGAAAGAAAAAGGGAGAGAGAGAAACTGATTTGTTCAAATCAGGTAACAAGCCGATGACAAATCGCCGAGACAAGGAGATATCGGGGACGCGTCGCACAAGACGTCTAGCCGACGTCGTCTTCGACGACGAAGGAGGGTTGGGAGGCACGGCTATCTGGTGTAATGAGCTGATTGATTGGCGTCGCGCTCGTGAAAGACTTCATCGCTACACGAAAACTGACGCGCGGCAACTGTAGCTGTTGGCAAAGCTCCTTCAAACTCCTGCAGGAAAGTCAATCCATTACTTTTTACCAAATTGTTGATGTATGAAAAGTTTTTCTCCCATCTGCTTGTACGTGTCTTATTTAGTAGAGTACTAGCTGCATAAATTTATACACTCAGCCGATCTAAATGTAGAGTAAATTAAATAAAGCAAGTTTAATTTTTTGCAGTGCCAGTTGCGAGAACAAGTTTTCTCCCTCGTTATATACAAGCTGCGCGGAATTCGGACACTATTCGATATAAATTATACTCGCGAAAATGTTTGCAGGTGTTGACATAATGTAGCACTTATGACCGCGCAGACTTCGGTACACTACGCAGAGTTTTTTGTTGTATTACTGATATTTCTGGTTGCGTAATTGATTAAATAAGCAACGTATTATAAGAACAAGATTAAGGAAAAACAGACTTATGAAGCATGATTGAAGCGTTTCCGAAAACCAATTCGTAAGTCACTTATTACATTCTAAGACAGAGTCTTACGCAAGGCGTCACTTCGTTACGTTCGTCGTCAAAGTTGATGTTGGATAGGAGGATAGGTGTACTCGCAGGGAGAAGAAAGAGAAGGTAGCGAGATATCGATTGGTCGCCGCGTCAGCAATGGGTCACTTTAGCTTCTCCTTCAGGCAGCGGCACCGCTGGGGAAAAAGTTACCTCTATTACGACTCACAGACTCGATGCCGAAGGATTGATCGGCGACGAAATCAATGAATATTGATGCGAGGCCGAGCGCGTACAACATGCTTTACTCTTTTTTTTTTTCTTCGAAACCTACATTTATTTTCATCTTGGCGCGCAGGTGTAAGCGCGGCGGAGAGGTCAGTTCGATTTGTACCGTGAAAGAAGCGAAGGTTTTTCATGTTTCTGCTTGATCGACGAGATGCAGTGGGCGTTCGCGGACTGCGCATTTAATTATGCAATCGCGATCATTTGTCGTCGTCGTTGAGTCGGTTGAGTCGGCACGGGGATCTAAGGAGAGGAGAATTGATCGAGTACTATCAACGCAAACTACCGCGCAGCCGAAGGGGTCAAGAAATTAAACGTGGCAATTATCCGCGTCTGCAAGCTGTTGCAGTGCAAATCAACGGATCGCCCAGTCACTGACAAATCCATCGCCTGCTTGGTCCTCGTCGATATTGAATCATTCAATTACTTCGTCAGAGCAAAGAAACAACTAATAATTGTATATTTTTTAGTCGGAAAGTCAGCGAGGAGCGCGACGAGGAGAAAATCAATTCTCAGACTGTCGCAAAGAGAAAACAAAAGGTGTAAATCGCTCGAAGGCGCCTCGATAAAGCGTCGCGACGTCGGGTCGCCTTGCCACGTCGATGTCCTCTCGTCTTACCGTGGCTGCATGCAGCCCCGAGCTTATACATCGCCCTCTCGCCGTCCCTCTCTCTCTCTCTCTCTCTTTCTCTCTCTCTCTCTCTCTCTTGTCCGTCTTCGGTCGCGCGGAATAGTGAGTTTGCAGGATGTGCTAACGAGACAACATATACGGGACGTTTGTTTCAAAGTCCGTCGAGCGTTCGTTTCCCACCTAGCTTGTTTTTATCAATATTTTAGTGGGCTAATTTTTCCCTTGAAATATATAACTCTGACTGATTGCACGTTAGTCTTTAATTACACGCTGTGAAGTGTAATTTGTCCCCGCGAAACACTTTTTATTAATCCCATGCTGTAGCTGCGTGAATGATTTATCGATATTGATTTCTGTGAATCAGCCGTTCGAAAGTAGCATTCGGAAAACAATGACTGCCGATGCACGCCGACTCGTTGCAAGCTTACGTTGCTCAGCGATCCAACCCGAAGCACGCGCCCGAACTGAATTTTCCACGTGAACATAACACGGTAAGAAAATACGCAAACATACGAAGAGAGAGAGAGGGGGGGGGGGGGTGAGGACGTAACACGCGAAAGTTGAGTTTCGGCATACAAGCAGGGAAAAAGGGGTATAAGCCAGAGCAAAGCAAGCGAGCGGGAGAGTGGGCGCTAGTGGAAAATAAAGGGGGTGGTGGGTGGTAGCTGTCGCTCGCCCGGGCAGACGTCTTCTGACCCAGGCCAGGCCGGCAGGCAGGCAGGCGCAGGAGCGAGGGGGTGGTAGGTAGGTTGCGTCCAGCCTTCTCTCGCGCGGAAAGTCGTAGCAGCGTCCAGACGTGCGCCGGCTTATCGATCCACTCGCGCGCGTTTCCTCGCGCTCTCTCCGCTTTGAAAGCTGACGGGCTGCACTGACGAGACGCCCGTCACGCGAGCAGACGGACGCTCGAGAATCCGTGTAGGCAGCAGGACGACCGCCGATGCTCCGTACGCGGACTCGCTCCTCCGATGTAAATGAGGCGTTTACGTTGCCGCGCCGCTCGATGGCTACGGACAGTGTCGCGACTTATTTCGCGCCAAAAATGTAGGACACCCGGCCAACGATTGAATCAATCAATGCCTACGTGTGAGCTGCTCTCCTCGCGACGTGTGGCCGAAAATATACGCAAGTCTGAGAAATGGATCGTCGATATTTATAAGTATCGTTGCAATTCGATCTTGATTTTTATATGTAAACCTATCTTTTGCAGCGGTGGCGTATTCTTTCATTTTTTAGGATTATTACTGCGGAAAGATTTGTCAAAAAAATAAAAAGTTGGTATACTTCGGAAGTTGGATTTTGTCGAAATGAAATAGAATATTTTTTTCGCGATATCGAATATATTTTAGTGTAACATATGATTTTCACTATCGATTTTCTTCCTTGCAATACAAAATTCGAGATAAAATCTTGTTTAATCATGTCGAAAGCAATTTTCGATTCGAGTTCTCCTTTACCATTCAAGCGAATATTCACAAACAATCATTTAAACTTCCAACAACAAGTGTCTCACGCAAATAATGATACCCTGTTTAAAAGATCTAAGCCGGGTGCACGAATGCCGGAGCCGATTTGTCAGCCAAGCAGTCCATATCCGGACACAGGCAAAAGATCTCTTTCTCACATGGCACAACATTGAATTATATACCGAGTCGTCGCGGCTCGCTCTACGCTTGTTAGAAGAGAGGCACGAGAGCGGTCACTACACCAAAAGTCACTTAAAGGCACCCACGTCTTATAATGCCCGGATGCTCTGCCAAACTGCCTAGCACCGGCATGCAGAGCACACTCGCATTGTTTTATATGAGAACGAAAATTGCCGCTCTGCTTTTTTCTTTTAAATTCGTTGCTGTGCATTAGAGAGTACTGCAACGATGTATATAAGCTCAGAGAGGTTGTGCATGTCCCTCTAATGGCTGCGAGCGCTGCAACTATATGTGCAGCGTGTCAATGCAAATTTTACGTTTCGACACTTTCCAATTTATTCGCGTGTGAATTGTACGGTTTGGCTTCGATTTCAATTCCTAAATCACGAGCTGGTGCACGCGCGCGTTCTCTTTTAATTATTATTCCAAACAATTTTTCGATCACGCGAGAGATATTGTAATAATTCGATTTGCACAATCGCCATTATGAGTAGCTATTATTCAAAGAGCCACCAACGTCAAAATGTTAAAAATAGCACGGGAGATTTTTGAAGCTCGAAACATAATGCCGAAGAGAGATGCCCGACAGAATTATATTCCATCGAATTACACAATTTCATCTTCATCGCGCGCCGCACGAAAATACATTCTCTCGCCTACTACACGCATTGAGTTTCCTAAAAATAAAGATCATAACGGCTTCCTCGCGTCATCGGAAGTAATCCGTCACACACAAGCGCATACTCACGCACTTGCGGCAGTTTTTGCTGTCTCTTCGACGCATCAATTAAAAGCAAGCGCTTTGATCCCCTTGACAAAAGGGGGGGGGGGGCAAATTTATTATAGGCCACTGTCGTTACTTCGTTACTCCCTCGTTATGTGCGCGCGCACAACTTGACGAATACCTCGAGTTACTTTTCTCCGAGAAATTGAGGAATTCGTACGTACGCGCAATTCGACTAAGAGAGCAGAGGCAGAAAAGTTTTAATTGCGACTCGAGCCGACAGATTCGCGACAATTCGCCCCAGACTTTGAAGCGCTTTTGCGTGAAACGGTTTTTTTTTTCATTTATCACTGTGAAATGTCCAGTTTTATATAATGAACCGTTTGGCGCACAATTCACCGATGTTCTTGCTGCTGTATGAATGAATGTAATTTATTGATAATCTGACGGCGCGCACCGTTTTATACAGTCGAAAACTCATTTAACCTGCAGAATTAAACAATGAAGAATGAGTCTTTCACGGGTGTTTCAGTGTTTTGGTCCACGGTAAGAGTTAGGCAAAACCTTTAGTCTGAAAGCCATCTGACTTATTGTAATAAGAATTCGAAAGTGTAACTCGAAATGCAGGCCAGCAGCATGCAAATGCACTCTCGTTTATCTTCGGAAAAATAGAATACCTGCGCGCGTCACACTGCGTGAGATGAGCCTTATGGAAAAAACAAGGGTGACCACCGCCTATTGCGCAAAACTTTCACCGCAGCAACAGCAGCTACGACAATGGTCTTTGTCGGGAGGCTAGATCTTCGTTGGTTGGTTCTTCTCGGTATTTGAGTAACTGCCAGCAGAACGCGACTTGGCGCTATAAATCCTTCAAGCTCGCAACGGACGCGACGACCAACAGCAAAAACTGACACGCTTTTCCCTGACGAAGGTTCCAAGCGTCGCATCTCTCTCTCTCTCTCTCTCTCTCTCGCTCTCTCTGTCTTTCTCTCACGGAATTTCCAACTTTTCCAGACGACCAAAGCCAAATAAATCAGTCCTCTCTGCCCCAAAGGAGATTCACGATATTGTACATTACAACACAAAAGCTAAAAACCCGACTTCTTTTTTAGCCCGAACCGCGTGATTATTATACCTGCGCGAGCGAGTTTTAGATGTCAATAACTCAAATTTATGTTTCAATGTAGCTCGCTGCTCCCCTTACTTGCACAAATGCGGCCGCGTAGTGTCCATTTTCGTTGATTTATCGTGACTTTTAGGGGAATCGCGCGTGCGACGTGCTTTTTGTGACTAACGTTTGATTTCCAAACTTTATCGCCTCCCAGTTGTGCAACGGTGTTCGAAGGAAATTTCATTTGCGCGCGTTTGATCGAATGATGACACCTATGGAATTGTCAGTACTCGCGTGCCGGCCGAGAGCTAACGAACGACCACTACTGCGCGGCTGTTATAAATATAGAAAATGAAACCCTCTCGCGCGCGAGCTAGCGCCCATCAAATAAATTAGCCGCATCGCACATCAACAGATCAATCATCGCTGACGCCTCGTCGCATTTGCGACTAATGTTTCATACGTCCGCCTCTTAATCTCGAATCGCGCTATCTTTATATCGCGTCGGCTAAGCTCTTTTGCGCCGCTATGCGCGTGTGCCTTTGAATATTCGATGCTCGCTGCTTCTCGTCTACTCTCACTCGCTCGATTGGAGAGTTCGTTTGGGAATACGGACCAAAAATAACGCAGTCTTGACTTTCTTAAAAGTTACGATTCCTCGACCTGCTCCACTTGATTGTTTGAAAGATTGGCTGTAGTTGAAGAGGATTGTAGTGCGTTGTTTTTGTCGCCAGACATCTCAAAAGTAAAACGATCCAACTGTTTGGTTGGTAGTGTTTTAGTGTACTATTGGCAGTGAATAAATCGATGAAGAGAACAACCGGTGATTAATTTCTCAAGCAAATAGCCATAAGAGTACGAACACCTCTTCACTAAAGTCGAATGCTTGGGAAGAGAAGCTAATGGACGCACTTAGACTGTGGAGATTGAGGTATTAACACGCACGCTATAGGGATTCAGCTATCGCACAATATCGCATTTGTTATTATTTCAGTTGTTAATGATAAATAAAAGTAGCAATAAATTATTATTTAATAATTATTCGATGTAAAATAATATGAAACGAATGGCTATATGTCGTATGGATGGGCCTAGCCACAGCCATTATAGAGTTCCAGGCTTCCGGGAAAGCATAGGGAGAGGCAAGCTCCCTTTTCCACTTGAGTGAGTAAAACTGTGTGCAGCCGGAGTGTTTGGAGGGTCGCGCACTCGAGCAGTTAGCGAGTGCCTGACTTTGTATATGATCTTTTAACAAACATTATGCACTTACTACAACGTGCATTCATCGCTTGTATTTCCTATGGCATTAACTACTGAAACTGTTTACTTTGCTTTGGTTAGGATAATTATTGTGAAAGCGACGAGCTAAGGCAGAGCGCGAATCGTCGATATCGGCTGCTGCCATGCTTATACCTTTGGTGGCTGCCGACTCTTCGCAGAACAACGACGATGAGGCCACAGGGTGGTCTTAAATGACAGAGAGGGGCAACAAAGGCAACAACGAGGTCCCGGCCATCGCCGGACAAGGAGAGCAGTTCCGTCGGTTCGCTCGTCCAGTCAAGTCGCTCTCATTAACATTCTACGGTACACGCAGACTTTCATTCTCTCAAACCATTGTTAATTTTATTTCACTTGACAAAAATCGAATTTTATGCAATATACAGTATGAATATATAGAAAGGCTTCGTTTTTTCAATCTTCAAATTTAGAATAGCAAGTAAAAACCTTTTATAAATGTTTTGTAAACTGCACGCTAGAGTGCATTGAAACCTGCGATGTGTCTAGTATGTCTAGTTCATCTCATACAAATTGTATTTTGAAATATTACGAAAAATTTCTTGTAGTTTATTATATTTGGCACTGCTAGACGTCTAATACGTAAACATATTCAAACGCTCGATCTATGGGTTATTTAGTAAATTAATTTAAAAATCAAATCGTACAAATCCACAGTGATTCGTAGACTCTACGAAAGTCTCGCTTTAACTCTCAAACTTGAATTCTACTTTTTGAGCAATGATAACAAAACATGTCTCACATGAAAATAACGCAGGATCATTGCATAACCGACAGTGCAATTGGCTTTTTATTAAAAATAGTAATTGGATGTTGAAAGTTCGAGACTCGCTTAAAGCCTATGTCTAGACATGGCACAGCGTTTGATTATTAATTGACAACTAATCATAGAATCATTTCGAGTGAGAAGCAAGTTTTCGTTAAATTACTTATATACCTTCGCTTATTTTATATTAAATCTCGCAAGTCCAATCTTGGCAAGCCATCTCTGCCACACACCACTCAATCTCCTTGTTATTCAATGTATAGAAGATCTTTCTACGAGAAAATAGATTTACCATGAAAACACGCCGCGCACACGCACACATCCTGTGGCGAAAGGAAAAAAAATGCTGGAGCATGCGTAGACGCGCGAGTCTCACGCACATGCAGAAGTTAGCACGTGCGTGCGGCGCAACAGGAGAGAGAGAGAGAGAGAGAGAGAGAGAGAGAAACAAGAACCCAGAAAAAGGATGAAAACGAAGCTTAATAACCCCATAAAAGCCGATGCTCAAGCTTCACCATTTAAAAAACTAATTAAACTTTTTGGCGATCCGACACGCTTTGAAATGTTCGTTACGCGTACGCGCGCTTGGGAATTACGAGCGACGTTGGAGAGCAACTGTACCGGGAATATAATGGTCAAGGTCATTTTTCTGTTAATGTGATTTCACCGCGTGTTTTGCATCGCTCGCTGCCCCCGTTCTTTTCTAATGGAGCTTCTCTTCGCTTCTGTTGTTCGCCATCGCGCCGTCTGTGCATTCTGTTATGAGGATTTTCAACTTTTGCGATTATTTGCCGGACGAACGTCGCGGTTTGGAAAAACACCAGTAGGGCAAAAGTTTTTTCAATGAGAGCTTTTGTAAAGTGCCTGAACGCAGTACTTTGACCGTGGCTATTAAACGAACGCTCATTTCCGACGATCGACTCTGGTATAAAAACCAGCATCACTGTTGGAATTACCGAGTTCCATGACAACTGGCAGACAAGTATACAGAAGTGCACTCGAGGTTTAAAGCATCTCTCTCTCTCTCTCTCTCTCTCTCTCTCTCTCTCTCTCTCTCTGTCTCCCCCTCCCCGGCGACATCCGCGTGTGCAGCAAAACACCAAGCTGGAGAGCAGCAACAGCAGCAGCATCCCTTTCACTGCGGGGCCACCATAAATTAGACGGAGAAATTAAGCGTCGTCATGACGACCACCGCCTCTCTCTCTCTCTCGTCCGCGTATTTTATTTCCTTTAACGCTCGGCTGCGCGCCATCCACTTGCTGTTGCCGCTGATGGCTTCATTTTGCGCGCATCGACGATTTTTAATTATTCGAATTTTTGCGGACTTATCTGCAAGACCTCATTATTATTATTGCTACGTATGCGCATCTTTTTTACTCTCGGGCTCCCGCGAAATTTCTTGGTTATTTTTTTTTTCTCGGGCTTGGTTTCACGGCGCCGCGATTTTATTGGCGAATAACTTTTCAGTCACGTCGGGGCGCTACACACAAGGCTTAATGGTTTTGGAGAAAAAAGCATAAAATATATCGATGCTTAATGCACTGTAAATTTTCGCACATGTTGATGTGGCATTTTTAAAGAGGGAGGGGAGGGTTTAGTGAATGAACTGCAGTGACTGCTTTGACGTGTATATTTAGAACTGATGTTGTCGGCTAGTCCGCGGTGAATTGTATTTTATTGTTTCCACTAACATTCGAATATACTAAACGTCAAAAAAACAAATAGATGTGTCCGAAGGTGTATGTGTATATTTCAGACTGGAGACTAAATCACGGGGCGACAGTGAGAGCGGATCGTAGAATCATTGGCTCGAGACATTCTCGAAAAGGCAAAGTTTGGTTGTAATGAGGCTGCAGGCGCGAGCGCAATTATTGGCTTATAAAATCATCGATCGAAACTGATAAGCGCGGCAATAAATAACGCTATCGCTCCGAGCCGCCAGGCCGCCTTTGTCTACGGAATGTCGTCAGGCGCGAGGGGGCATCGACGCGTGTTTATGAAGTGGATGCAGGGGAGCCGGCGACGAGGGCGCAGAAAATACCTGAAAAATCGGGCGAGAGGCTCCTCGTTATTCACGGATTGTCTTCGGCAGCGTATAAATCGCGCGGCGCCATTGCCGGGCGCGACGAAGGGAAACAAAATTAAAATCGAACGCGGACGTTAATGCCATTCGGATTCCTGCGCCGATCCCCCGCTCACGGGCGCACGCGCGAGCCGCGTGCGCATCCGCTTGATTTATCGCGAGCGCGCGGCGGGGGAACGTAACGACGGGCCGGCCACGGACGAGCAGCGGAAAAATAGAATGCGCGCGCGCCACCGCCGCGAACGGCCGCGAATTTCCCTTCGCCGCTGGCCCTCGGCGACGCCGCCATGCGTTCCCGACGCGCCTCCGATTACTCCCCCCCCCCCCCCCCGCACGAGAGCGGCAAGACGCGCGCGGGCTTCCAAGTCAAAAATCGCCGGATTTACAAGGCTTCGTATTCCCCGCGTTGCTTGTTATTTTCGAACGGACCGCGTGCGTTATTATACACGCACGCGTCGTGCCGAGTGGCTCGGCCATTTTAATGGGGCTTTAACGTCAGATATCATATACCGTAATGAATTCATTTGCATTAATCGACTACACGGCTATGCGCGCGTCGCTCACAACAGCGCGATTCAGTGACATCTCGATTCTTAATTTTTTAGTTACGATCTTGTAGGTTTTAGTGATTTGACAGCCAGAACATAACATAAGATGTCGAGCGTCTATTAATAGTTTGGACTTTTCATCGCTGACGCGTCATCTTGGCGGGAATACTACTCGCGATGAAGCAAAACACGCACACGATCTTCGGCGAATTTTCACGATGACAGACTGTGACAGTGAAAAGTCACGCCGAAGGAAAGAAACAGTTGGACGCGAGAGCTACAGATACGCGTGGCTTAAGAGCGCGGGAGAAAGTAGTACGGCAGTGGTACGAAGGAGAGGAAAAGCAGGGGGTCGGCGAGAAAAAGGCGCGCGGATTTATGCGCGTCCGCGCGCCTGATTTACCGTCGGCGCGAGTTCTTGTTTTTTTTTTTTTTTTTTCCCTTTTCGGCGGCGAAGGAGAGGGGGCAAGGCGCGCAAAACTGCGCTTCGCCAGGTATAAAGTGAATCGTAAATGCTCTGCGGCCTCCCCACCCGCAACTTGATGTAAGATGGCGCGGAGCGAGTGAGCGCGGCCGAAGCGTCTTGTTTACAACACGTGGGGAAAAGCCTTGCGGAGGCGCGTCGCGTCCCGAGCACACCCAAACAGCATCTATTCTTCTCTGGCCTTCCCTTTTCTTTTTTTCTTGGATGTTAGCCGGCTTTCTATGGAAGACACACACGTGGTTCGAGCATTCAGAGGGGTGGAGAGCGATTTTTGGTTTATGAGGAAATCGATGCTTTACGACGTGGCCTTCTTCGTTTCCCCCCATTTTTTCCCGTAACGCCTGTTATCGTTATGCGTATAATCGAATTTTCACTGACTGATTTACGTCGCTCCGAGTCGGCATTCGTGAACGGTTTTACGATCGAATCTTTCGTCTTTCTCGTCGCAAATTTATTACCGCCTTTGCATTTTCAACAAACAACCTATTTTAGTTGAAGCTTTGAACGTTTTTTGGGGATCGATCGATTTTTCCAAAAGCCGAATGCTCCCATTGATCGCACACAGTCTGACAGTCAGTTTTTGCAATATTGACGCGAGTCCCAATCGGCTCATTTAAATCGATCGTCCGTCGATTTATGTCGGAAAAAGTGATGCACTGCCCGCCCAAACAAGTCGTTCCACGTAATATTTCTTAATTTTCTCGATCTCCTAAAATTCATTATGCCGCTATCGATACTTATCACTTACATTTCATACGTTGCGGTGCGTGCTGTTTCCTGCGGGTCATCTGCGTCCTGCGAGCCTTATATTCTCGGCACTTTCGTCGGCCTTTAAATTCTTCGTGTATTCTTCGCACTACTTGAATTTTCTTTCTTCGCCGTAACCAAGGTTTTCTTTTTTCTTTTTTCTTTTTTTTTTCTTTTCGTTTGTTTTTATTTTTTCTTTTTAGTAAAAAAACCAACAACAACAATAACAAACAACAAACACCAGCTGATTGCACAATAGAGAGTCACACCGGCAAAGCGTTCACTACCTCGCTATCGTCATCTCTTTTTTCCACATTGCACTTTTCATCTGTTTGCGTAATCTCGCAACGTTTCGACACTCGCGCGCAATTTATGCACACCTGCGAATCAATCGGGCTTTGAAATCTAACAGGCAGAGGTCACATATCAAAGACAACACACTCTCAGTTGTTGTTTTATGTATATATATTTTCTTTTTTCAACAAAATTCACTGTATTCAATCATGATAATTTACTTCATAGGCGTCACAGTCCACAGGAAAACTGACACTGTCGCGGAGAAAAACAATTGTCTCGCGCACAATCATCCATAAATTGGTCTCACTCGTTCGTGCGACGTACAGGAGCAACAATCCATCGCGTGTATGCACACTCGCGCTCGGCCGCGATCGTATACATTGACAAACAATGATCTAATAGCGGTTGGCGTACGCGCTCCGCGCTCTCGGCTGCGCGGGGGTGGCTGCGATGGAGGGAAGGAGAGAGTCGCCGCCGCAGCCGGAGGAGTAGTAGGGGGAGGTCGGCGGGACTTTGAGACTGTAGACAGAGAGGGGGGGAACGAGGGAGGGGGAGGCGTAAAGTGCTCGCGATGAGAGATCCGAATTTTCGGAAGTCCGTGTTGTCGCGCGACGGCGGCGGCGGCGACGGCGGCTTAGCGTCTTCGAAGACGTGCGTCGAGCGGCGGTCCAGCGCTGACTGAATATCGCGCGCTCGGCAACGGCATCCGCAGCTCGCGCGCGGTTGCTTGCCTGCGGAACCGACGGGAGGGGCTATACACTCACTCTTTCCCCTCCTCGCTCTTGTTGCTGCCGGCGGTGTCTGTGTGTTACCAGCACCTTTTCCTCCCTTTCCTATGTGTACGCATAGCCGCGAAGGAGTGAATGAGTACCGCGTGCACGCGCCTGCACTTGCTGCTGGCGCTTATCTATATCGTGGCCAATTGATATTCTAGATATTATTAGCCAGAAAGCGACAATTCGGCCAAGCGAAAAATTAAGGACGAGCCAAATTATTAATTCGCGCTCGCTTTCTTTTTTTTTTATTAATTGGGCGATTGAATACCATTTACTTTTTATAAATTGTTTTGTTTCCGGTTGGCATCCGTTCTACAAATTTCTTTTTACCTCATCATTTTTCGGAGTTGCAGTAGAACTTCATAGAGTGCGATAAACACGTTGATGAAATATTTCTAGTAAATGTTTTGAATATACGGTTATTTGCACGCTAAAATAAAATGCAAAATTAATCCAAGTCATGATTTTTCGAATTGAATCCATAATTTGCGGCACCAAGTAAGCGTCATTTCAATACGTTTCTCAAATGACATGCTTATATGCATTGAAATGTGAAAAGCACCTGGTGGTAAAATTAATGAAATATTATTTTGAAGTACTTCCAGAAATAAGAAATCCAGTTTTCATTTTTAATGTCCGGAACGATCGCTTCTTGCAGTTTATATCCGAAATTACAATAGATAGCAGGTGAAATGCGGAAGTAAAAAAAATTAAGACGCTATTTTAAAGGGAAGGAAACTATTACTGCTGCACTTTTGAGCGGTAATTGATAAATAATGGATGCCGTCATCAATGAAACAACAACTATGGCGAATAGAAATATCGCGCGTTCTTTAAAAACAAACTGTAATAACTGAATAATTTGGCACAGCATGAAACGTCATTACGATCCGGAAAAGCCAAAAGAAACCAGGCAGATCGTCGAAGACGGTCGTGGAAGAAGTCACATGGTAGCGCAGGCACAAGAGCGAGAAGAGAAGGCGGGACCGTCGCTCGGCAGATCAGCAAGAGAGCGAGAGCAACCTGAGGGATCGGTTTTGCTGCGCGGTGGAGTGGGGCAGGCGGATACACAGCGCGTGTCGGCTCGGCTTTTCCCCTCCCTCTCTGCGCATTACCATGCTTTATTGCCCGCCCCGCGCGTGTCAAAGCTGCATTTCAACGGCCCCGACGCGCGAAACGGACGACGCCTGAACTACGGCCACGCGTTGCACCAGCCTGTGAACCTCTCGAGGTTTTCCGCCCGGAGCTGTTGTCGTCGCTTCGCCAGCCCGTAAGTGAGTACCGAATCTTTTCCCGTGCACGTAGACGAGCGGCCGAGAGCGTGGGCGGCGCTGGGGAACGTGCGTGCGCGCGGCTATTAGCGGACAACCGTAAACTAACCTCAAAATTACGAGCAAACGAAAGTTGGTCGACTGCGATTATTGTCGAGCGTTTCACCGGTTGAATCGTCGACCGATCGAGGATTCAATCGGTGGGCGGCAAACGCAGAGATCGCTCGTCCGTACGCGAGTCGACCGCGCCGCTAATTACGGACGGTCGACAAACGAGGCGCGTGGCAGGCGCGACTCGCAACGAAGCTAGCCAGCTAGCACTCGAGTGCGCCGCCGAGCAGCAGCGGCGAGCAGTCGCGGAGGGCCGCTTGTCGATCAGCTCCAACGAATCCTCGGCAGCGGCGGCGGCGGCGGCGGCGGTGGCGGTGGCGGCGTCGCTCGTCGCGCTGCGCGCTTGTCCTCTCCTCGGTCGGGCCGACGAGGCAGGCTGGGTGCAGCAGCGGCCGCGACGTGGCGCTAGGCGCCGAGCCACCGCGAGCAAGCCCCGCCCAGTGTGCCCCGGCGTGGGCGGGGCAACGGTGATCTATAGCGTCGTAGAATACCCCCCACCGACCGAGTCACGGGGCCGCTTCCAGTCCAACGGCCCTCCCACTTTCGCAGCGCTCAAGGCACCTTACGCTCGCTCCCCTCTCGAGCCGAGCGAAGAAATGTTTATGCCCGTACTGCCGTGTAGCCGGTTCGCTACTTGATTTTGTCTCCGGGAGACGGACACGGAAAGATTGTCGTTGGCCATTATTTTTATAGGTGTTTAGAGTGAGTTATTACCGCGTCCTCAAAAAGTCGACCGTGCGGTTTTTCGGGACAGCGTACGCCGTGAAAGTTATATGTCTTGATAGTCATTGTGTCCACGGCTTGTTTCTTCTGGGGACAACGTTTGATTGTTATACGGGACTTCTGTCTTCTTTTCAAATTATACCATTGACTTTACACGCGCTTCGAGCGTGCGTGCCTGTGAGACGGTAATAAAATTCGGATGAATGCCTGTGTAAAACTTTGTACATTGTAGCTTGTGATTCGAATCGGTGTCGATTGTAATTCGATCGGGAGATTTAGAATTTGAAAAGAAATGGACTTTAACGTCGACAATGTCGATGTGTTCAAGTCATATTTTAGGGGAACGACGGCAATTATTATCGGTAGAGTTTTTTTCGAAAAATTGAATTTTCAATCAATTCGGCACCAATGTTCTTATTCATATTGATAATGACGTTAATGTCAATCACAGCCTTGCGTAAGGTATCGGTTGCACTTGAAAATCTACGAGAAAGCGTGATTTTCTTTTCAATTTGAGCTATTTCGCGTGAGAGTAAATGACATAGCGTGTCGTTGAAATGATTACAATCGTGCACAGAACGGCGAAGCGCAAAACAATTCCAGGTCCTGAGTTTCCGGTTCTGTAAGTTGGTGCACGCTCGGCACAGGAAGAACGCGGAACTGTCGAGCTCTGGCTCTAGAAATGCGCGGATGACGCGGTGAAAGCGCGCTCGCGCAAGCGAGCAAAGAAATGTAGAGCACAGAGCGCAAGGCATAAAGCTATTCGGCGCATAACTCGAGGAGGGGCCCAGGCGCGCAGATCATTACGCACTCGCCTTTGTCTTGGTCCGGAGGCTCCGAGAAAAAAGGACGGTGGAACGAGGGGATCGACTGCTGCCGCCCAGTTTTCATCTTTCGTGAGCTTCTTTCGTCTTTCCTCCTCGAAGCTCCTTCGCGCAGAGCCACCGCGTCCGCGCCTTCCTCCTTTGGCGCGCCGTGCGCCGAGCTCTCCTTTTCCCTACGGGCCAGCGATTCGTGTCTTCTTCTCGTGTCGGGGCGTTCGTTACCGCTAAACATTCCTGTCAATTAAAAGCTGCTTCGCGCGCACCGGCGCGGCGACCCTCTCCCCGATTGAGTAGCGATCCCCGCATACTGGACCTCTCGAATAAAAGAAAACACGGCCGGCCGTAGCAGGAGCGCAATCGCCCGCGCGAGTTTGACAGCGCTCGCTCTCAATTATGCGGCGCAGTCCGATCGTGGCCACGGCCACGACCTCTTGCCGCCGCGCGTACCCACTGACTCTTATCCGACTAATTATTTATTCGGCCTTTCTTTTCGGGATATTTTCGCCTTTGCAAGTGAATACCAAAACAACGCGATTTCCTATGCTTTCCTCGGATCGCGAGCTCGTGGATTGGATGGCGCGCATTCTCTCGCGCAAGAATAACTTTCATCCAAGTTCGCAGTCGCGCGCGCGACCGACAGAATCAAGAAAGTGGCGTTGGGTAATAGTCGTAAATTATCCGCCCCAAAAACCTCTCCTATCGTATCGCGCGCGTCGTATCATACGTTGTCGACAACAAAGCGATAAGCCAAATCAAGCGAGTTTTGGTTTGCGCTCGTGTATATGTGTACCAGCGAAAATATAAAAGAAAGTCAAGTCGGAGGAAAGAAAGAGAGAGAGAGAGAGAAAAATAGCGAGCTGAACCTCGGAGCTCGGGGTGGTGGGTGACGGCAAAAAAAAACTGTGATTTGCGAGTGAGAGAATGCTTTCGCGTCAGCGTCTGCGGCCGAGACAAACACGAGCATATATACATTGGTTGGTCGTCCGCGTGAACGAAAAAGAGAGAGGATCTTTTACGAGCATTGACGACGTTGCCCGACGACGACAACGTCGTCGTCGTCGTCGTCGTCATAGTTTCCGACGCCGCTGCTACGTTCTGTAAGTCGGTCCGAACGCGACTTTCGCCAGACTCTTGTTATCCCTTGCCCGTAAGCGCAAAAAAGCACACGAAAACAAGTTTTCGGGAAAGCAAGCGTGCTTAAAATCTCGCCTCGCACACGTCGTATCGAAAAATCAAGTTAGATAAATGTGCCAAAAAGTGATTTTACCCTCGCTCTTCGCTCGGGCGCAAACGTTAGCGTGAGGCTCAAATTGGATTCTCGCGCCTGTATCGAAATGTACTAGTTTTCTCGCGAGGCAAGTGGACTGGGCGCTGAGAGACACGAGAAAATGCAAATGAGGCAACAGAATCGGCAGGGGATGAATGCGCCAGCCGAGATGTCGTTGCATGTATTTTGCTCTCGAATCGAAACAACGTCATTGCATCGACTTTAGCCGTACAGTCAAGAGACTGCATTAAAGAAAACAATATGATTGGCAAGAGATTCGTGCAGGTGACAGCTAGTCATAGTAAAAGAAAAAGAAAAAAAAGAACGCCCACCTCTGTTCACGGTGAAAAACTCTTTTTCCATCCATCCGTGTCATCTCGTAAGAAAGGCGAGCTGCATGGTCGAGAAAGAAACTCCGAGATAAAGCGGCCAACAATAGAGATGATTTTCGGATGACCTAGGTTAACGCGACGGGGAGACTGTGTCGGATAGAGAGAGAGAGAGAGAGAGAGAGAGAGAGAGAGACAGATCCAGATGCCGGTTACGCAACTCGCACACAATACGTGGGCCAGCCTTGCTCTCGCGCATAATAGTGGCGTCCAGTTTTTGGACACCCCGCTGTTGTGGCCGTCGCTGGATTCCCAACGACGTATGCACTTCTCGTGTTCAGCAATTTACGAGTGGCGCCCGCTAAATGAGCCCCGCGCTGCTCTCTTTCTCTTTCCTCCGCTCCAACAGATATATAATGTGGTGTAGCAGCGCCCGTTATCATCCGATTCAGTTCTACGGATGTGCGTGACTTTTCTTTCGCCCTGTCTTTTCACTTCTGACGCGTGCACGAGGATTACAAGATGTGCCTCTGACAATCTAATCTTCCGTTCTTCTACCATCGAACTTCATTAGAACGTCGAATCCAGGTGGCTAAAAATTTTGGGAAAGTTGACAATCTTCATGTTTGTAGGGCCGGGTGGCATTGATTTTATCGGCTTACCATTTATAAGTGTAACAAAGTTATTCCACGTAACTGGATGGGGTCGATTTGACATATCATTTTATAATGTATTTTATCAAATTCAATTGTTGAAGTGTCACCGGGATGAAAGTGAAAATCATAAGAATCGTTATGACTAGCGTTACTCTATCTGACACGTTACCTCATTCGAACGCAATCACCTCCTCTTGTAACAATTCTATAGAATATCGACAGTCTTCCACAATGTCGCAGCATTGAAGAGAACGAGAAATCGCGCAGAACATATTCTAATTGCAGCACTCCAGCAACACGGATTTTAAATCTATCTGCGCATATAATAAACACCCGGCTGCATATAGTTTTTTACGAGTTGGCGCGAAGCAAAGAGCGCAACATGCGTACGACTGCGCTACGGCGACTTATCTTGCCATGCATTCGCGAAGCGGGCCGGGGGGGGGGGGCACGAAAGCGGCTCTCGAAGACAGAACGACGGAGAAAAGAAAGGGCGAATATAAGCGAAAAGGCGAGAAAGAGAAGGCAACAAATTGCACGTAGCATCGGCATGCGGGAGCAGCGCGAGTCAGTGCTTTGTAATTGGGTGAATCGCATAAATCCCCATCTGCGAGCCAATAAATCCTCAGCGCGCAGCCGGAGAAAGATTGACGCGCGGCGATATATGCGCGGGGAGAGAGAGAGAGAGAGAGAGAGAGAGAGAGAGAGAGAGAGAGAGAGAGAGAGAGAGGCCCGTATGCGCGTGTAGCTCGGAGCTGCGTACCTATACGTATGAAATGCACTCGCGCGCGAAAGATGCCAGGAAGATATAGGCGAGAGAAACACGTGGCCGAGGCTTGCTCGAGCGATATGCCGAGCGAGCGATCGGGATTGCTGCAACTCCGACAACTGATTATTAGCGGCAGCTCGCTTTGCTTACCGTCATGATATTTTCTGCGGATGAACTCTGATCGGCGCAGAGTCACCCTAACTAATTTCATTCCTGGCTTTCAAAGTTTCCTCTCGTTCGCGTGCGATACCGATCTTGGCGAACTAATGTTTATCAAGAGCGAATTTTTCATTAAGCCTGCTCGTATGAAAATATATTCTCGACTATATCATTAGGACACTCTGTATTGCATATTGCAATCCTCGGTACTGTGTCGCCTGAAGTAAATGATTTTACTGTTGGATGATCAGAAGATTTTTACAGTTCATTTTAAACTGCAATACCACTGTCTTGACAAAAATGCGGTATTGTATTCGCTATAAACTCCCACTCGTTCATTTTCTGATATTCAACGAAAAATAACGTAGAGTCACATGCATTAAAATATCTGAGGCAAAGCACACGAGCCGTAAAGGCACGAGATAACCGGAATAACAAGCAAAGAGGCACACATAATTTCATTATGGCAGAATGCGTGATATCGCGTCAATCTGTGAATTTATCGCAGCAGCAGCCAGCCTTGTGTGAAGCGCGCAGCACATAGAATTCGTCTTGCGAAAGCCGTGCTCGCGGTTCCCACATCATCTGCGAGCAGTCCGCCTCGAATTTACGATGCCCGCGCGGACAGCTTAAAACAAATCAATGCGCGCAGCGCGCGGATTAATTCGTTCATACATACGCGCTGCATGTTTCTGCACCGTGAGATCGATAATGCCGATAAAATACGCGACATTCGCCCCTCTCCAACTTTTCTCGGTGGAAAAAGTCGACGCTCGAAAGAGAGAAAAAGCGAACACTAAGGCGTCCCGGAAATGAGGTAGCCTGTGCTGCTGCTGCTGCTGCAGCCGCTGGATAATGTTGTACATGTGCTCCAAGTTCAGGAAAACAAATTGCCTATAGCTTCGCTATCTTTATCAGTTGGAATATTCGCAATAGTATTATAAGCTCTGTGTCTTACTGGTTGCGCAGTTGGCGGGCTAAATTGATTATTTTATACCTTGAAATTTGGATGTTCCGCATTCTCTCTCTCTCTCTTCAGTTCGTTTTAAAAAAGCTCAACATATATTTGAAATGATCGATATTACATGAATAAAACAGTGTGATGCTTTAATTAACCTGCTTACTCACTAATCGTAATAAAAACTGAGAGAGAGAGAGAGAGAGAGAGAGAGAGAGAATGGAGTGTAAAGTAAACCACAGGCGATATTCATTAAAGTGCGTCTTAAATTATATCGCGCGGAGGGCATAATCATGCATCATCTTATCGCGTTACATTAAACCGCGCGCGCAAACTTGGTAAGGCCTGAATTTTTCGCAATAAATATTCAATGTCCGTAATGAGTAGCAGTTTCGCAGTATCAAGAAAACTTATGCCTTGACCTCTCTCTTCGGCGCAGCTTATCTGCGCGACAATCCCGCATCCACATAATCGTCCTCGTCTTTCTCTCCCTCCTCCTTGGGCGCGCGCGCGCCAGCGTACTGCATTATATACGCGGCCGAGAAATTACGGCGGGAAACGCGAAAAGCCCAGCGCCCGTATAAATTAAGCGTAATGCGCTCGTTAGGTCGAATAAAAGTTTTACGGGCCGATCGCGCTCGCGCGCCAACCAGCGGGAGCGCGAGAGGCGGGGTTGAGGGAGGCGGGGGGGGGGGGGGGAGGGGGGGAGGCGAGTAAACAAGAGTCTGCGAGAGCGGAAAGGGAAAATAAGAAAGGACAATAGTGGGAAACGCGCGGATAAATAAAGGAATAGAACAGTCGAAAATGAAAAAAAGAAGATGGTGCGAGTAGAGGCCAATCGAGAGCCCAGAGCTGCAATGAAGCGGAAACGCGGTTACAGCTTTTCATTTTTTTTTTTTTTATTTTCCGCGCTTTGGCTTTTTACTCGCGTTTTCGGGCTCCCAACTTTTGCCAGGCGCGCTGTATGAGCGTATTCCAGTCAATCGACAGTCTATTAAAGGTAAAGATTGGACACGCTCTATTTGACATGGTTGAATTTAAATTGAATTCGAGGTGCAGTTTTGTAAACGCTAATAAAATAAATTTCTTCAAATGTATTTACACAGCGTATAAATTGGCTACATTGGTAATTACAATAAGTTGTTAATCAGCATGTTCGACGGACAAAAGAGAAAGAAAAAGCGCATTTTGAATGATAAAATAGGGGGTTAGTATTAATGGCTGAGACATAAATCTCAATTTCGCCTCCTTAAGACGTTCTAATTCCATTCGCGCAATAACAAATGTGCCAAGCTTGGCAGTAATCGCTCCAAAACAAATAGAGCATAAAAGAGGGAGAGGAGTGTATGTGCTAGTTGCGACTTTCCTCTTTTCTGCTCTCTCTCTCTTTCTCTCTCTCTCTCTCCTCCCTCTCGCAACGTTGATTCACGATCTCGGTCGTAAATGTAAAAACGACTGCGAGCGACGGACTATCGCGGGCCATTTTCAAAGTGGGCTATCCAAAAAACTGTCAAGCAATCTATCACTTGAGAGCCGGGGAGAGAAGGGGTGAAAAGAAAAAAAAAAGGAAAAAGGCCACAATCAGCACACACGCGGCGCCCGCTTTTGAAATGCCGCAGTGCGGTCCATTCTCCGAAGAAAAGTATCTCCGCAGTGCGTTTCCGCGCGAGATCGCGTGTGTGGTACGCTATAAGCTGCTGTTCCTCGCTCGGTGAAACAAGACGTCGTCGCGCCAGATCCTTTCGCTGCCGATAGTCCCTCGTATCCCGCTGCCGGCACTTTTCTCTTTGTCAAGCTCGCCGGTCGTCTGCGGACTTGCAGGTGCTGCGCGACTCCCGCCACGCGATGCCGATTTAATTAGGCATCTGCGTGCCAACTTTAGCACTCTCGCTTTTTCCCTGCCGAAGACGCTTTTAATGGCCGTTTAATGATTTGTCCGGTCGATTTAAAATATATTTAAACCCAAATAAATAATGAATCTACTTGCTGCTCTGCTTTGTAACGTATTGATCTCGTTGTATAATTTAAAAGTTGCACGAAAAATCGACGTTGTCGTTTGTCGACAAAGCCTTTTCGCGCGCGCCATCTTTTAACCAATTTGAACGAAAATTTGAAGCGGAATGGAAAGTCACGCACAGCGAAAATTTACTCGGCTATTGAAATTTTCATTGGAATCGTCACGCTCGACTTAGGAAATAAATGAAATATATGTGCGTCAAGAAAGAAGAGAGTCGAAACGGAGTCAGAAGAAAGGCTCCTTTTTCCGTCTCGTGCCCGGCCGTGGAGAGAGAAAAGGAGCGCGCAAGCATATCCTCTCTCTCCGGTGAAGAGGTCCGTCGGTATCGATCGCGGGCGTCTGCGGTAGATTGACACGTGTCATGGCCGCCTCAGAGTTTGCCCCTTTTCCCGGCTCTCTCGGTCTCTCTCCCACCCCCCGCGCGCAACGTATCAGAAAAGCAGTAGCGGCGGCTATATACCGTGAGACAGAGAGAACGACGGTTTGCAAGAGGAAGGAGGGGCGGGGGTGGGAGTCGCGCCGACGGAGGGGGACATTAAGGTGCGTAACAGCCAGAACGCGGTGCTCGCTTTGGCTCGCGCGAGAGCACGGCATCGATTAGACAGACCGAGAGCGAGTGGCGCTCGATATAGGGAGAGGAGAGGCAAAGACGCGCGAGCGCTATATACGTGCTCCACATACACATCCAAAGCGCCCCCGTCCAACGTCTAACGTCGTTATAAACATTAACGGTCCGCAGCTCAATATTCCCCGGCCAAAAGCCAGCTCGGCGCAGAGCTGCCGGACCTGCCTCGTTTTATCTCGGCCAGACTGTGTCCATTCCACAGCGACGCGACCTCCCGCCAAATCTGTCCTTGCGCCTGTGTGCGTGTCTCTCTATATACTTATTCACCTGTTTCACGAGCCCTCGCCGAGAGAAAGACCGAGGGATACGCGCGAAACGTTTTGCTTTGCGGGGATTAGTGGACGGCGGACCAGACACGAATACAACGGTGGATTCTATTTTTAACGCTCGCTCGTCCACCAAACTTACTTCTATTCCTTCGTTCGATTAGTACCTGTATGATACATCATCCGCGATACGTGGCCTCAATCAGAATCAAGAAATTTTCATCAATCGATCACAACACAGCTAATGCAATCTATCATGCCCCGAAATAAAAATCAGAGGAAAAACTCATCAGAGAAGGCTCGCGAGCTCGCTAATTGTAGTTGTCGAGATTTGCGGCAATGATGGATAAGCAAGTTTCTTTTTGCGCCGAGATTATCGAGCTGCTGCTGCTGTGCTGCTGCTGCTGCTGCCTCGTTCGATCACCAATGTCGCTTGCACGGCATGGCTGTCATCGAGTTTTGTCGCCGGGAGAAAGACGCGAGATTGACCTGTCGACAAAACAATCGGTCCTCCCTCGTCATCGTTCTGTTCCCTCGACTCTTCTTTTTTCCTTTTCCTCTTCCCTTTGCTTTTCTTTCTTTAGGGCAAACTCTTCTTCCCCCTTCTTCTTATAACATTGTTGCACTGATAGCCGACGCGAGAGCGAGGATTGGAAAGGAGAAGAGATGTTGGCTGACCGAGCTCCACTTTATTCACTTAAAGTGGACTCTGTCTTTGAAAGTAAATAGAACCGAATAAGTGTTTTAACGTCGATGGATTGACAAAAGAACTCTAGTGTTGCAATTTCATTTTCTTGCCGCGAGGAGACTAGTTAATAAAAGTAATCGAGGCAATGGTTAACTATAGTTTCAAATTGATTTCGACATCCGGGAAATTGCATTTCAGTAAAAAAAACAGTAAAATCCTTTCAAAACTCCTATAAACGTGAAAGAAAATCAAAAGCATAGTCAATTCTTATTGAAATCTCGCCGCCTTTAATTGAATTTCATTTCCGCAACTAAAAAAATTACCAACTTCCAC
Source organism: Phymastichus coffea (assembly GCF_024137745.1). Lineage (NCBI taxonomy): Eukaryota > Metazoa > Arthropoda > Insecta > Hymenoptera > Eulophidae > Phymastichus > Phymastichus coffea. The sequence continues at coordinate 216,329 of NW_026706949.1, read as the reverse complement.
TTCATCTCAGTTAAGGCTAATAACAATTATTTTCGATATAATAGCCTCAATAATTACATATAATAAAAGCAATTAATGTTGGAAAGTAACGAATGTTGTAGTGGAAGGGAAAGAGAGTGAAAAAAGGAGAGGGGCAATGGGGCGTACTTACAATCAGCCTTGGCAGCTCGCAGAGTGGCACAGCAGCAGGTGTCCTGCACGAATATCGACTGTTTTTTTATATATACATCTGCGCAGCCATTAACGAGGGATTAGTCATTGCCGATCGTCGATCAAGCGCTCGGTACACCAAGACATACAATGCTACCTTGATGGATCTACCTTCCTCTCGCGCTTTGTGCTGATCGCCGCGATTAATGAAAATGACAAGCGGATGTTATGTCATTTTTTTTTCACGCGAATAGCAATACAAGGGAACCTTATTAAATGTTTAATATTTTTAAATATTACGAATAATTATTCGGAGGTTTCAAAGTTCAAACAACAAAAAGTCGCAACTCCGTTACGAGTCAAAATTTCCGAATTTAAAGTTTCATCAGTCGGCAAAGCAAAGAGCTTTTTCAAAAGACTGCCTGTGTGCACAATACATGTAAGAAATACCAACACAGAAGTGTATCAATAAAGGGAAAGAACAAAAAAAGGGAGAAAGGTCGAAAAAGGAAAATCGGCAGGCCACAGACGTAAGCCCTCGCGCAGACTTTTGAGTGAAAAGAGTCGAAAGGGAAGCAGTAGCAGCAGAAGCAGCCCAGCAGCGATAGAGATATATAGAGAACAAGAAAGGGGTGGTAAGGGGGGAGGGGGTACAACACACGAGAAAGAGAGAGAGAGAAGCGTCGCCGGCGGGAGGGGGGAGGGGGCAGCAGCCGAGACGATAGAAGGAGAGTGAGTCGAGGCGGCGGCAGCCGCGGTGTAGGAAAAGACAGCAAGGGGAGAAAAGATATAGGCGGCAAGGGCAGTATAGCGAAGTTGGCGGGGGAGTAGTAGCTGCGTCGGTCGGGGCGGCGGCGTGTCGTCGTCCGAATAACGGCCGAGCGGCGGCGGCGGCGGCGGCGGCGGCGGCGGCGGTGGCGGGTGGCATCGACCGATCTCGCTGCTACTACTCGCTTCTGGGTGCGTCAACTTGTTTCTCTCTCGCTCTCCGGTGAATATTGAGTTCAATTTGCCCCCTCCCCCCTCCCCCGCCCCGCGGCCGCTGTGCCGCGAGGAAAGCTTCCCTAATGCGATTGTCCTTAGCTTTTGTCCCCTGCGGATCGCGAGCGAGCGCAACGCTTTGCATACGTACCTTCGCGAGGCACTTAAAAGCGACGATAGACCGGCAGCAGCTCTCCCCTCCCTCGCGCTCTCTGCCTTTAATTTCTACCAGATAAGGGGATCACAGCACGCTACACCTGCATTGCGCTTTTGAATATTATGCCCAGCGACGACTCCGAGAGGCAGACTCGAGCAATCGGCCAGATTATTCTTAAAATACGACAGACGCTCTATATATTCTCTCTTACGCCTTTTGCTTTTATCGCTCCTACGCTTCTGCTTGTTTAATTTGCAACGATTTCCTGCAACTTATCTATTTCTCCGCTGGGAACTATGCGTGCAGCTCGCTTTCCAGCGACTCTGCGAGTATTCGCGAAACGTACTTACTTCGGGAACTGTTACATGACGACTCTTCGCTTCAGCTGTTTTTATATTTTACTGTCTGATTCAAAGACGTTTATCCGCTTGACTTTTAGATTGTCGGTAGAGCATCGGTTGTCACCTTGCGTACGTAAGCACTTAGCTTTTTTCCGATATGCTTTCTTATAACACCAAAAATACTTTAATGATTCTCAATTACGAATAACATTTATAACATACTGTGAAAGAGTTCACTTATTAAAACGGATTTAATATCCAACAGGATTTGGGCGCAAATTGTTCTCACTGTGAGCATTTTTATAGCACTATTTATGTTCTAGACAGTCGTAGTTCTATTTTGTGCATGAATAGTCGACTCAAACACAAACTAGCACAAGTAATCTCAACTATAAAATAAAAGTATGATGATAATATAGTCAAGCCAACTGCTTATGTAAAAATTACAATTTCAACTAAAATTAATCCTTTTTCGAACATCTGAACCTCAGACTAAATTAAAAAGTACTTTGAACATTATTGAATGTGTTTATTATATGAACGAACTAAAATAACAATTCTAGGAAACACAAAAACGGTATTATCAACACGCCCCAGATAATTCATTAGAGCAAAGTTGTAAAGTACGCGTACGCTGGCGACAGCTTTTTTCATCGAGAGTGTTATGATTCACGCACTAGTACAAAGAGCTCGTTGCGCGCGCGCGAGAGAGAGAGAAGAGTAGCTGCGGTGCGCGTTAATAAAGCTGCCGAAAATATTACAATGGCGTCCTCTTACGCAAATTCCAATCTGGCGCGCGTTTTTAATGTAAAACACAGGTGCGTCATTAGTAAGTATCGGTCGTATACAAGTGGACTTTATGGCTTCCGTGTCTTCTTCGTCTTCGCGGCACGTCCTGCCGATTAATTATTTATTCTCGCGTGGGTCTCTGGCGTATTTTTTCTCTCGAAGGGGCGGAGAGAAATGGAAATACAGGGCCCGCGTGTCGGTGCGCGTGAGCGCTGTGCGCCGCCGTATAGCTGCAACGGCTCTAATTGAATTCGCGTGTTCGGGATTCGTCGATGCCGCCTTATCTCCCGTCGACAAATTTATTTTTACGCATTCGCGGCAAATGCGAGCGAGCGACAGTTTTGTTCGCAATTAGCTGCCCACGCTAATGCGCAAGTGTGTGCGTGCTCGATTGGATTTATTTCCAACTCGACGCTCTGCTTGCAGCGGCTGCCGCTTCTGCTGCTGCTTCTGCTGCTGCTGCTGCTGCTGCTGCTGCTGCTGCTGCTGCTGCTGCTGCTGACGACGACGATCTTCTTTCCCTCTTTTTTTTTTCTTTTTTATTTGTCGGCTCTCTTCACTGCGCTCGCGCGAGAGATGGTATTTCACACGACGCTGATAGCAGAAAGCCGCTCGAGTTCGTTGTGCGCTCACGTGATTTCGAGGCACTTTTTTTATTGTTCTACCCACGTGCAGTTATAATAATAATGCTCGAGCAATTATTTTTAATTTATTGATGGTTAATTGACGTTCGAATGTGCTCCAAGTTGGAAGGAAACGTTCTTGCGAATCGACCGTCTTGAGAATGAAATCTTTGTGATTGATCGCTCGCGACGATTCGATTTTAAAAAATTTGCAGTTGTTTCGATCATCAAAATAATCCTTGTTATCAAAAATATTCTAGGCATTGCAAATGGAAAATTTTGAAGATGAAGACGACACGCACTTCTGCAACAAGTGTCACTCGACAATCAACGGTCTCGACAACTACGTGCGTCACCGGCAATCGGTCTGCCGCACTTCCGTCAACGTTAACTGTCCCTCTTCGACATCAGGCGCCATCTGTTATCCTGAAATTCTCAATGCGGATGCTTTCTTCAGTTCACTCGAGCTACAGAGCAGCGCAAAGCAATCCCGTCCACGTCGGCCGACTGATCATACTCAACTACGCCGATCCGGTAGGAATTTGCGTAAGAATCGACAACGCAAAGAAAAATCTCTGGATTACAAAGATGAGTCCAAAGAAAAATTGCCAAATCTTCTACCTGTCGTCGCTGACTTTGACGATCTGGGACTACCTTCCCTTGGATTTCCCGAAATTGTTGCTTCTACGAGCTCGACAAGTAAGTCAAGCGCGTCGAAGAAAAAGTCTGCATCAGGGGCAAAAGCAAAGCACGAGCAGCTTGAATCTAAACGTCAGCACGATGATCATCGAGAGCAGTCTGATTGGATGGATGACACCATGCTCACAGGCCTTGAAGAGAACAAGGAAGATATGCAAACGCATCTGGGCAGATATGTAGATTACGATTATCAATTTGATGTCGACAGCATGGATCCCGATGTCGGCGAGTCCGATTCTTACACCGATTCAGACTATCAGGACAATCAATTTCCTCCGAGAAGTCACACCGGTGGAAAGTGGAAACCCGGCGGTACAGCACACGAAGAGATGCAGACCCAGGACGACGACTATGAGGAAATCGAACAGCACCACGAGCATCCACCGCCGACTTACACCGGTGGCAAGTGGAAACCAGATGCCGCCGAGAGTATCTCTCAGGTAAGGGAGTTGATCGGCAAAAAAATGCAGAGCAAACGGATGACCAATGGTCATGAATGCAGCAACAGAAGAGCGAAGTATACGAAAGCAAAGAGAGCGCTACGACGAGCCAACATCAGCAGCAGCAGCAGCAGCAGCAGCAGCAGCCACCACCGGGTCACATGCGCGGCAAATGGGTTCCGGGGGCACAGGCCGATATCGCCACGGGATATTGGTGCAGTCCCTGCGGTCGAAGGCTTGCCTCGCGGCTGGTTTACGAGCGGCACCTGCTCTCCGATCTGCACGCGCGAAGGAGCATCCAGGAAATCGACGGCGCTGCCCTGCAAATGCCTCTGCTGGCTACTGCTAACGCTCTCGCCACCGGCGCTGCGTCTGCTCCGTTACTCCGTGACGCCAATCGTAGTCGACGACAAAAGGCTCTCGCCTTGGTGAGCCATTTTTCTTATCCACCTATTATTTACCATTGCGATTCGATTTTACTGTAAAAATACGAATTTTTCGGTGAAACTTTATGCGCTTGCTTTTTCTTTGAAAGCCGACCAAGCAAACGAGCCTAATAATTGTCTGAAGCCTCGGATATTTTCAAAAAGCAATACTTACATTCTCTTCGGGAAACATAATAGTTTCTGAAAAAGCATACGCAACAATTTTATTGACAGAAAAATCACAGTGAATTGGGAAAACCGCAGTCATCGTCGCCAAGCCGCGAACAGCAGCAGCAGCAGCGCAGAGCAGCCAAGGACAAGAAGCAGCCGCAGCGTCAACGCCAGAAAGAAGTGTTGTCGTGCGAGATGTGTCGAGCGCGAGTACGACGTGGTCAAATGGGCAAGCACCTACTGTCGCATTATCATTGCCGGGTGTCAGGTGTGCGCCCGACGTCGCCGCGGGCGCAACGTTTTCTCCTCGAGAACATGGCCAACGTCGTGCGCCAGTGCCCCTTTCAATGTGCCTCCTGTCGATTCTACTGCAACACCGAGGATACCTTTCTTCGGCATTGGCGATCCGATGCCCACAGGGATACTGTTTCCGTGGTATGTATGGCTACACCTTACTTATGCATACGATCAGCTGTGGCATTTATTATTTATGCTAGCGCGCTAAGCCAACATTCTTTACGGTTGTTCTCTCTCTCTCTCTCTCTCTCTCTCTCTCTCTCTCTCTCTCTCTCTCTCTCTCTCTCTCTCTCTATCTTTAGCCTTGTCAGTTTTACCATTGACCCTACGTATGCGCGTACGCGTGTGCATTTGGATACCAAGTGCACGCAAAACTTGTTCCTATATGGCTTCAGCTATCAGTTAACCAGAATATTTTCGATAACAGCATTTATGTTAATAAGAGTGCAAATGTATTTTATTTCATACGAGGCAAATGTTAGCAACGAAGTAGGTCTATTATTGCAATCGACAAATCGCACGAAACAATGTTTAGTAGGGAATTTCAGCATTATTTTTATCGCGGACCAACACATATTCTCGGACGTAACGCGATGACTCCAGCTAGGCAATTTTTTGATTATCAAAAGCTCATACACGTTACTTATACATTCAACAGATAGAGGGAATCTTCGTGTGCGCCTTGTGCAACTTTTGGTGCGATGATAATGAGAGCGTGGAGGCGCATATAATGAAACAAGGCCATCAAGATGTTGTTTCCATGATAAATGGCTCGGTACCGATAGTCATTCGTCGCCAGCGAATACTCTCGTGTTCAACCTGTTGCCGCCGCTTCAGGTATACGTATATTGCTTTTCATCCAACTCTCTCCCTCACTTCTCTTTGTCTTTACCTTTCGTGTTTATTCTTTGCTGCATAAATACTTTCAAAATATACCATTTGTTTAAAAATTTAGGTACAACGTTCAACTACGTTATCACGCCAAAGAAAGTGGTCATGAGATCAGCTACTCGGCCTCGGACGAGTATCAGAATCGACTGTACTGTAACTTATGCGGTCAACTCTCGCGTTCGCTAATCGCCCTACAACGCCATCAACTCACCTATCACAAGGATAAAAACCAACGACAAGTGGCAACGGAATTACAAAACTCAAAGACAGCAGCCCCGTACTTCTGCTCGTTCTGCTCGTTAACGTTCAAGACAGCCCGCGAAGCTGTAGTACATCGTCGGACTCTCGGTCACAAAGAGACGCTTAAGCGTAAAAAATCTAGCGAAGAGTCGATTGCCAGAATCTGCCCTCATTGCGAGGAAGAACTATCTAACCTTTCTGAGTACAGACTTCACTTGTTAGAAAAACATCCCACATCGTGTCACAGGTTGGTATCCTCCTTCTATTTATATGCAGTCAGCTAACTAAAACTTTTACCCGACGTTTTCGTTCGAAAAGATGTCCAAGATGCGGCAAACTGTTTGCGTTGTCGCAAGACGTAACCAGGCATACGCGCGACAACCTGTGTGACGGTAGCGACGACGATACCGGCCTGAAACAATGGAAGTGCGGTGAGTGCCCGTTCGCCAGCGAGTATCAAGCGGAATACTTGTTCCACAAGATTCTTCACCGTGGACCCGTGCGCAAACGACAACGCGGAGACGACAATGACAACGGCGACGACAACGAGGCGCCAAAGTATACGTGCACCATATGCAGCAAAACCTTTGCCAAGACGGTACTTAGGGATCACCTCAGGAAACATACGGGCGAGAAACCATTCCCTTGTGACAGCTGCAATGCTATGTTTATGAGAAGGTCAGCTGTCAAAGCTCATCGGAGACGATGCGAGGCTAAAAAAACAACGAAGGACGAGAAACCAAGAGAAAGGAAGTATGCGTGCAACGAGTGCGGCGATGCATTTCATACCAAGTAAGCGTTATTTTTTATGCTATTTTTCTTATCGAATAAAAAAAAAATATGCAGTTAAGAAATCCTATCATTGATACAGTTTGTCCGACTATAACTATACCTGTTACTGCTTATTTTGCCGTGAAAAAAAATTAAATAAACCATTCTATCGAGAACGAGCTTTTCGGGGGAAAAAGAGAGAGTAGGAGAGGGGGAGAGAGAGAGACAATAAACGTCGAGCGAACCACGAACTGGCCGTAGTAAAAGTGTCTTCAGTGCATAACTATAAAATGAAGCTCCCGCATCCTCTTGTGAGAACGAATGCAGATAGAACATTTCTGTTTTTTTTGTTTTTTTTTGAAACTCGCTTCGGCGGGTGTGAGAAGAAGTTACACTTTAATAGGAAGACACCGAAGAAACTTACTGAAGTAGAATTTAGCGGACACGAGGAGGCGATGCTGTTTAATTTTCGAGGCAAATTGGCAAGTTATGCGTGGAACTTTAGTATTTACATAAATGAAACAGTTTATGAAAGTTTGTTTCGAGGTTGCTGCATGCGAATTTTCCCTTTTTTTCACCAACCAAGTATTTGTATTTATTTTGACTTGGCTAGCGGGGCCGTTATTTTAATGGAACGCTCTGGATAAAGAATTAACTTCGCATTTTTTGTCAATTGAATTTTGATTTTTTAAATCCAGCAGCGCATACGTTTAATTAAAAAAAAAAAAGCTGTATTTCGTGGAGAGAAAGGAAAACATCAACGCGATACGCTGGAATTTGACGCGCCTGTACGAGTTGACTTGACTCATATATAAAATTTAATGTAGCATGAATTAACACATCCGAAAAATCATCAGACTCGTAAGTAATCTCCAGCGATCAGAGTTTCAGCAAGCAACAAAAAGCACGAATGAACGCGAGCAAGAGAGAAGAATAGGAAGGAAGGAGAACGGAAGGAGCTTTCGTCGCGGGTTGTCCATGCATATAACATAGAAGGTGGTCGTTGGAAAAGGAGCGGGTGTATTAACATCTCATAACAGCTCCGGTCATTCCGACATTTAACGGCTGTAGCCTCCCTTTTAATACCACTGAGCGTTATGTATACATCTGTGTGCGTGTGCGCGCGTGTGTGTGTGTGTGTGAGTGTAAGAGCGAATGCGCACGTGCGACGACGACGACGACGACGACGGCAACATCCGGCGTAAACGGCTGCATACATGTATGCAACGTCATTGTTTCTAGCCGCGCTCGCGCGTCCGTTTCTTTGTATTCTTTGGGCGAGAAACTAGAATAAATCCTACTACTTGGCATTTCAAAGCTTTTTTTTCTTTATTCTACAGTCGTGATATTTTTTTTGCTTCTCTTAAGAAAATTAACTCGCTTGCCAAGTAAGTAATCTTATCCCGCAATCGTACTGCCAAGGTTACTCGATTGCCCGTCGTAAAATTCGATGCTAGTGTGGGACGGAGATATCAATCGAATAGAAAGCTGTTTATTTTAGGCTCTTTTTTGCTATGACAGGGGTGACAGAATAAAGACATTCAATGCCGATAGGTTACTTAGAAGAGCATTCCAAACGTTTATATCCAGATGTACTTTGGATATTTGATTATCAAACTCGAAGCACGCAAATTGAAAGGTTCACCTGTATTTCGATTATCGTCAGCGTTATTATTAATCGCATTAAAAGAGCCTACCTCGTATGCATACGAATTAAGATTTTTTTTTTCAACAATGTTTAATACATTGATCCTGGAGCAAAAGCAAAGCCGTACCACAAGGCCGAGGTAAAGAAATTGAATAAAAATATGACATAAAGAGTAGCTTAAGGCAACAGCTGGCGCCAGAGGGCACAACCTTAAAAAAAGGATTCACGAAAGCGCGTAAATTTTCGATCCAACGTGGGATCATCTCGTACGCAAACAATCGCCATTAATCGTAAAAACGTAATAGCAAAATGGTTCCACAGAGTACCCGCTCGTGGCTAATCAATTAGCAAAAAGAACAGGCGAGAAAGAGAAAAAGCTTTGGCTGGGTCGCGGCGCACACACGCGGAAGGAAAAGAAGGAGGGAAGGTAATTACGCGAGCGAGAGTTGGGCAGCTCCCGCGCACAACGATTTCCGAGAATCAGCGGAGTGCCCCCCCCCCCCCCCCCAGCTATACTCTCCTTTCTTCCAGCAGAAGCAACAGCAGCGGGCGATGTATGCGCATATTCAAGATAGTATGTTACATACGCGGCTACTGACCACTCCGCCCTTCTTTATCTCTCCCCTTTCCTGCTTTATCTTTATTTTTAGTCGAGTTGCTGCCGTGTCCTCTCTCTCTCTCTCTCTCTCTCTCTCTCTCTCTCTCGGCTATACGGAGAGTATTTACATATATGGACCGCGAGAGAAGGAGAGAACGCTATGCGGCGACGACGACGATGCACCACCACCAACAGCACTGTTGCTGTTGCTCCTATCTTTTATCTCTCGCGAAAAGAGATGAGTGTGCGTGTGCTCTCGCGTAATGGCGAGCGTCCGCCTTTCCTTACGACCTAGACGCGACGGCGGTTTGCAGAGACGTTTTGTCTGTACAAAAATTGACCTTTAGCTTTGCTTTTAGCAGCGCCTAAAAGAACATTTATTTTACGTTGATTTCATCATTACGCTTGCTAGTTGCTCTAATTGACAACTTTATTTATGATGGCGCTTCAACGGCAACGCTGTTTTCGTTATGAAATTTCAATTGCTTTCCATACAGAAATTGGTATATTTTCGATACTAGAGTGCGAGAAAGTTATTTGAGCCTCGTGTGAATGTTTGCGCCCGAGCAAAGCAAGGGTGAAGAGGGGTGAAATCAACTTCTCGCACATGTATTATTGTTCGATACACGTCCATAGGAAGAGATTTTAAGCACGCTCGATTTCTCGAGCGTGCGTACAGTCGAATCCCCGCCCATCGATATATTTATTTTGTTATTTATTATTTGAATACAAATCCAAAATAAGTCACGCAATATATTTCTAACAATAATTATAAGTAACATGTTAATACGTTGAGATTTCATCGGAATGATGCACAAATTGTAATACAGGATATTACTGTTTTCAGAATCTCAAAATTATCATAATTTATTTCGATGATTTTGTCGAAATATTTTCAGTAAATATTTCATATAGACGGTTAAATATTACGGTTTCGAGCAACGAATGGTAAAAAATTTTACAATTTTTTTCGTTCTCAAAGATATATCATACCTTCTATTGTGATACCTATACATACAATGTTCACTAATCTAATTCAAAATTTTTATATATATTAATGATTCAAACTAACTTAGGCAACTCCAAAAGCGGCATCGCTATGATCAATAAATTAGTTGTCTTGGCCAAAATATGTTGAACAAATGTATTGAAGTAGCAGAGAAGAATAAAACATAACAACATAACATCATTGTTTTATTCAAACTTATAAGGATTTGAAAGAAAAAACGGAGATTACGTATTTTTAAAAATGATTTCGAATTGTCATTGTAATTGCCATAACACAAACAAGAGGAATCACAACCACAAAACAAACTGAATACATCTTTTCAAGGATATATGTAAATCTGCAAAAATATGTTCAATTTATCTGAATAAAATTTGATCGATTATTCAAATGAATATAGATTAACAAGATTAAAATAATATATGAACCTCAGAATTCTTGGATTCAATTTATTGCTTTCGATTACTTGATAGTATACAACGTCTCTTGCTCCGGAGAACGATTTAACAGTAAGCAGTCGATTCATAAAGTTATATTATTAAATTCTTTAATTAAATTGAAATTTCTTATTATAGCAGGGTAAAATTATACTTAAGAATTGAATATAGTTCTAAATAATGCCCAACTTCTATAGAAAACATCGTGCCGATAGGTCTAAGAATAGCAATAGCAGTTGTTACCATTAAAACATCCTAAATATAAAATATTACGTAATATTTATCGTTATTCTAAAAAAAATTCTACATGCAGTATTTGTATGTAGGAAATTGGCTTCTACGGTGGGTTTATCTTGTTTAATATTCTTGGTATTGAAGGCAAAAATATAAAGCTAACGTAAATTGCAAAGGCAAAACCATGTAATATTAATAAAAATATGTTCAAAGATAATTATTTTATGAAAATCACAAAACATTGTATTATAAAAATTCGTTACTCATGAATCTAACTGTAATCAGTCGAACTCTTTCGGCATATTTAATGAGATTTTGTTTTCTTCGTAGTCTACGTTTGAAGGCCAATTATTGATCAGATTAGAATATAACATTCTTATCTGAGAAGAAAATTGAGATTTTTTAGTTACAAATAATAAATTATACTTATATGATACACTCGGAACACAATCGAAGAACTGTAGAGTAGTTTTAGCTTAGAAATTTCTCAATATTCACCATATTGATCAAAGCTTTTCAATTTAAAAATTAAATATTTAGTTAGTACAAAAAAATACAAATCTATACTAACTCAGTGTAAGCTATAAATATAAATTAAATTCAATAACGCTTCATGAAAAATCATAGCGTTTATATTATAAACATTTAAATTTCTTAGGAAAAAAATATTACTTCAAATAAGTTATATATTTTCTTTTCTACAACTTTTTATTTAGTTGGAGCAATTTTTTACATTTTTTTATGCAAAGTCAATGACATTTCACGCCGTACATTATGTACATCACAAAATTTCATTTTTTTTTCATAAATAACAAATTGCACTAATCATAATATTCATAAGTGAAATTCCAAGACTTGTACTCTTAAATAATTTACCAAAAAAGTGTAGTAATTTATTTTGATATTGATTAGTTGTTAGAAAAGTTTCTATACTTGATTACTTCAACACTGACTCAAACACAAAAGAAAACTCGTACTCGCCTGCTCGTCTGGGTTTATACTGTCGTCAACAATATAAGAAAGTGCATAAAATTATGACAGGGTAAAAATTAAATAATACAATACTTGTTGTTAATATTTAACGAGATGTCTCGCACATCAATGCAAAAGCTCCGGTATATCTCTTTTTCTAGATTTTTCCACGTATATTTCAATTTCCCTTGCTAAATCAATATCATCCATTAAAACAATCGCATTATAAGTTATGAAATAGTTCTATATGAATTATTGTTTTTATAAACTCATCATTTTTATGGAAAAATGCCTGCTTGTCTAATTGAAACTGTGAAATTTTCGTTTACGTTTCCATTTATTGCTCACGAAAATATGGGCATAACCCATTGTTTATATTTCTATAAATTGGATTTGTGTGAGCAGCAGTAAAACTATGCTGAGATTCATTTTTATATAGTGAATGGCGAAATCTAATTTAGTTACGTTGAATTGTATTGACAGTATTTCCGACTGCAGGCGATAGGTTTATTGAAACAAAAAGATCACTGTTGCATATATGCAATTAATTAAAGTGTATTCCGATATTATAGAAGCGAGATATAAATTAATCATGAGTTTGTCTATAATCTACATTAATAAATTATGTTATCCATATGTTAAAAAACTATAAAATACTATATGATAAATATTTGATGAAAAAAATTATTAAAACGATTTTAATTTGAGATCAACTAACAAAAATAGTACTATTACATTAAAAGCTTACCTGCATCTAACGGTCAATAACAATTGTGCATTTTAAGCAAAGATTGAATTTAAGTTTTTCCTTCTATACATAGAAATTAATGGGCACATGAGATAAATTTTGTCGCATGATTCTTTGAGAATGTCATCTTTCAAGCTTTTTGATTTTCAAGTGTTTATGGCATCACTCACCGGTTGTATAGTTCATTAAAAAAAAATTATATACGTCCCTCGGCCATTCCAAGTAAAGACAACGTGTAACGCTCCAGCAGCTAAATATGCTGCTGGCAAAAGATAAACGTTCATTATGCTGCGCGAGCGAAATTGGAAAGCATAAAAAGCTGCTTGACAAAAAGGAAAAAAACGCAAAAGTCACACCCTCGCCTTAAAAGCGCTCGTCTCTCTCCGTGCAGCTTTGCGCAAAATTGCTGGCTCGCGCGGCACGCGGCGACAGTTTAGCGGTTCGCTCGCGCGCGCAAGCGAATCTGGGTAGAGAGGGGGGGAGAAGGAGAGGAATTGTCGCGTGAAATATTGCCATTCATAAAATAAAACGCAGGCCTGTGGTCGAGAACCTTCTCTCTCTTTCTCCTTCTTTTGCGTTATCGTATTTTTGCACTTTCACCCTTTTTCGCTCTTTGACCCTTCTGCTTCTCTTTGACTTTTGTGCCTTTCGTTGACGTTTCTCTGCTATTATTTTTTTTTTTTTATTTTTATTGACAAACATTGTATTTGCATAAAGCGAAAATTTATACTTTTCATCTGAAAACGCGAAAACGCACTTACAACCGATCTATATTTAATAAAAGAAATGAGAACTCAAAAGTTTAGAAATCCAAAATGCATAATTTATTTTTGCATTTGGTTCGTATAAGCGCTAAAAATTGAAAGAGAAGAATTGAACAACGCCTTACATTTAATCGGACATTTATAAAACAGTGCGTGAAACATGACGTTGAAAAGTATCAGACTCCAGCAGCCGCAGCGTTCCTCTGAAACATCGCCAAACCGCAGTCCGCTCCGAGCCACCGCCGCGTCCGAAAATGTATACACGCAGACACACGGCGGTACCCGCGACTTTTAGCATATATACTTTCCACGGTAATGCCCATGGCTGTTTCTCTCTTTTAACGGTGGGAGGCTGCAGGTGTTTGCTGTATCTTTTTTCTCTAACGTTAGTTAACAAGCGTTGATAGGATTTTACATAGTTGTCCTCAATGTCCGCTAATGCTTCGCGCTCTCTCCCTTTTATCTTTCTCTTTTTAGCTTCTTTTCTCGTGATCCTGTAATGCAGTATCCTTTTATTAAAATTCAGCGACGTTAGTCGTTGCTTTCTGCTCCGAATTGGCTAAATCGTTGAAATTAATTCGTTACAAAAGCTTTTATCAAGTACAATCATCCATAAACATCCCAAAAAGAAGAAAGTTGAAACAATGGCCAAATTAAAGCAAAGGAAGAAAAGGGAACGTGCAAATCCTTTTTGCAGCTCGAGAAAAGTCATTATCACGTCCCTCGCGCTGGGAGAGAAGCCGAGCAACCAGTAGCTCACAACGATATCAAAGCCAAGAATCTCGCACGCCTCTTTTTTCGCCTACAGCAGCATCCTCCCACCTTAATTCCCATGGCGCGCTAGCAGGCGGATGAACGACAACGTGCGCCGCCGCCAACGTCTCCGTTTTCCGCGCAGAGAGACAAAATTAGCGAGCGACATGTTTATTGTAAATGAATCCCGCGCGCGAAAAGCCAGAGAAAGGGGGGAAGGCGAGAGAGAGAGAGAGAGAGAGAGAAAGAGAGATGGAAAAGGGTCTCGGTACGCGAGCGAGAGTACCTATGGACTTGAAGGAGGGATTAAACGAAGCACTGAGAATTAACGATATTTTCCGAGGGAAATTGAGATAGACAGAATTATGCGCCTAGGCTGCTGCTACGGGAAAAGCGGCGCAAAGTTATTGTCACGGTCGTAGCTGCTTCTGCCACTAGTACCTTGGCTTTTTGTTTAGAAACTCGATACGGCGCTGCGCGTTAGGTTTAATAGACTGGAATTTTCCTGGTTAGCGGTAAGTGGCACTTTTGGCAGCGACGAGTGACGAGTTCCTACATTTCCTTGACGACGCCACAGTCATAACTTACTTTACTGCTTGCTATCACCCACACAATTGAGGCAAGCTGCCCATCTTCGAGTCGCTTTGTCGGCTGTTAAAATCATTCGTTAACAATTGCAAGTTTCCAGAGCAGGCGATCAAACGACTAAACTCGAACGTAGCTATGAAAATAAGAGTCGCGAGGAACAATTGGCGAACCATTAAAAATGCCTCGCTCGTCCGTAAAGCCAAAGCGACTGCTTAAGCCGGGCAGAACGATCGAGCGACCAATATTGCGAAGCTCGCCGCAGCGAACGTGTGGGCGAGTTATGGTAGGCTCGCACGCCAGCAAATTTGGTCGCGCTTTTACGAGAGAACGGAGCGCGCGCCATAAGGAGCCGCGTTTGATTAGGGACCATTAATGCCAACTTATTCCGACGTTTAACGCCGGTCACGTGCGCCGCACGTTTCTCGCGATTAAACGGCCGAGCAGCAGCGAGCGACGGTAACATCGATTCATTTTCGTGCTCCGGGGGAATAATCAGAACTGACCGTCGTCTGTACTAGAACTGATCGTCTATTGCCTTTTATGCTTTCATTCTTCTATTGATCGTTCCGATTGAGTTATAAGTGCGCTCGAACAATTATTATTAGCAGTGTATTTCGTTTCATTCGATGTTTCATATCTTCTACGTTACCAAAAGTAGCTAAGTTTTAGGAGTACACGTTACGCATTACATTAAAAAAATTGAACATAATGCTTTCCTACATGCTTTTCGTATCATAATAGCCCACTAAATTTAACTTTGACTCTCGATAAGCCAAAGACTCTAGTAAGAAAAAGAATTTAGGGTGGGGGGTCGCCGCATGGGTTACCGCGTCTAAACGAACAATGACTTCATAAATTATAGGAAATAGTGCCTTCAATCACGATCATATCAACGGAAGAAAAAAGAATAATCAAAAAGAAGCCCGAGATACTATTTCATAAATATCCCCCGCGCGCGTGTAAGGCCTAAAACAAATAAGTCACGCGGGCTGTTCCCACGAAAAATCCTAATCTATCGATCGATCCTCTAACTCTTTTACCCCGATGTAAATGAAAGGACGAGAAAGAGAGAAAAAAGCAAGAGCTCACTTTATAATCAGAAAGAGAGAGAGAGAGAGAGAGAGAGAGAGAGAGAGAGAGAGAGAGAGAGAGAGCAAAAATAATGTGACACGAAGAAAATCGAAGCTCGCGATTAGAGGCGGAGAAGCGAGATCGAAGGTGCAGGTGGGATTGAGTTATGACAGCAGTTGCTCCGGGGGGCCGCCTATCTTCTCTTTCTCTCATGCGTGTCTCTCTCCTTTCTTGCTGCAGCCATGCATCACCTACGGCCAACCTCTTCTTCTTCTTCTCCGGTCCCGATATTCGGGCTCTGCCTACTTCGAACAGATAGCGCATTTTTTTTTCTCTTGAATCTCTCGTGGTCCCAGCCCCAATGCGCCTTAATGATAAGTTTCTTTCTGCACGGTATATTCTAGCTTGGCTTTGCGAAAAAAAAAAAAAAAAATTAGCCGTGATCTTTCACTGCCTATGGCGCTTGCGCTGCTAAATATCTCGATTGAAATCTCTTCTTCCTCTATTCGAATGCGCGCTTCTTGCGAAAAAGAACCTGCTTATCCAGCCTACCTGTAGATGTATCAACTTTCGCCAATGCCGATTGAAAATCTTCAGTGCAACGGGGCCAATTTTGTCGACGCGCTTGTCGTAAGCTTAAACGTGATTAACTGCCCGCACTTTGTCAGCTTGTTTTACTTGCAAGAAAACCTTGATATGTTTTCTTTAACATCGGTCAGGCAAATTAACTCGATAATAAACTTCTCCAAATGTCTCTTCGTAAATTGGCTTTCTTCAAAATTTGATGATCCCCGTACACTGTGCCGAACGTTTTCAATTCAGTTGAAAACGTTCCATTCCGCAAACGTTGACGTCAGTTGAAAACTTGCCATCCCGCAAACGTTGACGTCATGAGTAATTCTACTGCAAAAATCGAAATTCCCCGTCTTATTATCTTTAATGCTTTAAATAGCATTAGACAAAACGATGTATTGAACGCGCGAATATATATGCGAAAGCTGTTCTTCAATTCGATAGATATATATACATTAACAGCGACTATGAAACCACCGTTAAACACACAATTTATAATCAACGCGTCGATTATTAATCTCCGCTTCAGTTCATAATTCACCTCCCCTCGTCACTTTGTGTCCCACCTACTTTTCCGACTTTCTCACGCGACGATCGACGGCAAGTCTCTCTTTCTTCCTCTTTCACGCATACAAGTTGACGGAGCCTTCAGATTGCTGCATATCCTTCTTCTTTTCTCGCAGCCAATTAAAACAAATCATTTTAATGCGCGGAACCTTTTTAATTAATGCTCAATCTTCGTTCTTGCCGTTCCCTTTCCTCTTTCCACTTAATCGTCCTCCTTCGTCAAATGTTCTTTTGGGCCGACTTTTACTTTCGCAGATTTCTACGCTGACTAGTATTAATGCGCACGAGCGCCCTTGATGGTATGTATTGTAAATGTTCGTAAGATGGCGATCAAAAGGAAATAGGCGGATATAAATGTATGCTCGATTCGATTTCTGTGGCGCTGCCTGACACGGTTCAAATCAAATGAAAGTGCGTCGCCATAGATTTTCTCGATAAGTCATTTCTTTGGTTTTTCTTGACGCGTCATCTTGATCTTTCAACTCTCTCGCACGCCGTGGTTGAAGAAAATTCGACTTCACAAAAAAGGCTTACCGAATGTTCCAAAAAAAATCTTCCAGGACGACGAGTTTCAATTTCTCGCGTGTTTGAACGATATAAAAATAATCACATTGTCTTGTTTGCCATGCAAATTATTGACGGCGTGCGGGCACTTGCGAGAATATACGATTTCAAAGAAGCGATCGCCATGCAACGGCCTCACGAGCGTGATATCAAAGCGGCACGCATAAAGGCTGCACGTAATTGAAAAAAAAATACCGATCGATGATCAAAAGTCATAAGTCACTCAGGCTCAACGCAGAATGAGAAAGAAGCCGTCGGTTTTAAAAGACGAAAAGAAATAACGTTTCTGCACATACACAGACGCACGCGCACACGCGCACGTACACGCTCACACAAGCTCTGTTGCAGAAAAAATAAAACGAGAGGAGAGAAGCCGACGAAGCGCAAACAAGTCCGGCATTTCGAAAGCGACGCACTCGTTGATTATCATGCCAATACCCACACACACGCGCGCGCGCGAAGTTCCCCTCTCATTCCAGTCGAGAGGAAACGAGACGGATGGCCCATAGCGAGCGCATCGCGCGCTCACTCGCGTCACGGCTATACTTAGCTACTTGATTTTAATTACACGAATTGTCACTTAGATTTACGAGTTTTTTCCCGTTGATTAGGCTTCTCTCTCTCACTGCGCGCCCGAACGCCATCAAGATTTATATTTATTGACCTGCCGCTGCCGCCGCGGACCTCCGAAGTAGGGGATTTATACAACTTCCATGTATCTCCGTATATCTGTGCGAGTATCGTCGAAAACCATCCCGGAAAAAAGATTGAAGAGTATTCGGGTGAAAGAGTAAAACGTTTAATTTTGATAAATTATCGTGCCGATCTTGCCTCTCCTTGCCATCACCTGCCCTGACTGCCTTGATCGAATCGCCAAAGGTTTCCGAATGAGTAAGATGAGCTTTCCGCCAGCGTGACAACGAGTTGATCGGAGGAACGCGAGCTTTCGTGTTGATTTTTCGTTACGAGGAATTCTATAAGATTCTGCCGCGAGGGATCAAACTTAATGTAATCTGCGATATAAGGCGTTGGCAAGAGGCCAAGAAGAGAGAGAGAAAAGCAGCTTTGCGGCGTCAGCGTCAAAAATTGCGTGTAGTATAGGCCAACCTTGTACATGTACGTGTGCCTCTCCACCAACGAATTTCCTCACTCCTCCCCGTCTCGCTTGTCGGTACGTGACAAAACTTTGTCGGCCGAAAAGCGACTAGTCTACATTTTTATTTGGTCCACTACAGCACATACAGCCTTGGTCCTAATCTTTCTTGTCCCTTTTTGCCTTTACACCCCTGCCACGGCTTTCTATTACCTTCGTATGTTCTCGTCTCATGTTTATTGAGATTTCTACTCGTCTCTTATTGCTCATAACACTTCGTGTCCTATCGTTGCTACTGCCACTGTCCCTTCGCTCCAGTTAATGTAGCTTTCAATTTTCATTGTTCCCAGACGAATACATTATTCAGCTTTACTCGAAGGATTTCGCCTTTATTTTTTGCCAGCTACTAGACGCGTACTACGAACAATAATTTACAATAAACGATAATTTTCAATAACGCGTCTGTTCAAGGGTCCAAACAAAAAAAATCGGCCGAATGAATGGAGCTAATTAACAATCGCATGGCAGCCTCGCCCTAAATCATCGCGTTTAATTGGAAATCAAGCTACATCTCCATCCTGCCGAGCCATTACCAGTCGGTCGGCCATCGCGGCACATTCATCTCTTTCTCGGCGCGGACGAACGGAATAAAAAGAAAAAAAAAAGACTGCTACGCTATCTGTTGAACTCGTCTATTTTCACTCGCGTATATACAAAAACCGAGCTCGTGTGTTGTGAACGGCGCGCTTTGTTAATGGAGCCGCCATCGTGAACTGGTTCTTCATCCGTATAACGTATTGACGAATGTACATTTGGGAGGCTCGCTGTTCATTTCGCAGGTAGATCATCGTGATTGACGGTATCCGGTTTCGTCACGACATTCCGAAAGAGAGGCGTGTTTAGTGGTGGATGCTTTTTTCCCTTTTTTTTACGTTGCGGTGGCTGTAGTAGCTTGAGGATTCATTTTGGATGGTACGAGTGCGATGTATTTATGCGGGTGATACGGTTCGTTCGCTTTTTTCGCTTTTTTCGTATATGATTATGCGGTACCCTTTTTTCAGCGGGACGTTTCGCGGAGGTGAGTGAGTCGGCTTTACAAACGCTTTAGATTTAGGTCTTTTGATTATCGATTTCCTCGCTATTTTTCAAATATTCATATAGAGGTTTCTTCTCAACTTAGTGTCCAATTTTATTTATAATATAGGTGACTATAAATTATTAGAGTACGATTCGTAAAATGAAACTAATTTTAACTGCTATATCTGCTGTATAATGTCCGCTGATGAATGTGAAAAAATGCTCGGCGCCATTTTATGTTTGATTTCCATATATTATTTGTAAAACAATATTCTAACGATCGCCGCCTAATCAGGCGCGTAATACTGAAACTTCGGCTAACAATTGAGAAATATCCATGATTTCAATATTTCGAAATGTTAAAAAACATTTCAAAAAATCAAAGGCTCAACGGAGAGCAAATGAGCACGATCAGTCATCAACATCGCAGAATCTCACAGAAGCTGTAAGTTGTCTCGCATGCACGCACGCATCGGTAGCCGAGAGCAACTCTCGCGCAGATAAGTACACACAGCAGCAGCAGCAGCAACTGGAAGAGTAGTAGCACGCGCGTTCTCTCTCTCTCATTCTCTCTCTCACGTGATTTCTCATGCGAGGGCGGGCGTCTTTACAATGTAAAGTCGCGGCGTTACACTTGCGCGGCCAATTGCGTCCCTCGGCACAACCCAGATCTCTCTCTCTCTCTCTCTCTCTCTCCTTTCTCTCTATATACGCTTTTGCCCCTCTTTCGGTATATAGTATAGCTTCCGATCTGTGTGTTGTATGGAGCTTCAACAGTGGAATTTCTCGGTAGCGCGCTCGCTCGCGCCAAGCACAAGCAGCAGCTATCGAAGAAAAAAAAATCGGATGCCCTTTTGTTCGCGGCATTCTTCGCTCCACTATAAATCGTCCTTGCTGCTGCTGCTGCTGCTGCTGCTGCTGTTGCTGCTGCTAAAGAAGTAAGAAAAAAAATGATTTCGTGCACGTATGTGCCAGGCAGCAACCGGCCGATGCCTATACAGACTCGCACTCTCTGTGGTAGGGTTAAGGTAAACAGGTGGATTTCGATCGCGGTGCATTATTTTTATCAGCGATGCCTCGTTAATTGATGATGATTAATGGTAAAGGACGAGGCGACACTTTTTTCTTGATTTTTTAAATCATATATACGCATGAATCATGCCTCTATTTCTCATACACGAAAATTAGTAAACTAATGTACCCAAAGCGACGAGATTCGAACACGACAATTGAAATCAAAATGTTGCATCTTACTTTTCAGACACATTTTACGCCAGCACATGCTACGCCACTTCGGAAAGAAGTACAAATGCGGACTTCCTGGTTGCCCGACAATTCTTCGCACTGAGACGGAACTTAATACCCATCGTCAACTGGTTCACGAAACTTCCAGTTTCATCAGGAAGTTCCGGTGTAACGAGTGCCCGTATGCTGCGAAAACTAAAAACCAATTTGAAAGGTACAATTTTCAGTGATTTCTGTCTTTTACCTTTGCATTTGCCACGTAGACTACACTGGCAACATGTTCGAGTGCATTCATCTTTCAATAAACAAGGAAAAACTCGTGGTGAAGAATGAAGATTTTTTGCCCGCGGCCAAAATGAACGTTCTCCACGCACGCGCGTACACATATATATAGCTCAACAGTCCTCCATTAAAGCTTGACATTAAAAATCGCTGATTATACCACATTTTATGGTAAGAGCCATTCAGCGAGTCGTCGAGGGTGTAGGCAAAGCTTAAAAGTCAGGGTGTGGAAAATGGATAGCTTTGTTCAGTGCGCGCGAATTAGACGTGGCGGCGGCGCGGGGCAGAGAGGGAATTTGCCAAAAGCGCAGATATATTTCTCGTCTGGACTTTCGCCGTGGCAGTTCTTTGACCACAGTAAACTCAAGGGACGTTGCGTCCAATAAAAGCTCGCGAGCTTAAAAGTTATGTGTCCGAAGCCAGCCCCCCCCCCCCGCCGCTCTACGTTAATGCACGCACGTTTCGCTTTTTCTGGTCTCTTTTTCTATCCTACTTTCTGTCGGTTGCTTTCTCTCTCTCTCTCTCTCCGTGTTTTCCAATGAAATTTTTCTTAACTCTTTAGCCATATTATCTATTAAATTATTTACTTGGATTTTTTAATGGTCTTCTCAATTCTACCTGATTAAATTAAAACTAGCTGGATTACGTATGGTAAAATCATAGGAATTCAATAAAATGAATGAAAGTTATTTCACTACTTTTCTGCTACATGAATATCGCGTTCGATTAAATTTCAATCATACCATAATTTTCGAAAGCTTCTACAAGTACCTATTCAATAAATCATGTAGCCATCGAGTCATCAACTGCATTAAAGGCACTTACAATCCACAGTGCAAGAAAAAGATCCGTAATGATCATACTGATAGATAAGCGTCGCTTGAAACATTGTTGGTCGATAAAGAAAAGGAAAATAACTGGTGAATCGATGCCAAGTGAATCAGATTTGCGGCGGACAGCTTTAATTATGCATGAGGCGGGGATGTGCATATCGCCAGATAGAGAGAGAGAGAAAGAGAGTGAATAATTTTTAATCGTGCTTGTAACTCAGCGAGGCGTCAGGTGCCTACACCTGCGGCGGATACTCGTTATGGCTCATAAATTGATAGTTACATTTCTCATGTATGATAATTGTTGGCCAATAGACACTCCATTTTCTTTATTTTTCCGCTACACACTTGTAGCCTTTCTCTCTCTCTCTCTCTCTCTCTCTCTCTATTTCTCTCTTTCCGCTGTAATTTCATTGAGCGCGCTTACGCTCTTTATATTTCATATTTCATGAAGTGCACAGGGCGAAAAAATAAAAAAAAGTGAGAGAAAACAATCGCACGCGAAGATGCATATGCGGCGGCAGTTTTCGTGTGTGTACGGGCTGCGCGCGCGTTATTTATCACGGCCGTAAATAAGATAAGCCGTCGGTGATGCATGTCCCTTATTCGCGAGCCACGGATATTTTCATTAGAATTATTGAATGATATTGCGGCCTTTTAATGTTCAGATTTGCTCGCCACGTGATTTATTACGTTTGCCTTTTTTTTATTACTCCGCGAGCACGACTTCATGTTTATCAGTCTGGTAATTCGTTATGTGCTTCGCGATTTGTTTGGCATGTTTTCACGTGAGATTGTTGTTGTTGCTTTTGTTTTTCAACAAACGACAGCATGATTCAAACTTTGCAATATTTAAAGTACCATGAAATGTAAAAGGTTAAACGATTGCCAAATGTTATTATGTTATTATATGTTTATTACGTTCGATATGATTTATTTTTTATTAAAATTAAAAATTATATCATTTTTATACAACTCCGATTATGACATTTCTATGAATTATATAGTTAATATCGGTACAAATAGTATAGTGTTGTATATAAGTTATTGACAAATAAACTCCATGGTGAATGTTATTTTTAATTCTAAAACTGAACGTGATCATAGTAAAATCTTCTATAAGTTATAGAAGTCATTGTTCTCATTGTTTTAACAATTTCATGATGTATTGGTATGGTGTACTGAAATGTTACTTGTCACTTTTAATGGTACTTAAAAAAATTTTTCTTTTGTGGATAATAATTAACAACACTCAAGAATATAAATAATCTGTAAAACATAAGGCATAAAGTACTCGGCAAGAGCCAGGCTATACTAAAGCGAAAATACGCTGCCACACAGAGAGATTCATCTCTCACTCTCAGTACATTTAAACTTTGCTAGCTCGTTTTCAATTTTCCAGCAATTAAGTGACCCTACGTTTGGCCTTGCACTCTCTTTCTCTACAACTCTTTTTCTATTCGACCCCTCGCTCTTTTTCCGCTCTGCAGCCGTGCGAAACAAGCAAAACGACGACGCAAAAGCGAACTGAAAATCCGAACGAGATGTGTAAAAACCGAAGAGTTGGACTGCACTGAACAGCCGGTGCATCGGTTTAGAGCGTTATATCAGCCACCTGACGTCTCGCGGTGTTTTATTGCGGAAGCTCGCGCACGCGCTTTTATAAATCGATTTTCAAATTCGTCATACCTGCTTTCCACTCGATTATTTTGGACTTTGTAATTGTATATTTGTCGATGAATATTGGTCGCGTTCGCCAATACTCATCGGCTTTGCATCTGCTGGCCGCATGAGCCCGCGAGAATGACGGAGAAAACGGCGTGCGAGCTAATGGATGCGCGTAAGCAGCAATACCGTGAAAGCCGCGCGCGTTGATCGACAATTCGCGCGGATGAAGCGACGCGGACGAGCGAACAATAAGCGGAGCGTAATCTGCAATAAGCAGCTGTGCAGAGGATGGCTTTGTCGCTGTTTTTTTTTTTTTCTCTTTTTTGTTTTTTCTTTTTTTTTTTTTTTTTTTGTCGGCCTCTCGGGCGCGCCTTCTTTCCGGCACGGCTATCTCGCGTCCCTCGTCGCGCCGCGACGGCTCGCGCGCGCTCCGCCGAGCGACTAAATCACACGGGATTTTAATTAAACGCGTCAGGCTGATACAGCGCTCTCTCTCTCTCTCTCTCTCTCACTTCCACGGTGCGCGCGGCGCCACGGCAGTATCGGCCGCGCATATCGCATCACTCATAATCAGTAATCGCCTACCGCGCTTTCGGCCCATAGACGACCATAAACTTCGTTGCGCGACGCTACCGCTGCTGCGTACGCGGTGATAATCACTCGATTTCCTCGCGCGCGCACCCACAGCTATGGCCTATGCCGCGATGATTAACACCTTCGTTTGCCAGTTTGTTTCACTACGCATACACGTATTATTTAGCTTAGCAGGTTAGTTCATTAGGGAATCGCTTTTATAACTTTTTCATTGATTTCTTCTTCTTTTCTTTTACGAGTAGAATAATAAACTCGTCATCAATTGATGATTGTTAGACATACGCATACCGCACCAGATGGATTGCCACTAGTTGCCAAATGAAAATTCTATCCGATCAGTACTAATATCATGGCAATAATCTTTCTTGCTATTTCAATAGTATATAACTTGATCAGTATTATATAACAGGTAAATGTTTTCTTTTTTCTACGCTGTATTATTGGCAATGCTCGCTGTCTAAGTATTCTGATGCAAAGTTTGAGACACAATTATCTCTAATAATTTGTCCATCAAACGCACTTTGAATTTGCAGACATCGTAAGAGACACGAGACATCCAGCAGCGCAGAGGGCAGCACTGCACAACACACATGCCCATACGCAGAGTGCAGATTCCGAACGAGCCTTAGCTCCCATCTGAAGCGTCACATTCGCTTGCACACAGGGCAAAGGCCTTACAATTGTCCTCATTGCAATTACGCGAGTAGTAATTTGGTAAGTCATAACGCCTTAATTATTTTCAATAATCCTTCTCGTTCCCGTGCGAACTGTTGTTAGAACGGCCCTTCGGGTATAATTATCTTATCGTACGTGTTTATGCATCTTAATTAAAACCGAGGCGCAAGCGAGGTAAACGTTGCTCGAAAGCTCGAGCTTTGATAGCAATTTGGAGAAAGTAGTGCTTGTAAGCCAATAAATGCAGCCGTCATCGGATTGGAAAACGAAAACAAGAAGCATTCGCTAGACTTGAAATCCCAAACGAGCGGGGAGATGGGCGCTTCGTATAAATCTTGAATCCAGCCGCTGATTAACCTTATCGGAATGCTTCCCCGGTATAAAAGAAAAGAAGAAGAGGCAGCCGCGCCACGGCAACGGCTCACGACCTACCGCGCAGTGGTAGCCGTTTTTCGATTAACCCAAGACTCGCGTCGCCATTACAATGTAACGCCGATAGGCTAACAAGCGATAAGATGCGCTTATGCGTTTCTTCTATTCGTTAGCGGGGAAAGTTCGATCGCTAATCGTTCGGGCCACGATTTCGCGGCGAACCGTTGCTCGTTTTTGAGTATATTATCGTCGTCAAGTACCCGGGCCCCGAGGGTGTGTATTCGATAATATTTCGATGAGATTTTTCACAAGCAATCGTAATCCAAAAACGAATTTTAGCCGCGAGACGTCCACCGCAACAGCGGCGTTCGGCCGACGTTCGTGTCCAACCTGGCTCACCTGTCATCGCGGACTCGGCGCGACCGCAGCGCATATTCATTAAGAAAAACAATGTAGCACTCGGCTCTTATCTCGATTCGAAAAATCGAGCGTTCCACAAAACGAATGAAACGCAACGGAGAGCGTGAAGAGCGCCATGACGGTGTGGTCGCCGGGATTATTGCCGCTCTGGTGTAAATTAAGCAGCGAGGCCCTTAGCGTTTCTGTCGGGCCTCCCTTTTTCATCCGAGCGGCGGCAGCCCAGCCCTCGATAAGATAACGAGTTAATTGTGCTCGCGCAGGTATGCTAATGCCCGGGGATCGCGCGGCGATCTCTCTTTAGCGCAGATACGCGCTGACGTGGCTCTTGTCGCCGTCGCGCCTTTGATAGCGCGCTCGAGCTCATTACAATCTCGGTCGCGCGTCGAGGCGGCCGCGACGTCGCTAATTGTCGCGCTCGCGCCGCGACGGCAGCGCTGGCTCGCAGGTTGCGCCCAGCGGCGCCGCGAGCCGAAGAGACGTCGCGCCGAGGCGGCCGACGGAGACGGGCGGAGGACGCCGGCCGCGTAGAAACTGGTTGGAAGGACGGCGGGAGGAGCGAGATTTACTTATGGGAAACGAAATTTCACGTCCGAGGCTGCTACCCATCTTTACGACTGCGCGCTCGGCTACTCGGCTTCCTTGCTTCCTTTCTCAGCCGTCGTTTTCGTGGCACTGCCGATTGATTTCGCTGGATCGCTCACTGGATTCGGATTCTATTTTCCTCGCTGGCTCATTAGCACTCGCTTCCGGATCTCCAGCTTGTAGTCGTTAAGCGGCTAGAGTGCTCGTTGGGCTATTGCCGAGGCATTCCGCGCGTCACGTGGTATGGAAGCCATTGCTCGCCGTGCGAACGTCAGCTCGTCCTTTGGCGAATCAGGCGCAAGCTGCGTGCGTTGGCTCGAAGGAGACATCGAGCGGAACGAGCGGAACGGGCGGAACGCACGGAATAGGATCGGCGAAAAACCGAAGGAACGAGATATTAAGCGTGAGTCGAGCTGGCCATGTGCGCGGAGCCTTTATCCGAGAGGCTGTTGCTCGCAGCCTCGGAGCGCCCATATTATCGGCGTCTTTCATTGCCCCTACTCGTACGCGCGCGGCTCGGGCGGCTCGTGGGCTCCTCTCGACTCGCGGCCGAAGGCGCCGCTGCCGGGCGGCTTAACGACACCAATATACGAGTTTACCGTTGAACCGCCTACCGGTTTATAACCTCGCCGAGGTGTAAACGCTTAACGCCCGGCGGATTGGCCTTTTGTCAGCCTGTGGCCCTGCGAAAAAGGAGAAAAGGCATTTTGACGATTAAATCCAAGAGGCTACGTGCGCCTGGCTGATTTATTTGACGCGGGGATAATGACGTCGACTTGTTTACGAAGAGCCCCGACTTTTAGAGCTTCTCAAACTGTCCCGGGCTTCCGAAGAGTCAATGAAGCTGATGGAGATTGTTTCGTTGCAGGAAAATTTGAGGAAGCACGTGCTGTCGACGAGCAGGCATCCCGGCAAGACGATCTATCAGTGCGAGTGGTGCGAGAACGGCGAGCCGTTTCGGACGAACTTTTCCAAGGTGTTGAAGGCGCACTTGCTGGTATCTCACCCGGACAAATACCCGACGGCAAATCACGCGACCACTTACGTTTCCAAGATCTTGAGCAAGTCGTGCGCGGCCAAGACCCGTAATAAATAATCGTTAGGTTTTTGCGCGTGGTAAAATTGCTCCTTCGCGAGAAAATCAGTGTAACTTAGCTTTAATGCGCTACCGTCGACACCGGACCACCGCGCGCAGAAAAGATTGTAGCGCGATGCGCGCGCGCTTGTAAATAAAATATCAATGCCCGGCGGCAGAGCTCCGACGATAAATATCGACGCATAAAATCTTTGGCCGATAAAAACCCAATAAAGCGTCCTTTCCACTTTCGAATCTTTCATTCCCCTGACAAATTAAAATTCCCGGCTTTCCTGTATCTTTCGGTACGACCTTACCATAATTTACGCCGTTCAATAAAATCGCCGATTGTAATTCAAATTAACGTCGCACTCGCGCGCTATTCCTAATCCAGCCGAGTGCGCAACTCTTGAAACATTGAAAGCCCGAGTATTCTCGGGAGGAATGCACGCGCGCGGCTCGTTCTTGCATCGACGATTAACGGCCATTCGGTCATTCTCATACCGACGATGACCCGAGAGCTTGTTCGACGTCCTCTTAATGGCTCGCGATGCTCTGACGCGCTTGTAATTGCAACGATTATTACTCGGCTAATAGCGCCCGCACTTGCGTTCAGCTTCAATATTGTGATAACAGTTATCAAAGTTATTGTAGATTAACGCGGCTCGTAATACGCGTTTGACATTTCCCAAGAGCGGGCAGCTTCTTTCGTTCCCTTTCGTTCCCTTTCGTTTGGAGCGCCGAGGCAGTAACAGCTTGCAAAAATACGCGATTATCGCAATGACGATTTACGGGAAAGCGTAAAAATCCTGGATTCCCTGTTCGACGTCCGCCTCGCCGTGCGCGCAGTTCAACAAACGTAATTTGCCGCATATTTCCCTGCCGATAAGGCGCACAAGCAGGCGCACGCGGCGAGGTACGCCGTCAGCGCGCGCAGCGTAGCGAGAGATCGCGCGATTAGGCGAAAAGTAGCTGGTCAAAATTGATTTTTCCTCTGGCGCTCGCCACGCGAAAGCATAAATCCAGCGCCAACGAGTAAGTTGGGTAAGGTAATCCAGCAAGCGGCTCATAAATTCATAAACGCGCGTACCCGCGGCAATCCCCCACGGTAAGTTTTCGCTGGGATTTCATGCAACGGCGAAGAGAGAGGAAACAAGGCTTCGCGTACTCGTATGTATGCACGCTCGTCGCCTTTTCCAGCTCGATAAGTATCGTAAATATGTGGAAATTCGAAGCCGCTACGTAACTTATCTGTGGCAAGCCTCTAAACAACTTCTTCGTGAATAATGTGACGTTAAGCATCCTCATCGCCGCCACCGCGTATAACAGCTGATATTCAGCCGCGGCTCTCCGGTTTCCGCCGCTGCTGCCGCGCAGGAAGTAGTTAGTGGCACCTGATCTACGACCAGCTCGCACGAATTGTCCGAGTTTATATTCTCGCTCGCTCTCTCTCTCTCTCTCTCTCTCTCTCTCTCTGTCGCGCGAGCCTCGCGGCTGTAAAGACCTGCCCCTTTGACGTAAAAGCGTGTGCCAAGGTGCCAGGCCGATGCTTATCCAGCAGGCTTTTAATGAGAGGACTTGACGCACGAGGTTATACTGTGCTTTTACCTCGTAGCTCATTGTTGATTAGTACGGCGTCACCATTAGGCTGACTAATAATTTTCTACCTCGCCCAACTGATTTATTTCGATATATTTTATGCAGCTTTTAAGCTCGCATTCGCTCAATGCCGACTGCTGTAATTTGCTGCTCTCCCCTGTCGTTCGCTACACTAACAATTTATTAACGAGGGGCCAAAGTTCTAAACGCAAGTGCTATTTTGATCGACTCATTTTTAATAATTACAAGCAAGACATTTGTTACGCGTGCACACGCATATTTATAAAATACAATATCCAGATAAGCTTTGATAGGCAGAGTGCAGACATTGCATGAGAAACGTGGCGAGAAACTCGGTGTGAATTACAAGTAATTAAATTTAAAATATCAGATTAATGACGTTAAAATTAAAATATTAACTAAATTGGTATGAAAAATAAGATGTATCCGATAGACGAGAAATTTCGCGTCGAGTAAAAAGGAACCAGAATCCTATCTTTAAAAAATGATAAGTCGCCAACATCCAGCGTAATGATTGCTGAATGCGAAAAAAAGAACGAAACTTTTAATTTTTGTGTACTCTATGACAGAAAATTTTAAGAACATAAGAGATTATATTTTGAAATTATTAGTATAAATTAATAATTTTATAACCATCACCGATACTAAAATTAATATTTTCTTAAAATTTAGTTGGAAGATAGAGAAAGTGAATAAAATGAAATGGAGGAAAATTCCTTTTTATGTTTTGTACAAAATTAAGAGGCACGCGGGCAACGGAAACTAATTATCAGAATATTCAACCCATTAAATTGAAATAATGTTCACGGGTGTTCTTAACGACGACGATTTTAACAAAAATACATACGATGTTAAATATATTACTCCCGCTAAGATTATAGGGCCATAACCACTATTATTGAGTATATAAGGTTTATTATTGTATAATAGTATAACAGCTTGAGTACATTTTATCAATCATAGATTTAATTATAGTCTATTAGATAACTTTTCTGGTACGTCTTGAAATAACTAAAAATTGATCGGTTTTTATAAAAAAAGGTTGCAAATTCTATTTATATTGATCAATGAATACGATGCATGTAGTGTATTTCAAACAGCATGATTTATTCGCCTGGACATATACACGCGTTAAATAACACTAGTAAGAGAAAAAGAATAAGAGGCAATTCTCAGAAGTGAAAGTAGAAAAAAGCTAAAAGAATAAATGATATAGACAGACAGTGTAGTTGCTCGGTGTAGTGGGTGTTGAAGGATAATTTATCGGTTAATTAACGTAAGATGTCCTTCATTACCTTGGCTGGCATTATTCGACAGCCGAATATTTACGAGCACGGTGGAAGATTGAGGTTACTGCAAGAAAGGGCACCATAACGATGTGTCCCGATCTCGCCCTGGTGGAATTCTTCAGCTCGTTGTTTTGCGAATACGAATAAGCTACACGTGCGAGCGAGGAAGACAAAAGGGACGTGTAGCTTGTGAGAACCTCTGCAAGGATAGGACACGCGCCTCCGAGCCAACGGGGCCTTTTGTTTTAACTGATCTTAAACTGACGCGATTGTTGCGCCTCGCGTTCCCCTTTCTTTTTTTTTCTTTTACTCCTTTCGCGTGCTTTGCTTGTTTTGCTATTCACTCGATTCTTCAGCTGCTATTCAATACATTTAATTTTTCTCCTCTAATGAAACAAGTCGGCAGCATACTGTTCTGACAGCTTCCGAGGATAATGCACTTTCGAGTTTTCGCAGCTTCGCAGTGAAATTGCGAAAGCAGCGAGCAAATCTTAAAAAACGTACAATTTCGCAGTGCACAAAAATCAGTTCAGAACAATGGCTGAGATATCGTACGATTTATTGAAACGTGTAATGCCAAACGATGCCTTTGCACTGGCGTACACGCACGAGCATTAAAATAAATATCAAGCACTGAGCGAAACGGAAAATAAAATGTAGGTACACTCGAGCGAGCATCTAAGAAGTCACGACGGCAGCGTTAGCCAGGAGTTAATGAAGATATAACGTGGGCCACAGGGGTTGCCAGTTCACAAGAGAACGAGAACGACACCCTCATTTCGCGCGCGTGTGCCCTTTCTCGTGCGGCAGCTGCCAGACATAATGCCGTCCAACATTCCGTCTCATTTCCGCGATAACGAGCTGTGAGGCCTTTCCTACGTTATTTACCTTTTTTTTTTTTGCAAAATACGGCACAGACTGTTCTACCATGAGAATGTCCGTTGCGATGGTCATTGGATTCGACAGCTACTCTGAAGCCTCCTCATTCCAGCAATCAATCGCGTATTCTGACATTTCTTTCTCAAGTCGAAGCAATTCCCAAATTATAGTTAAATGATATTCTTCGATAACCAGTTCAACTTCCTTTCCGAAAAATGCAGAGTACAAACTGACAAGCTGTTTGGAAAAGATTCATGACCCAATAAATGAGGTGAAAGCATAGACAGTAACGCAATTTATTAGGTTAGTCATATAATTTTCTGTTTATGCATTATGCATCAAAATATCGCACTTGAACAACTAAGATGTAATACTTTCATTCAAACCGACATTGGTTTATGCCTGAAGTCATTTTCAAAAATTTCATCCATCAGCTTCCTTTCATCACGCACGTCACCTATTTTCATTACGTCATAACTTTCTTTCTGTGCACCCTTGACTGTGCCACCCATCTTCCCTATCAATTTTTTCCTTCCACTTATGTTACTGCTGAAAAAATCATCGATATTGGTTTTTCACTAATATTTTTCCCACTTAAATAATTTTGTCTCTTACACCTTGACTTTCTTCAGCAACTTTGTTCGCACGTTTTGTAAATTAAAAACTTAGCAGTGTGCTACAGAAATTGTAAGAATAAGAATTTAATGATATAAAAGCAAGTAACGTATGCTTTATTTCGTGCGAGTTTCTTGCAACACATTTTCCGACCCACTCTGTTGATCGTCAAATGATTTTGACATGTCGATGAGCACATGAAAATTATAACATAATATGCCAGCAAATGGTAAAGAAGAAAATTAAATGGAGCAAGTAGCATTTACGCAGAAAATAAATGTCATTCCAAAGTTGAAAAAGCAACATCAGTTGAAAAGAGCAAAGAAAACTGCAGGCGAAAACGCTAATGATTTAAATCAAGCGTGCAAGCTCTGAATTTGTCAGTGGCAAATCGGGCAAGGAGTCTCATTAGAGCAGCCACACGGGCTTTGGAATTCTGCGGATTTCATTCCCCCAATTACACCTGGAAATTTGTCCCCTAAGACGCAGGACATAAGGAAGAGCTCGGCGCTGTGGTACCGTAAATACAGACTTGCAAGACAAGCGAACTCGACGACTAACCGCGCAAGCACGAGGGTTGATTTCTATGCTTGCACATACACCATACAGGGTAAGTACTTAGCAGCGCGCGATACGACGTTTTATGTGCGGCTACGTGGGGTGCTGGTACTTACACGGGGGTGGACCGTGATATACCGTTAATGCTGAGATCATTTGACGAATAACTTCGTTTTATTGCATATGATCGCTCAATTAATCGATGGCAAGTCTAAGTCCGGGTATTATTTTTGCAGTTTGCATTTTCTTCCCGTCGTTGTGCAATCGCTTTTTCGAAGCACATCGTACACGAAATTTCCTCGGCTCTTCCGTCGGGCTCGCCTGAATTAATCGAGCGCGCCTAAAGAAAGCAAATCGAGAAAATGAAAGGGGAAAGGGAGAAGACGACGAGTGATTATCTCGATAATCTCGCGCGCGGCCGAAGGCGGCGCGAATCGCGAGGAATGCGTGCGACGAGCTGGGCGTCAAAGTGCGCGCGCGCGTCGCCTCCAATTAATTTCCGAGCGTCCGGCCAATTACGTCTCGCTGGGGCGCTCGTTCGCCGAGGTATAAAAGAAACCGAGAATCCCTCTCGCAGTCGCGCGCGCGCGCGCGCGCGTGAGGTCCGCGGATGCGATTGATGGCAGGGCGACCTTAATGCCGTTTGTGTGTTGCGCGCCGAGCTTGAGCGCGCCTTCCCACCCGGTAATTAGCTCGACAAACGCGCCACCCTGTCCCATCAATTGCTTCCGTACGCCAGGCCTATCTATGCGTCTCTTGTCCCGCGAGTCACTTCTTTTTCTCTACCCTCGCTCTTTATCGCGCTCTCCTATGCGATGCTTTGTTCTCGGCGCTGATCTCCTTTTTAGATTTTCTTTCAATTAGCATTCTCGTCTTTTATCAAGCAGACTCTTCTTTTTTTCCTGTTGGCGCAGTTGCCGCGCGCTCTGGCTTTTTTTTTCGCACGAGTGTTTGCCGAGCTCAAACACAGGATAAAATATCATAACACATTCGATTGAGTCTGCGGTTGAAATAAGCCGAAATGTCAGGCGCTGTCAACGTAATCTTGATAAATATGTAATTGAATTTGAAAGTGCTGTATAATTGGAACACTTGAGTTCACAGGCCAAAAGTCCTCGATAATCAGGTTTTGAATAATTCTTCCTCGTTCGCACGCACACTGCCATAGCATTCGCGAACAAGTCCACTGCTACAACGAGAGGCTTCCATCGCGCACGCTTTCGCTTTCTCATCTCCAGTGATTCTTGTGATTTGGCCGCACGTGTTCGCCTCGAACACACCGTGGAGCGTGGCTCGCACAAAGCACAAAAATGAATAAGCTGCGCCACGAAAGCGAATTCCCCGCGCGCACAATGGTCCTGCCGGCGGTGTGGCGCGCGTCAATTACGACTTCAGCAAATAAACATAACCGTAGATAAGACGCTGCGGCATATTACGCGGCGGGCAGGAAGGAAAGGGAGGAAAAAAAAAATCGGACACGTGCTCTCACGTTGCTCACGTAGCCCGGCGTTGCGTATATGACACGTATATCCACGGCAGCAGGCAGCGCACATATTGCAAGCCGAGCGCTATTTACGACTGAAACAAATCAAACGTTATCAAGCATTCCGAGCCGACGATAAAGAATACAGAAGGGACGCCTTGGCATTCGGGATCCGCCTCGAGGGATCAAGGGATGCGTGTGGCAGGCTGCGAATTCAGCGCGGCTCGCTCCCCCCGCGCGCGACACCACTTATTGCTTCGTTGGCCGAGTTATTAAGAATTCGGAGAATCGTAAATGAGATGCTTCTGTCGGACTCTCGCTGCGAACTTGCTGACAATGGCAACGGCACATTGCAAGCTATCCGTCGTGGCTTGCGCCGTGTAAGCCATTTCGTATTGAGAGTGTTGAGAAATTTGTATGGAGCACCGCGCTTTTGTTACGAACTTCGCACACTAAACCTGGATAATCGCGTGTTCAGCTTCTTCCACGAATTGCTAGTGAGCAGCCAAAACCAGATGTAATTCTTGACGATGAATGGCATTGAACGGTAGATTGAATCTACAAGTTACCTGATTCGATCAATTCTTCGTCACTGACTGAAAGCCAGGGGAAAGCAAACTTTACTTCTTAGGACATTGAACATATTGATTTATGATATTGATTAAAAATTTACTTTTGAATCATTAAGTGACATAATATCTTGAAAAATTCTACGAAAAAATTATTTTTAATAAGATTTTTTCCTCCTCGAACTACTGTTTGCACAATAGCGCACAATAGCCGACCGTCTCTAGTCTTAAGCCACAGTGAGAAAAAAGCGTTAACGTGACTTAATGTTTCATCGGCTGAATTATCAAGAAATATGAAGAATCGTCAGATTCATGTATCATAATTTTGTTTTCAACTGTCTAAGCTTTTTTTATCGTAACTTGCACTCTGTGAGCTTTTCATTGAAAATTTTAACAAATCTTCATGCAGCACAAGGCTTTCCTTACGAATTGCGCAAACCAAACCTACATAATGACGCATTTAGTTTTTTCAAACAGCTGTTAATAAGCAAACAAAATAAAACGTAATTCTTGGAAACAAATGACATTGAATGACTGGGCCTACAAATTCCCTAATGAAACCAATCCTTAAATCAATTCTTAAATCAAATCTTTATTATTGACAGAAAGCCACTAAAAATTGAACTCTATCAATATTGTGATTTTCTCCGGTCAATATTGCATATTTAAAAAGAAACATAAACTCACTTCGCATGATAGTATCCGCATCAGAACGGTACCGATCACTGACTTACAATGTTCACCAAAATTCTTATTCTCCTTGTTGTAGCATGCACTTTAGTAAGTATACAATATTAATTCTATTTTTTAGCCGCGACATTTATACTTCTTTATTAATTTTTCAACAATTTTTTTACAGGTAGACTCAACAGAGTATGACAGAAGTTATGATTTAACTGACCCACAGGCAATGAATTTTACAGTAATATCAAATACTATCATAAAATTTAATTACTTTTAATTAAAAATTTTCTTCATTTCAGTCCCGTGGTATTTTCGAAACTGTGGGATCCTGGATAAAAAAGGCAACTTCCTTCGTAACATATCCTTATAGGAAAACCTTTGACATCCTTATCCAAATCGGACTAGGTGTCACGGACTATGGTTCGGATAAAATTCAGCAAGCTATGAAAAAATATGATGAAATCAAGACTCGCTATTCACAGAATCTTGACAATATAAAGAACAGCATTATAAAACGAGCAATTGAAGAAATGCAAGGTCTAGTTGACGTTTTGGCCGCTGCAGCGAATATGCAAACATGTGAAGAAGTGAAACAGTCGAATCAAGATCTTGCCGATTCGGGTAAGGAAGCATTGGATAAACTACAAAAAGACCTAGACAAAGCTGTTGAAACCCAATTGAATAATCTTGAAAAGGAACTTGATAAATGGAAAGTAGAAGCTGATAATTTGGTTAGAGAAACCATGGCAAAAAGAAAAAGAGTTGTACCTAATTAAATTATGTAGGATTCGATAAATAAATGCGAATCTGTTCAATATATTAAATGATATAATTTTTTTTTGTATTTATCCATAGATCAGCAATATTTTTACTCATCAAATATTTCAATATATTTGATTCATTCGACGTTATTTAATATTTCATTTAATTTTAAAGCGATGCTTAATGATTTTGAATAAAGTAATAAGAATGAATAAAGTTCATTTCGTAGAGATACTAATTCTAAATTATTGGAGACACTACTGATATATTGTGCCAATTGATTTTTAATTAATTTTTCTGTAGGAAATTACAATGCGAGATAATACTTCTTTTTTCAAAATCAATATGTTATTTTTTATGTTCAATAAAAAAGCATTGTGTTAAAGAATACAAGCTTAAAAATTCATATTGAATGGAAACATGTACGATCGATAACTGTACAAAACGAACATTACTAAACAATGTCTTGTAACTAATTTAATTTTCATGATGCCGTGAAAAATTTCATTTCCACCAAATAACATACGTTAATGGTCTAAGCTACAGTTCTTTCAAACTCAATATCATTTAATTAATTGATTGAAAAAATATAACGTTCAAAAATTTACCTGTTGCAATTGGTTTGCCGAGTCTGGTACATCTTGATACATACATTATGATTTCAATTTAATATTATTAGGGTGCTGAGGCATAATAATTTGCTTTCAAAATAATTAATTTTATTTCACCGTGTCCTAAACAACTATCGAATTAAAATTTACAAGTTGCATGAGTAATATAAACAATTGCAATAAATAATTAATAATTATCGATTTCGATTAATTCATGTTCTTCAAGATCCTTGTCCTTGAGCTTGCCTTTAACATTCTTGACGATGGTCGCGATCTGTTGCCTCACGTTATTAATCAAAGATTCCCACTTGGCTTTTTCTTTAGCAAGAATTTTGGAAAGTCGAGATTTCAGTTCTTCGTACTTATCTGGTGAAGATTCTCTCAATTCCTCGAGCTCATCACTGAGTTCTTTCTTCATCTTTTCAAGGGAACTCTTAGCTTCTTTCTTGAGACGATCGTACTCATTCTTCAGTCTCTCCAACTTGTTCTTTGGAAGGTATTTACCAAAATACTTGTTCAATATGTCGATGAAGCTCTTTTCTTCCAGAGTTTGTCGGGTATTATCGATAACTTCCTTAACATTCTGGTACCATTCCTTTGTCTTAGCTTGGACTTTGACATACTCTAATTGGAGAGCAGCCTTAGTCTTTGCGACGTATGCCGCTATTTTGTTAGAAACGTCAATTCCTTGCCTTCGGATGGCCTGTATCTTTTTTGCGAAGAGCTTTTTCTTCTCTTGGAAATCATTCATGAATTTGTTTTTGATTTCATGGAATCGCTCTTGAAGCTTGGCCCATTTAGCTTTCACTAACTCAGCAAATTCTTTGCTCTTAAGCTTCACAATGGTCAAGACCTTGTCGAAGCTTTCTTTGCCCTTTTTATAGGTTTTGGCGAGGATAGTATCAATTTTGTTGAAGAAATCATTAACCTTCTCCCGCCAGGTTTTGTCGATCTGCTAATAAGTAGAGATATATTTTTAAATGACATTTCACATATGGGTCATATCGTAATTATTTAATGTCACGACACAACGAAGGTTTTAAATTGAACTGTACGTAATGGAGCAAGAGTAATTATCGAAACGCCTCTTTGTAATAATCTATTACGGTACACATGACCTTAATGGCCCATTATTGCACGTTTGAACGCTAGTAAGCAAGTTACAAAAATGAATTACTTCAGGCACGAGTGAGCATCACTCAAGTGTAGATTCAAGTTCGTTAGTGCTATAAAAGATATTCTTTCGAAAACATGCAAAGCGTAGACAAACGATTTCACGCGAGCAATGATAACAATGCTACAAAACTAATTACATATCGATTTCTATTGAAATTTTGCAAGAGAAAGCGTACCTGTTGCTCGGCGACGTCTTCGTTGAGTGGGGTAGCAAGCACGAGGCTTGTTCCCAAGAGGACAAAGATCAAGGCCTTGGTGAACATGATGCAGTCCGAACTTTGACAAGCAAAGTTATACCGCTAGTGGCATATCCGCAAGATATTTATACTAAATGAAGTCCTATAGCTTGGCTGCAAAAGACACCTGTGCCTATACGACTGGAAAAATAGCTTATTCGGTTGATAAAGAATTTGCATATTCTAAAAAAGATTTTATGAATCATTCAAACGTTCCGCTACTCAAATACACCAAAATATTCTCTATTTGTCTTGTAGTAATGTACAATGAATATTAGGCAATCTACTGTTTGTAAATAAATCAATATCTATTTATTAGAAATCTTATCTAGAATTGTTACACGCTGATTCACGTCATATTACTGTGCAGAATAGTTTGTGTATAATAAAACCGTGCATAATTATCAAAATGCCCACTGTTTAATCATCAGATTATTTTCTATCAGTTCTTGTTTAAATTTCAATACAGTATGATAAATGTTCTTGTTCAACATGAGCGACATTCTATTTGATTTGATAAAATTATAACGCGTCATTGAATATTTTTCTTGTAAATAATTTACCACTGCACAAAGAATGTATATTATAAATTTGTAACGCCAATGGAATAATCAGGTCTACTATTATTCATCTGATCAACAAGTTACATGATTTAATGAATGACGAACTTAATGCAGGACTTCCAACGATTAAAAAAATTGTTCTTGAATGATTGAACACCGTGAGATAAGAGCGTCACACTTCCAAAGTTCTACAACATAATTTTTAATGCGATGTAAAAAGTCACGTAACGCGTGTAAATTTTCCGCCTCAAACTATCGTTTGCGCAATAGCCTTGCATAGACATTTGAATCAACATTGTCTGAGAGATATGAGATTTTTAATCATCTCATCATTTCAACCCTACTACCAAAGTGCAATTCTCTTTCGATACAAAAAAAAATGATCGACTTTCTCGATTCACCGAGAGTTACACGCATAAAAATAATTGAAATAATGAAAACCCGTTTTGGACGATCACACGCTCGCGCGCGCCTTTAACAAGCTCTCTCGAATAAAATATTGAAATCCCGCATACGCGGTAATAAACGCATGGGTGTGAAAAACGAGTCTCGCAAGTGCACGTCTGATTTATAAAGTCTCTTAAAAGCAGTCGCTTGTGTTTCTTTTTCTTTCTTCACGTCGCAAAGGGGTAATTTATCCTTCAGATCTGTCAATTGTTTGGCGATTCAGAAAAAGGAACACGTGTCTTCTCTCACGGAATATTCTCGACGGACGTAACAATACCATTAGGTTTTTTATACGAATGCGTGGTACACTCGCGCGAAATAAATCGGTCCCGCAGTTCTTTCACGACGTGTGCAAAAGACGGATGGATCTCGGTTGGAACTCGAGAAATCCAAAGGCGCACTGCCTCACGGATAATTATAGGCGGGCAAAGAAAGCCCGTGTGTGAGAGAGGACTAATAGTGGCAGCAGAGGAAACGCGTCCACGCTATAAGACCATAAGAGAGATCGGCGATCGGAATCCCCGAAATGCAACGCGCGGCCCTCAAGTATAAATCCATCCGAAGAAAAAAGGGAGAGGAGCGCGCGCGCGAGAGAGAGAGAGAGAGAGAGACACGATCGGGCCCCGCCGCGCGAGCGGTGATTTAGGGCCGTCGCTTGCGTGAGAGAAGGAGGTGGAGGAGGAGGAGGATATTGAAGAACGCGTGCGTATAATCCCATCCTTCCCTCTCTCTCTTTCTCTCTCTCTCTCTCTCCATGCGCTGCCGTCGCTGCTGCTTCCATTTCTTTCCGCCGGAGTATATTGTTGCGCGGCCGACCTCGTTTGCTTCGACAGTTTTACGCACAAACAATGCTCGCGCTTAGCGCGATCGAATACCTTCCACGCCGGAATATCAGTCCTTGAAAAGTTTTGAGCACAAGATTTCATAATTCCCACGATTTCGCGCGGTGGTTATATCTTGCTGCAACGTAAACGCCAACCTCTCCGAAATTTATCACTTTCGCCGAAAGTTAAAGCGATTTTTCCCTCTTGGAAGGATGTACTCCTCTCTCCTCCACGCGATAAGTATAAAATCTGTCGGTGCGTACGTGCATAAAGTAAAAAACAAAATGAAAGGAGGCACTCAACCCGGTTGCTCGAGATAACTCATCAAAATCTTTCAGCGCGCATAATTATTACACGGTTACAATCCCGCGAGCATAATTCAATATAAGTAAGCATATATAGATCTTATCAGATGGAAGCCCCATTAATTTTTGCCGTGCGCGCGCTCGTGGTGTATGCGTACAAGCTTGAAGCGAACGGCATACACGCGCATACCCGGTGCGGCAGATTGATAAGCCCGCGCGGAGAGGACATCAGACCGCAGCACGGCGGAATGTACAAACGGGGACCGTATTACCGAGAAAGCGCTCCCCGCCAGTCATATTTACGATCGCTAAGCGCGCACTAATATGCCGCGCGCGCGCCCGCAGCTGCGGAGACGTGAAACACGCACACCGCGTGCACCCAGCTCGCGATCCAGTTGAGTTGATTTGCGGCCTTGGCCAGCCTCGATCAACTCGCGTTTCGCGAACCGATCGCTGTTTATGCAAGCTCTCGTCGTCGCGCGAGAGGACGATCGAGCGCTCTGGCGTCGCTTGGCGGCAACACAGCTTTGCGCGCTTTTCAATTTCGGCCAATAATATATGTATTTATCGCAATCTCGTTGTTACATCAATTTTCAAGCAAACAAGTACCAACGCCAACAATTATTTCTTCCAATCGTTTGAAGAACCAAACAAATTGACAGTCGTGATGTAGCGACAAATAAGATAACTCGAACGCGAAACGAAACGACGGTAGCAAGTAACTCGATTCCACGAAAGCGTTGAATGGAATCTCCTACATAAATATTCGGGCGCAAACCTTGCAGAAGCTACGGATCAAGACAAAGTTGTACATTCGTGTCGTCGTGGGCAAGAGCGAGAGAGGGAGAGCATCAGATGCCGACGATCGTTCGTCGTTAACGACGGGCAACAGCCGCTGCAGCAGAGTTAGAAACACAGCAGATTTTTTTTTTTTCCACCGGGCACCGATAGCGAACGAACAAGCGGGTTACTCTCAAAGGCTTCTTCTCTCTACGCCGATAACGCAATTAAATATAATTATACGAGCAGTCCTAATACGGCGAGACCGCATTTTAATTCAGATAAGGCGAGCGCCTATTCTGCCTTTTTTCGTCCTTCTGTAAGACGTTTCCGATCTCGGCCGTTGCAGTCAGCACAAAAGTCATCGCGATCTTTACAGTATCATTCGATCTCAACGATAGATCGCTGTGCGGTATTATTCATTAACGAGCGTGCACGAAGCTGAAACGTGCATTCGATCAATTTCGCCAACTTGCTACCGCAGATGAAAACGTTGCTTTAAACAAATTTTACACTTTTAAAAAAATCGTCCATCCGAGGGCACAGCAGTAGAGTCATTACTCTCGTCTGCCCGGGGGCTGCTGCTGCGCGGAACGTTCGTGGTTTTCGATTCAGTGGGTGACGTCTGCTGCTGAGGGTCCGTTGACGGCGTCTTCGGAAAACAATCGAGTCGGCAAAGGTAAATAAATAAATAAACTTGGCAAGGATCGTCAAAAATTAAATGCCTTTGATCGATCTGACGATAGGCTCGTTAGAAACTGAGCCGACAAATAATTACTCCCGTCAACGGCGAAAAAGAAAAAGCCAAGAAATAAGCAGAAGCCAGCGAAAGACAATGAAGGCGAGCGCGTGCGCGGCGTCCAAAGAAAAGCGGTTAGCAAAGATCCGCAGCAGCAGCGAAGAACCCTGCCCTCTATGGATAATGTATGCGCGCAAGGGGCGACGATTCGCAGCGCGATATCACTTGGCTTGTGGCCGAAGAGAACGAACGAGAGAGAGAGAGAGAGAGAGAGAGAGAGAGAGAGAGAGAGAGAGAGAGAGAGAGAGAGAGAGAGAGAGAGAGAGAGAGAGAGAGAGACAAGGTTAGAGGGGGCTCCCGCGCATTTCTACGTAAACTCTCCATACGATAAGATCTACCGCCAACTCTTTGTTTCTCAGTTGCACTCTTCTCCTTCTCTCTCGCTCGCGTTCTCTCTCTCTTTCTCTCTCTCTCTCTTTCTTGCTCGATACGTACAGCGCGTACTCGTTGATTGAATATTAGTCGCGCGCTGTTGATCGATGCGCACCCAGAAATTTGCCTTCAATCGTATCAGCAAAACAGTCCGAAAAAAAAAAAATAAATAAATAAATAAACAAATGAGGACAATACGCGGCGCATTGGAGGCCCGATAAAAATCGAAGAAGAGGAATTCCCGCGTGGCAGGCCGTATAAGGACGAGAAGGAAAGCAGCTAGCATCGGTTCGGCTGCATAATGTTAATGGCTGCTGGCGCGACCCCGCGGGGGCAAATCGGCCGAGTAGGCATTATGCGGCCGATAGCTATGCACATAGTCTAACTCGAGCTCCTGCCCTCGGCCACTGCTATCGTGCATCTTATGCCCTCTCCTCGGCCAACGGGTTCCGAGCGAGCTTGTCAAAATGTTTACGGCCTGGCGTACGTGCACGTCCAAAGTGTTTCCACCGCGCTCTTGTATATGCTGCGGACGAGGGCTTCTAAGTACCCACAGTCCGCTGCGATTTCCCGCCGGAGACTCTGGACGCCACGCTGGGTTTTATTCGGGACTTTTGTACTTTAATGCTTGCAGAGTCATTTGCTGTTGCAAATCCGTCGGCCGTTCTGTCAATATTTGATATGTTCGATTTATCATCTGAACTCGAAACATACATAACTGTGAAAGGTCTCGAAGAAGTGTGATTTTCGTGCGCCCGACATCTCAACACGATTCTCGAAACTATAATGATTGTTTATCTCTTGAGCTATCTTTCTAACATACATTTCTGAATAGGAAAACAATTTCGCCGCAAGTGATTTACAGTAAAATATATTTTATGTCACCTTCGGATAGCATTTCCTAATAATCCCTGCGAAAAAAAAATCGTGGTGATGTTATAAAACAGTATAATATCGATACACGTATTGTTAATCAAGTCACGCAAAAAGAATCTCGAAAAGAACTGCCGGCTTGCGAAGAGTGCCAATTTGCGTCACGAAAACTACGGCCCGGTAAATTATTGCAAAGGTTCGCAAAAAGATATCCGTATTTGCCGTTATATATCGTTTCAAAACGCTTTGGGAAACGAAATGGAAGGAACTGTTGATAAAATTTTGATTTTCGTATATTGCCCAAGGGTCATAATTCAAGGATATATATAGGTGGTAGTCGTGCAGCGGCAGCGGCAATGTAAGCCCGTGGACAGGTGTTGCTATCGATTAGCATAAGGACACGAGAGGCGCATAAACATCGGCAATCGACGCTCCGAGTCTCTCTCTCTCTCTCTCTCTCTCTTGCTCTCTTTCTTCGTTTCTTTTTCGGCGCGTTGGCACGATTAAATAAGGGTTTCGAAAATTCATTTGCGAAACGAACAACTGCTACTCTGCGTACAGAGAATGCGGAGTTGATTGAGTACTTCTGTGGTTGTCTCGGGCGAACAATAAAAGTCCGATCTTCGGTATAATAAAGTGCAATATGCTATCGTAATTCTCGCAATTTATTCGAATGTTTATTAGAGGAGGAGGGAGGGCGGCTCGCCGCTATTACAAGCCCATCATTATGATAATCGAAAATCTCGATCTTACGACAAAAGAATTCCGCATCGTCGTCGCGAAATATCAATAAACGAAACGGCGCTAATAACATCGTTGAAAATACACGGCAAACAACGCTGGCAATAAAGTTGGATGATCTGTTTTGAAAAGTACACTACGAGCGCGAAGACGCGCGATGCTGTGTAGAATAAGATAAGTGAAGAAAATCGTGACCTTGTCGGAGATTAACGCCCATGTAACACACACACGCGCGCGCGCGCGCGCGACACAGACGCAAACGACACACACGTCGGTAGCTAGCTAGTATACACGCGCGGGTTCAAGGTCGCCGATCCACAAGGAATCTTCCAAGCCACACTCTCTTTGGATTTCTCGATTTCCCTCGCTCCCTCCTTTTAATTAAACGAACATATTCCAATATACTGCCGAGTGAGCTTTATCGTTTCCTCTGTCCTTTTTTTGCACTTTTGCCTGGATTTTTCAACGACGCACAACTTTCAGCGAGTAGTTTACTATAGACTCCCGGGAGGCAATGTGCTATTAATATCTATTCGTGGGCAATGAGTTTGTCAGTTTGTTAATATTATTTTTTTTTTTTTTACAAATGAGCATTGAGATGAGCAACTGTTTGGTTTGAGAAAACTTTTTCTTGTATTGTGTGAAAAATCATATTTATTTTCATGGGATTTAAATTACATACAATCAAGTAAGTGGAACATGGATTTTACATTTTCGTGCTCTTTCATCTAATTAAGTTCATCTATAGTTCGGTTAATGACACGTCTTGAGTTTATCCATGAAAAAGACTGTATGATATGAAAAATTTTAGTTTACATGTTAGACAACTGATATGCTGCCGGAAAGCTCCGTAACGTGTGAACAAAAACATCGGATTGCGTGTATAAAGGCATAATTGAAACATTCATTCCAATATATTAATTAAAGTATTTATATATTGAAGATAATGAAAAAGTTATTTTTATGTTAGTTGTTAGTGTCCATTATAATCATCTATATAGACCCAAAAATTATTAAAAAAATCACTTTTAACCTACAGTAATCGAATTGAAACTGCATTCCCATCTTTTACCCTAACAATATTTT
The DNA here is from genome assembly GCF_024137745.1 of Phymastichus coffea. Taxonomy (NCBI): domain Eukaryota; kingdom Metazoa; phylum Arthropoda; class Insecta; order Hymenoptera; family Eulophidae; genus Phymastichus; species Phymastichus coffea. Next base: position 171,646 of record NW_026706949.1, on the reverse strand, counting down.
TTCGCGACGCCAAAAAAAAAAAATAAATAAAGTTTCCCAGTACGTACCATCACCAGAGAGCTTGAGCGACTCAAGAAGTATTAGCAAAAATTCGCCATCGCTTGGCCAAGAGGTGGAGCTATGCCACTGGTACCACAGCCCATTCCGCAAGGTATAGGCTGCACACGCACACTCTGGTTGCATTATATGCAGAGCAGCCTGCTGCTGCTGCTGCTGCTGCTGCAACTCGTAACTCCGGCGCCGCCGTTTGGAAGGAAACACAGAAAAAAAGGTAAGAAAAGAAGCCGAGAGAAAGAGATGCATAGACGCGGATCCGCGGCACGCGAAGGAAAGAGAGGGAGCTGCTGCTGCTGCACCACCACCACCACCACCACCACCACCATCGCGCTGGATTTATATCGCGACCGCGCGAATACGCGGATCTCCGCACGCGCTCCTGACTTATGCTAAGTGAGAGTGCCGCGCACGGCTACGATGTCAGCCCAGTCTGCGGACCCTGTGTGCGCGCCTGAAAATATATGACGATTGTTGGCTTTCCCTTCGGTGCCTTTCGTACTTGGACGCTCGGTATAGCGGATGCTCTTTTTATTGTAACGGGCAGTAACGATGATTATACATTGCGTAAACAATGTCAATTTGCCCGAGATTCCGATGATATTTTTCGTCAACCAATCACGTGACGATCCTTCGGTTGTTTCAAGCCTGACACGTGCAGTCGCACCAATTGTTCCTTCGTTCAAAGATAAATTAGATCCCTCTATTATCTTTCATATCAGCAATGCGTTCAAAAAGGAAGTCGTGAATCGCCGAGAAAAAAAAAAACAGAAGTGACACAGCCGCTGAAAGAAAACAGAAGCGCCGATATATACGAGGAAAGAGGAAAGAGGCACGAGGCGCGAGCGCATTAAACATTTAGCACGCGTATTAAAAAGTCCAGGCTGTCGATGGAAAGACAAAAAAATTCGAAGCGTATATCAGTGATGTCTGAGCAGCGCGTGTATATATAAATATGCACGAACGACGGATATCGTGTGTGAGCGAGAGAGAGAGAGAGAGAGAGAGAGAGAGAGAGAGAGACATCTCCTTTTTTTGTCCTGCGTGGCCTTTGAACAGCGCAGCAACCAGCCAACCTCCGGATTCATTGGCGCGGTGACAAAGCACCTGCTGTCTTTCTCCTAGGCCTGTACCGTCCGCACCTTTTATCGCTTTGGCCGCGAGAGCCTCTCTTTCGATATGGAGCCCCCCGATATCCATTGTTCTCGGGTGCATACATCGCTGCCTGCTGCCTCCGCCGTCGCGTGGGTTTTCTTCTTCCTCCCCCTCACCACCCCCTCTCTTACTGTCCCCCTCGCGGTCTTTCTCTTTCTATTTTTCTAGATTTTCTGCTTTGCCCTTTTGCGGTTCGCGCGCGCATCGTCTTGTATCTTCACACTGCATTCTTTTACGTTCGCTTAGCACTTCACCTCGATAAAGGCTTTGGATTCAGATGTGCGGGAACAGTGATACGATTATTGATAGTCTACACGTATAGTTGATAAAACGTACGTTAGCATTCGTTCTAAAACACCGACAAATATAAGTTTTTATTTATTTTCGATTGTTTCACTTGTAATTAGATGGAGCTCACGACAAATTGAATCTCGATCGATGCAAGTTGTGAAGATAAAACGTGCTCGAGCACAAAATAAAACGTACCTGAACTTTTTACGCACTGGCCTAGTCTCAGTACTATAATTTTCTCCGAACTACTGTCTCAAAAGACGAAAGCTGAGAAAAATAATATAAAGCATATCGGTATGATGAAACCCGTCGATCGAATATTTTAGCGTCGATCAGAGCAAAAAGGCAAAAGGAAGAGAAGAGAAAGAGAAATTGGTGGTTCCTTTCTGTTAAAGTTCATCTCGGCAGGATCGAACACACCCTCTCCTCAGCTGCAGCAATACCATAATTCAATCGTCAGGAGAGAGTTGTGCGCACGGCCGTAAAACTCGTGGTGCGGCTTCGCTATATCCCTCCGTCATTCGGCGTCAACGCCTCATCTGCCGCTGCTGGAGGGCCGCAAACGAAAGTCCGCGGGGCCTCGCGCGCGCCGATAACAGCGAGAGAGCTTTCTCTAGTCGCGCGGCTGATTTATCCCTGCGTCTCCCTTTAATCGTCTTTATCGCCTACTCGTGTGTAATGCTCGCCGCTGCAGCAGTGATTTAGCCCTCTGCGATCCTCTCTCTCTCTCTCTCTCTTTCTCTCCTTCTCCTTCTCCTCCACGCCCTTGCGCCTGCACCTCTCCGAAAAAGAATTTCGCAGCTCCGAAGGAAATTAGAAATCTGCGGGGATCCCCACGTCTGCCTTGAAATGCAACTTAATGGAGTAATCTGACGTGGCGCGACATCTGTTGACTACTTCCTAAAGTTCGATAGCGAACCTCCACAGTGATATTCATTTTTTTATTGAATTCAACACATCCAGTCAAGATGCAAATCATTTCTGACGTTGATTTTTAATCGCGGATTGGAGTTATTTCAAATTATGTGAACAACCGTTTTGATTAATCTTTTTACAGCAGTACAAAATAATATAATATTCCGGATTTGGTATTGTAATTTTGATCTCAGATGAGACACCGTAATAGTATTTTGAAATCGAACAGTTATTTTTCTTTTGCAATAACGATAGAAGACGCAATAATTTAATTAAAAACTAAGTAATGTTTCATCAGAAATATCCAGCAATCCAACCCCGATTCGTTCATTAAAATCGCTTGACTTAGCAATAAAGCTCCTTCGATAAAATGCATCTCAACAGAATCAGCAAGCAAATATAAGCAGCAACGAGATGTCCGAAAAAAAAACATCAAGCAAGATCCTACAAATCGCCATAAATCAGTAGCTCGCTTGTTCTCACCGCGTGGACCAGATCCACAAGGAAATCGGATAGGGCTATTCAGGTCTTTCTTTTTCTCGTCCATGGAGACAACTGTATATACGCACAGCGTGTGAAGAATGAAAAGAAAAAGTCCTCAAGAGCAGCACTCGATCTCACTGTCAGTCGCTGTGGCCCGATGTAAAGCTTGAAATTTATATCAAAAATATATACCCGTTTCTTTATTTCTCGTTCTCTCTTCGGCTCTCGTTCGTTTGTGATATACACACGCCAATCGTAAATAAAAATATTTCGGAGCGTTGTCATTATTTTTATGATGAGCCGCAACTGACGTGATTTATAACGGGCAACGAGACTCTTAAATTATACACGGTGTATTTCTACAACCAATAAATAAGACTCTCTAAATCTTTGAATCTTATTTAGAATTATAGTGGCTTGGATACTGATTAATATCCGGCAATTTGTTCATTTTATAGTACACTTTTTCACCGGAATCATTGAGAGATCTGTACATTATAAATATGAAACAGATTAGCGATTACATATTTTATTGCAAATACGACGCCAAGCGTGTGATACTATCGACGTTGATATAACCACTAGAAAGAACTATCGCTCGATGAACTGCGTATTTTTTCCAAATTATGCAATCGAGTAGGCTTCGGATAACTTCATTGACCGAAGATATAAAAAACATATCGAAGGCTACAATGGGAACCAGATTTCCAAATGAGTGCAGTATAACGAACCAGTTTGTCGAACCGAGCTTTCGCGCGCTTGCAATCAAAGCGGCGATATACACGAAGAAGGGCGCATCGACAACGCGAGCGCAAAAAAGAAAAGGGCACACACAAGCAAAAGAGAAGACGCCAAGTCGAAGAAGGTATACGTATAAGCGACGAGAGAGAAGCTCTCTTGCTGATGAAGATAACGCCATTCGCTCGTTTGAGTTACGACGGGTACCTGGCAATAATAAATTCCGGCAAACATTCATTTTCGTGCACGCAACTTTATGCCTCGTATGCGCTTACTTACTATAAGCGAGCGCGCGCCCGACGTCATTTAGTATCCCGGTGATGGCCCTAATAGGCCCCCCTCTCTCTCTCTCTCTCTCTCTCTCTCTTCGCGATTTACAGGTCGAGAAGCCGGTCCGACGCCAAGATGTCGCTTCGCTTCGTTTATATGTATATACACTCTCTTTCTACACCTTGTTCGTTGTTTTCCGATATGGCATGCGGCATAAAAGGCAGACCCACATTGTATATATACTCAAGGCTTTACTCGCCCATTGCCCGAGAGATGGTTAAATTGGCCAGTCTATGCTTTAGCTGATTTCAAGTGTGAGATTTTACATTGGTGAATATTTTTATCCCCAGGAAGTGTCGCTTATCAAATGAGCTTTTGAGAGCTTTTTTGTTTGAGCTCAGGCACAGCTATCGAATGGAGTCTTAGATCGGTACGAAATGATCGCAGAGCAAATTACAGGAGTATCTGTGGTGCATGCAAATGTCATAATACAGGGCGCAAATTATTGAAGCTACAGAAGGTTATCAATAACAATTACAGAAGAGAGAGAAAGAGAGAAGTAAGCTCGGAACAAAGACGAGTATATAGCTCTGGCGCCGGTGCTTGAACTCTGTGCATTGGGACGTAGGTGGAGGAAGAGAAAGAGAGAGAAGACGCCCTAATTGGCGAGCTGTTATCGACTGGAATCGCTCGCGATTCCATGGAATCGTGCTGGTGCACCTGTATGCTCTCTCTTGCTCTCTCGCTGGAGCTATGAGGCCAAGATAATGCGCTGATAATGAAAGACAGCCGCAACGACCTGATTTAATTGGGAGGTAGCTCCAAGAATTAAACGCACGCCCGCCGGGAATAAAAGAGCGCAAGCACAAAGATAGGGACGCCGAAGCGAAGATGAAAACAGAAGGAAGAAAAAAGCGGAACGGATGAGACTCGACGATGCACGCGCTCAGTCGCGGAAAAATGCTCTGTGGGAAAGTTCGCGAGGCCAACTGATGACATAGCTTTTTGCTAAATAATGTATAAATATTATCGTTGCAACGATAACATTTATGTACGAGTTTGGTACGAGTGAAGCATTTTTTTATTGAACTAGATGAAAATATGAGATAAATGCATACCTGTTAATGCAGCAATATATGGTGTTCAGTCGAGCTATCGTCAAAATCGCACATTTCTTCAATAGTTCTCATTGTTTTTTGGATCATAGCGTCCGACAATGAGTTAATGTTTGCAGTGGCTTCGTCAAGCATACAAATTTTATTTTTATTGACAGTGGCACGACCTAAGCAAAGCAATTGGCGTTGACCGGCGCTTAAATTACTTCCAGCTTCCTCAATTGGAACATCTAACGAATCAAAGATTGATGTCAGTTCGATATTTTCAAGAACAGAATACAAAGTGAAATCGTTAAATTTGTTTCTTTTTAATGGCGAAGCCATAAAATGTCAAGTAGATTTTGCGTCGAAAAACGTTAACAACCAGTTCAACAACGACTACTTACATCACGTTACAGTAAAAATTCAATTGTGCTTTGCGGCTTGAATGGTTGCCAGTTCATTTGAATAGAGATTCGGTCCATGGGATTGTCTGCCGAGTTTTATCCGATCCTTGGACTAGCGAATTTAATTACGAGATAATCTAGAGTGCAACATATTCAATATGTATAATTTTTGAATAAAGTATAACAGGTAATATTAAGTGAAGTACACGCTATCTTGACTTTCATACTAAATCGGCTGAGACGAACGCGATCAATGAAAAATATTTATCTCAATTTTATTATAAAAGAAACATTGTAGCTAACAGATAGGCCCATTAATCGATTACCTTTGACATTGCTTGGAAAATACAAATTGATCAACTTGAGCAACTAAGGATGCAGTATCCTATTGAGGATTAAACTCATTTTAACGTAATATTTATCTTTTCTTTTGTCAATGACTAATCAAAGACATTAGCAAGTACGAAAACGAAAAAAATTCGATCACTTACAAATAGCCAATCGTTTTTTCAATCCAATTTCACCCAAAGTGAGATGAGTTATTTACTATCGAAACAAAAAATTGAAAAAGTAACTTACGAACAAAGATATAAGTAAGAGATTCACTGAAATCTTCGGATATCACATTGTACAGATCATCAGCAACAAAATTGTACTCTCTGCCGTGCCAAATGAACTATCCCAAACAACTTTACGTCAATTTCAAATATTTTAAGTAAATCAAACCTCTTTGGCTTTCGTATAATATTAATTTATTGTATTTATATTTAACTATGTAACTCACCAAAAAAATATTTTACTAAGATAGTTAGCTTTGAGTTATGAATTCGAATGAGTATTTTTTTTGCTTCAATACTCATCATTTTGCTTAATTTCTTGGTTAAAAATATGGTTAACCCTCTATCAAATAAGTTGTGATAATATAAGAGGCTTTTGCAGTTTCTCCATTTACTTATAAACATTCATTATATTTGATGAACTTAAATTTATTTTTCCAGGTTATTTGACAAATTCAGATGAGTCACATTCACTTATAACGTAATGGTTAAAAACTGTCTCTGTCACAATTTGCCTTATCACTTTCAGAAAAACTTATTTTAAATATGTCGTTGTACCTTTTTAAACTCACAATTGCTCAATGATAAGATATCTAATTTGTTCAACGATAACGAAAATAACACTTTCACTTTTTTTGGTAGACTGTTTTATAACAATTTCATTAATTTTGTTTGTTTCTTTTTATTTTTTTATTCATCATTATTTAAGCGCGTAAATATATCGTCATTCCATCTGAATAATGCACATTACCCAGGTACGTAAAAGCTCATTACCGGCTAAAAAAATGTATCTACGAAAGTCCAATATCGGCAGAATCACGTACTGTATCATAAAAGGTAGACGCTCGCTTTTATGGAATGAGATTTGTTGTAGTCCAAGTAAGCGTAAATATGAACAGCGACATCAACGGCACAATTACGGGTAATAATTTTGGATGCGGTGAAACTAAGTCAAAAATACAAATGACAATCGATCAGGTGACATGGTAATCGGTAATAGCGCACGTACAGGCGAACAGATTTTCGACAGTTGCAGGATGCAAGCCTTTTCAACTCGGCAACGGCTACGTAACTGGAAAGAAAAAAATAAGGATGATGACAGACGAACTTGCAGCAAGGAAGAAGACAAAGAAAACAAATCGCCGCGCTCGCGCACGTGTATATATAGCGAAGCGAGGCACGCACTGCGGGGGCGCGCATTCGGAATTAGAGTCTCGGCCTTTCTCTCTCTCTCTCTCTCTCTCACTCGCAAAGTCGCGTTAGCGGAGTGCGTCGCACAATTAATCGTCGACGATTTGTCCCTCGTTATCACCACGAGTGCTTGTGCGTGCGTTTCTCGATATTGATGAGTGCCGTCGCGGCCGGGGATTAAGTCGTAATCAGGTGCATTGTCTTCCGACCGAGAGATGTTCGAGATTACTTTTGCGCCTTACCTCGCGCTGCTGGCGCGCTTCTTTTTCTTTTTCTTGTCCGTTTTCATCGACAAGATTGATACCACAAATCTTTTCATACAACTGTAATATTTTCTGAGACACGTGCGTGCGTTTGCCGCACTAACGAGGGCATCCTTGCGCAGCTGAGTGGACGAGGAAATAATCCATATTACGCTTTCGTGTAAATGAAATATCGTTGCAGAAAAAAAATTATGTTCAAACAGGTAAGAACTTATTCGAGATGCGATTGAATTTTATTTTTCAATTGTGCATTTCTCGACACCGAGAGAGAGAGAGAGAGAGAGAGAACATAAATCTACCGCAAGATTACTGACGAGGAGCTACTATAATGTGGAAAAAACTAAATAGATCGATAATTAATTAGTATCTTTAACATTGAGCATTTCCTCGTACCAATGCGCGTATTCCAGCAATTACAAAAATACCGCGCGTCGTTCCCGGTAGCTCTCCGGGTGAATAGCAAATTTCCACGCTAAAGATAAAACGAAACGGAAAACTAAGGCAGCAGCGATCATCGAACGTGAGAACGCTATGCTCAGCCGTCATCATTCCTGTTCTGATGCATTACGCACATAAAAATAAAAAGCAAAGCGATGCATTCGCCCGATCGCAACGATCGCGTCATACGTGCGTATATATATACACACAAGTTGTCTGGAGAGAGTAAGAGAGAGAGAGAGAGAGAGAGAGAGAGAGAGAGAAAACACGTTGGGGCTCATATAATTGCTGGCATCCATAACGCTGATGTATTTATGGCATTAAGTTAGCTCGAGCGCGAGGTTCTTCATCTTCCTCTTTTGCCGCAGCACTCCTTTCTTTACGTTTCATCTCTCGCTCTCTTTCTCTCTCACTCGATATTTTCATCTTGAGAGTGCGTTGTCTTCGCGCGCCAAGGTAGTCTGCAACCACAAGTAGAAATAATTGGTTGAAAACGCTCGCGCCCAAGACGGAGAGAAAGAAAGAGAGAGAGAGAGAGATACGGCAATATATCCAGCTTTACTCCCCGCTGTCGCCTCGCTTAGATCACTTTCCTGCCACTAAAATCTCTGCCCCCTTCTCTACACTCTTTTCGTATAGCACTCATCTCTTTTAATTTTGTTGCGCTGCTTCAGCAGCTCTCTCTCTCTCTCTCTCTCCCACTCGTCCTGCTGATGGCTCCACCATTTTTATTTGGCTTTCATTGTCGCATTTCTCAAACTTGCTGCCACGCTTGAGTTTTCATTTGACGTCTAATTTTAAGACTATCTTCTTGTACATAAGAGCACGTAAGATTTTGCATTCGATTCACAGATTTCTCAAATTTCCAACTCAGAAAATGATAAATCAATTTTTAAGCTACAGGATAACTTTGGATTGTTCTTTGTTTTTGAGATAAATACGTTAGGATTGAATTATTTGTCAATAACACATTAAGATTACTAACAATACATCTAATAATAATGACATATTGACCATACGAATAAAAAATTATACAATATTTTCACCCAGATAAAAATTTACCTATGGTACATTCTATTACTAACATCTACTTACAGCTTCTGAACTTGGGTCTCCTGTTTACAATATTGCAATACACATAGGTGATATTAGTTTTCAACCTCTCACTCCTTCGCCAAAAATTATATTAACTAGATCCAGTCTCTGAAATGTAGTCTCGTGCTTCAACCAGTGACCAAGCAGTAGCTAACTATTTTATTATAACCGTAATGACTTGAAAATAAATTTACTAAACTGCAATACTCTAAAGTTCTGCTTCATAAGCTGTCAAAGAAAATTTGCTCTCGTTTCTCGACTGTTTTACATAATAATAAACCTATGACAATAGCTCGAATATTTAGATCCTGATAGGTACTGGTATTTTTCTTTATAAATGGCAAGAAAAAGTAATAGCCTCAACACCGGTTCTAAAGAACTCGAAATCAAGAGCAACTATTCGCGTTTCCGTCGACTACATTGACTAGCGAATCGCGCGAGTAAGACGGAGCAAATGAACACACAAAGCAGCGTCATTCTTCTCTTTCGTACGCTGCCCGTCAATTGGCAAAACGGCGCCAATCGATAAATTTATACGCATCCTGGAGCGTGACAACCCGTTCTGCCCCTGTTCTTTCTCTCTCTCTCTCTCTCTCTCTCTCTCTCGTTTTGCCTCTTTGAAGTGTACACGCTGCTCTCTTTCTTTTTTCTTCCAACCTCGCGAAGAAGAGAGAGAGAGGGAGCGAGAGAAGAGTAGCCTATTTATTTTTCTGGTTCACTTGTGTGCCTGTCTCTCGGCACGCGCGGACCCTTTCGATCCTGTCAAACGATTCCCTAAATCTGTCCTCGCTGTCTACCAACTTGACTTAAGTGTTTTCTCGGAAAGTCATTTTATTTTGTTTTCCACGCAGGACGATCTTTATTTTAACAGTTTTCCGTTAGCGATCAAACTCATTGTCTAGACGTCTTATGGATTATTACTCTTCAAAGTACTGTTGTTTTATTTCACGTTAAAGGTAATGCCGCTTCTATAAAACTGTTGCTTACATGTAAGTGGTACGCTTGATTACTAGATGGCAGATTAGATAATAGTGAATGGGCAAACCTTTATGTAATTTTTCGCAAGGAAACGAGGCATTTGATTGTTGACAATTAATATCCAAAAGTACTCATTATTTTTTCTTTCATTTAAAAGTGAAAACTATATTATAAGTTAAATGTATCTTCAATTTAACCTACAAGAAACTGAAATACATATGTTAATTTATCTTCAATCATCGATAATCTATCATCAATTTATAATTAGAGTATAAGACAGTGTGAATCCCGATTCACTCAAATGAGAATAACCAACATCTCACGATCTAACATTTGCACAGGAAACTATCAAGTATAGTTCAATGACATTTCAAAGATCATTCGTATCTTCTCACCGTAATGAGGCAGCATCAACATTCCAGAAAACTTGCGCGCATTCGAAACACTTGCCAATCAGCAAACTTTACGCTCCAGCCAATTTATCGCTTTCCCACCCAACGTCTTGTCATTGGCAATGAAAGACCTGGCGGCATCACGAGTAATCGTTCTTCTCTCCCCTTTCATCCGCGCAATAATCTTGCGGCCGCTCGCTAAACGAGATATCGACACACGGTGACGCGAAAGAAGAAGACAAAGCTATGGCATAAGAGAGAGAGAGAGAGAGAGAGAGAGAAGAGATATGCAAACGTCTTGCGCACCACCGGGACGTAACTCAGTCGAGGACGAAGCAGCGACACACTTATATGCATAATGTCGCTGAGAGAGAGAGAGAGAGAGAGAGAGAGAGAGAGAGCAAGCGAGCAGCTATAAACCTCCTCGATACCGGCCGAATAAAATCCTCGATTTACAATCGCGATACGACGACGAAGTAAAGCAAACAAAAAAACACAGCAGAAGAGTAAAGGACGAGCATCGAGCGCTCTCGTCACCGGATCATCCTATCGCCTATACTATTGTATCTTTGATAGGCACGACGACGAGGATGCGAACAGAGAGATTTTATGTATTGACGTGTTTGCTGATGTCTCGCACGAAGGGGAGAGAGCGCCGAGCAAGTCAACGGACAAGGATGATAGGTTTATGGACGTGTAGGATGGGCCGCTTGTAAGAGATCCGATTGAAAAGGTTTGTATCTTTTGCGAGTACTAAAAGAATTTTTTATTTTATCTTATTGCTGCAGTGCTTTCGATCACTTTGTTTAACCGCGCCAGCGGAAATCAAACGACAAATGTTTGAGAGATGCGACTGCAAGAATTGTTGAGGTAGCAAAATTCACTTTCGGAAATAATTAATAATTTTATAATTTTTCAATTGTGTCCAGATTTACATCGATGATAAATAATTTTTTAAAGATTATTAAATACAATTCCAATGATTGGAAAATCCATTGCGATTGCTTTACAGGATGTATGAAAAAATGTTGAATCGTTTACTGGTTGCAATACACAATTTGTTTGATAAAATGGCTGAAAAGAAATGTTAATCAAAAACAAGCGTTGAAAGTTAGTGTAAATCAATGAATATATTTTATTTGAATAAAATTAACAAATTCGACACTGTACACAGACTTACGTGTAGTTTTTATAATTATCGTTAAAATTCTTAAACATCTCTAGGTTTAACGATCTGAGCTGGAACATTTTCTTTGCCGTTTCCATGAATATATATATATATACACATCTACTACACGTGAACTTCACTTGAGCAGTAGCGCGTCGCGAAACGTATGCACACGTGGGTGAGGAAAGAAACAAAGATCTGTTCAGATTCTGAGAATGAATATAATTAAAGCTCTCTCTCTCCCCCTCTCCCGCTGCTGCTACTACTTCCACGTTGGAGCCCTTTGCTATGTATAAATTAGTCCGACCGGGCTATTACGTTCACCTCGCGAGTACTTACTCTATCAACGAATCTACCTGTACGTTTTCGCAGAACATTAATTATTTACCAGGGATATACTTTTTACAAGTTTCTCCTTTGAATATCACTTGGAATTGCCACGCAGAATACGTTCGAACGTAAATTATGAGAAAAATCAATTACTAAGTAAAATGAAAAAGCGAAAAGCACAGCCAGCGAGACATGAGCTACCTGCAAACACCATTAAAACGCAGCCATTCATCAGCGCTCTCCACCTACCTAAAATTCACGAGACACAAGCTCTTTCGGCGCCTCTCTCTTACTCTCTCATCCTCTTCTTTTCATCCAGCACACAAAGTCGACGTAAAGCACAACATACAGAGAGACGCCGCCGCCTCGCACGAGATGTCTGTCGAGAAGGCCCTCTCTCGCGCACACACGGACGCGTGCTTACTTTATTATCGTGCCTCAAATGAGAATTTATGCAGACATAAACGCTCGTGTCAGCAGCCAACTGCGGCGCGTAGGTGAACGCACACTCCCAATGGACGAGCCTGGCAAAGCAAGAACGAGATAGGCAAGGAAGAAGCTTTGAATGGACGCGCGTTGGCTTGTGTGCCACGAGATGCCGATTTTTCTTCATTTTTCGCTTTCCTTTTTGTCGACCGTTGAAAAGCGAAAGGAATAAACGCCGCACGATTGTCAGCTTGTTTCGGTTTTTAATTGGCAGGCTTTGAGCTTCAAGGATGCTGGGTTCGAGCGTCGGAAAAGCTTTCGTTGCGCGTAGTTCGCCTTTTTTTCTTTTCGAGAAGTCGTTGCGATATTACACAATTACTTTTGTTGAACGTTATTCATAAGAAAAATCAAGGCAAAGTTAGTTCGGAAAGTTCTTTACTTAGCGAACATTGATAAAGGCGAATTTTCAAATATATGAACAAAACTACTTATTATTCGCGATGTTTTTTTTTGTTTTTTGTAAATTTTTCTCGAATATACGTAGTTAATAATAGAATCTTGAACGAATATGTCCCACTAGATGGAAAATCAGATTATAGTTCTAAGAATGAACCAATCATTTCGTTAATATGATTTTTTATGAAAGAGTGGGATATCGTTATTCTTTTCACATAATTTATTGATTTATTTATTGAGTATCAATACAGATGGCAGCCTAATGCGCAGTCTGTACGTGGACTAAAAACAACTGATCAGCTATATAGAACAGCCATATCTCGTTCGTGGGCTTTAGTATACGCATAATTACTTTAGACTAATATTACAACTAAAATTTCACACGTTGAAAATTTATGTTGAAAGTGATCTATTATTCCTTCACTCGATTACTTACGTAAAATATATATAGATCACAAACTTCCCTAATCTACTTTTAGTTTACGCTTTATACTCTTTTCAGATACATTCAGTTTTATTCGTTCGGTATCACATTAAATGTCTTTTAATGTGACGTGACTTAAATTCTTGTAATGATAACCGGAGAACTGAAGCGCAAAAACTCAATAGAGATTCAATGGGTTTTTAAATTCAGAGTTACAAAAGTCTTCAATCACGTTAAAGAAAATGTTTTTTCTGTCATTGCGCCAAACAAAAAGTATTCAACGGGACACCTTTAATCGCAAACATAATATTTTACAAAAGATTACTATATTTTGGTTTGTTTACAACAACACTGAAGAAAGTACTAAGCTTTGAAAGGAACAACAAGTTGGCGTACGTGTAATTGGTAAAGTAATATACGACGAGCAAACCATAAAGTGTGCGTTACCATCTTGAAAACATATACGAAGAAGAGTGTCTCGCGTTTATGCTCATAGCACGTATGCGAAGATATTGGCAACTCGGTATCGATTATTTCTTTTTTTCTCCTGAGAGAAGCCATGTATAAATCATTTGACTGAAATTTTGGAAATGCAAATGACATGGTGATCGATGCGCAATTTACTATTATATCCAACAAGAGAGAAGGGAAAATCTGAATGGCTGTTATTTATGAGCTTTAATCGTGCAAGAGTGATGGATGCGTCTGTACACGCGGATAATAAGTTATATGCGATGCTGATTAAAATTTACGAATTTATTATCCGTTTTAAATTTTCTTCGTTTTTCTTTGTTTTGTCGCGTAATTTTTCGCCAATCAATGAAGCATTCCTCGCGACGCGGCGAGCGCGCATCGCGTTAAAAGCACTTGCCTTCGCAAATTTATCTCTCAAAGCGACAAAAATAATCATCGCACACTGTCGATTGTATGCACAGTAGGCATGAGCATTAGCCACAAATTATCTAGGCAATTTTTCACCTGCGCCATACAAAATTTCGCCAGTAATTCATCGAAATTTTATGTAAGTATATAAATGCGAAGACATTGACAAAACGCTGTAAAACACGCGGATGGAAATATTTGACGTCGGTTCTCTCGCTCACTTTGCGCGATAAATTTCCCCGGAATTCCGCTATTCTCGACTCGCGCGCTCGCGGTATAATCGCGCGTGGGCAGGTGGGGACCTCTCTCTCTCTCTCTCTCTCTCTCTCTCTCTCTCTCACTCTCTCGCGGATGACACGTTTACATCGTTGCGGATAAATCAAAACCTACGTTAGGATGATTTCACTTGACGATTCGCACGTGTGTGAAATTGCATCGTTGGCACAAACAGAAATTTAAGATGTGTGTATTTTTACTGTTTTTAGAGAGCTTTCGATGGAGAGCTTTCGACTTTGTCGTAATTTTTAGTCGTTGCTGTGACATAGTTACTTTCCGATGCAAGAATAATAATGATTTCAGTTATCGATTTCCAAAGCTTCGAAAACGACGCTACATAATTGAGTTATTGTTTTGTTTTTGCTACCATCACGATTTGAAAGCTTTCTTTATACATCATTTTATCCCAACATTTAAGCGATCACGTTTGATAAGCAATGCCTGGCAATCAGTAGTAACAGACAGAATAAGGTCAGGCGCAGCGATAATTTTGAACCGCGCAAAGAAAAAAAACAAGCCGTAATTCATCCGATCCAAAATCAAATTAAAGCAGAAGAAGGAGAAGAAGAAGATGAAGAAGAGGCGGCGGTGTCTTTCTGGCGCGAAATTCCCTCGACGTTTTTTTTTTTGGACGATAGATTAACGTCCTAAGACCGTCACCACAAATCATTATTAGCATATTATCGGCAAGGCTTATCGAGAGGGCGCGACTTCAAATAGAACTCGCGTCGCCGGTAAATCAGACGATTATTCATTCGTTAACAGACGTATAATTACAAGAGTGCGCGCAAGAGACTCGAGCCCATCTATCCGCGTTCGTTGTCGCAGCCCTCGCTCCAAGAGAGCCGCGACGTCGATTTTTTGTCCCTGTTATCGGGATTCGAAGGGCGAAGGAGCTGCGCGAAGCGATGATTAAAATTATTCGTCGCACCGTTCCCCGGCTGGTTTTCGTTGCTCGAAATCGACGCGCGCTTTAACAATGATAGTCCGCGGCAAATTGAAAAGCGCAGGCAGGTTAGCGTGGGCACTAAGTGTAGACGTGATAAGCGCTTCGCGAATCGATATTAACGCGAGCGTCGACGGCGCTATAAAACGGATCATCGTCGAGCGCGCAAATCAAACGACTATATGGAGAGGATGGGCGCGAGTGCAGCGAAGGGGTCAGCCAGCCATCAGAGCTCATCCCTACTCGGTTATATAGCTCGGCTCTCTCGCTGCAACGCCTGTAACGCACCCGAAAATTAATCGGCGTGGGCGCAGCCGATAACGGATGACGCCGCCGCCAAACTGCCAGTATATTTTACTTTAGCCAGAGAGAAGCCACTGCAGCCGTGCTGCTCGCACGTGTCTGTTATTTCGCGAGGCAGTCGCCTGTCGTGCGACATACCGACCTACCAAAGATTTACATACTCCACGTGCACAGATCGCGACCGATGTTTTTGCCGGAATAATCTCATGGCTGATGAGACTTTTGCCTCGGCTAACTGTTTATTAGGCTGCATCTTGTGTACAACCAAATATCATTGTATACGTGGAAGCTCGACCAAATTTCACGACTTTTATCGACAAGCTCAATTTTTATACTAAACTCACGATATTGAGATATATGGCTTTTGTTCATTATTCGATAACTTCTCTTTCAATCGATAGCCGTTGGCCACTTGACATTTATAAAAGCCGCCAACACTGACTGCCATCTGTGAATCAGTATTTTAAGTATGAAATGAGGTTCGAAGAAAGGAGCTTATATGATAAAAATATAGGTTTTTTTTTAATTGTGGAACAAAGTAACCATATAAAATTAAAAATTATCTCGAAAGGGCTGTGTGTATTAGCTATATAACAACCATTCAATAATTTTTCAAGCATTCATTTTAAGTAATTAAAGATTCATGCTGTTGCGAAATGGAATAAGGACAAAAAAATAATTTTAATGCTCCAATCAGTGAAAACGTACCCTGTAATTGTCTGAAAAACAGAATTGATTCTGAAAAATGCGTGTTCGTGTAAAATATTTATACTCAAAACTAGCTTGGTGGGACAAAGGTCTAATCACTTTTTCTATAAACATACCGAATTAAAAAACTTTAAGGGTGTTTTAAAATTTACAATTATTTAAAATTAAAAATTACAATTTACAATTTTGTCCTAATCTAAATAGGACAAAATCTAGTGATTAACTTTATCAGAACCACGGAATAGCAATTAAAAATTTGTTTGATTGACTTAAGGGACTGCGTGAATCGATGCCATATCTTCCGATTATAGCCGTTTTAAAAAACCCAAGTGAGTAAAAATCTATCCAGTGCCCATGTATATGTACTGAATGAAATATTTCAATTTGATCACTATAGATAATTATTGTATAAAATTGACGCGATCCAATAAAGAATCTATTTCAATCATAAAAATATGCATTGGCAAGGTCTACATTATCTCAAGTAGTTCTACAAAATTTACCTTACATATTTTTTCATGCACACAACTCGCCGCCGATCAACCGCAAAATCAGTATAGCTAGAAAAATTTTGCTGCGTAGAGGCAAATTTGCTTATAACAATACGTTTATTTTCCTCGATATTGAAGATTAACAATTTTATTTGCATTTGCTTTCTTTCATTTTCAAAAATATGTTTAATTGTATTACGGCGCTAAACTGTTGAAATTAAAAAAATTTATTAAGAATATTCAATAGAAATTGAGTTGCACATTGTCCTGAATCTTTACCAAATTCGAATGTTGATTATATCCTTCTGTTTTTTAATTTAAATTAGAAGTACAAGCTTATCCCAGGTATAGACATTCAAAAAGTCAGAAAGAAATTCAGCAAATTTTTCCAACTTACGGCGATTGCATAAAAATTTTCATATCTTGGTAATTATTTGTCGACTTGCAATATTCATCGGTCGCAGGAGCTTTGCATTCAATTAGCATTGCAACAGGGAAGGTCGTCGCCGATATAGTAGCTCCCTGTCACTACTACGTATACCTATATATATATACGTAAATATATGCAAATAGTATGAATCCGCGTGTGCGAAGGGTGTACGAGAAGAGGACCCCCAGCACACAAGGGTCACGACTTTTTTTTTTTTTTTGAAGTTTTACAAGGACCAACTAATAAATGGTAGCCAAAAAAGTTGTTATATTTTTACAGTATATATAATGTATATTAATTTAGTGATTATCTTACCAAATCTAATTCTGGGTGTTATGTTTTTAAGACCTTCCGGTTGTAATGTCGATTGAATCTCAAGTATATCGATTTGCCAGATTTAAATTTAAAGTTTCGTAAAAGTTTTTACTGAAGAGATTAAATTTGGAATATATCTGGGAAAATTCTGAATATTTATGACCATTATTAATTAATTCGATGAATTCGGAACAAACGTGGAAAATGTTTATTTGTAGAAAATGTGTAGAGGGTAAAACAGGAATCTTCATTGGTATGTATTGGTATCCGACGTTCACTTGAGCCTCGAAACTCATAAAAATAAATATTTATTTAATCACAATAAGTTTATTATGTTATCATTATAAATAAAATAGTTATGGCTATAAATAATTCTTATATTTGGATCAAGCATTTGTGAAAAAAATCATTATATATATATATATATATATATATATATATATATATATATATATATATATATATATCGATATACACCAGTAAAAATATTAAAATCAGATATAAATAAGTTTATCTCTATTATAACTTATTAAATACTTTTATCTAAGAATTCGCCAGGCCGTAATATGTTATTCCGGATGCCTGAGCTGAGCTGAGCCTAATTTATACGATTTCCGTACTGTCATGAAAGAATAAACATAATGTATGTATATATATATATTTCGAGTGTCCATCGAGTTTGAGTGTGTGCGTGTGACGTCATACATTGCTGAGACCAATAGGTCCAAAGTCCACCGAAGCACCGAAGGCCTGCAACAAGTCCACCAACAAATCGCTACTCATTTTCACGATAATCCGTTAGTTATACGCCGTAAATTTAATACGAGATTAAATTTATATAATAAGATATTGTTCTTTATTATCACATTTTTCCCCAATAAAATCGTTTGTTTTCTTCAAGCTTATCTCGTTGAAAGTTGAGAATCTCGAACGAGACGTATCAACGGTATACTCCCAGACTTATACTCCGTAAATAAGTATAACTATTAAAGCGTCAATTGGAAAAATTAATGATGGCTGGAATTGTTGCTAAACATCTTCCTCGCTACAATAATACTGTGCCTCAAGGTAATTGTAACTCTCAATTGTTTATATTTGATATTCCAAATAGCACAGTAAAAAACCATATCCAGCTTTGATAATTAGACAAAATGATTAATCATCATGTATGAGTGACCGATATTAAAAAATAGTTGCTAAAATATAAAAGGATAGTTGGGTTAAGGAATATTGAAATTTTCCATTCTTACAACGTTATGCCAAAATCTAGAAATTTTCTAACTGTATTTTAGAAAAATTTTGCAGTAGAAAATATTAAGGTCAATAAAGTTCACAGAAACTGCTTAATCATCATAACTTGTTGATCTTATTTGTTTTTCATGTAAGATTAAAATTCTAAGTCTACCATAAATTAATATGAACATTTGACTGTTGATTTACTTTCATAGTGATAATGAATGCCAATATGTTAATTAGTATAAACTTAAATTTTTTGTTATTTTATAATTCCAGCTACTGTTATCTGGAATACATTATACTTCAATAAAAAAAATTATGCAACTGCATCAAAGCCTTCTTCAGGAAAGAAAAATATTGTATATATTGATGGAGTGAGAACTCCATTTTTAATGGCGTACACTGATTACAGCAAACTTATTGCTCACGATCTTGCTAGAGAGAGTCTCGTGTAAGTATTAAACTATCAGCTAATTTAAATTCAATTTTGATCTAATCAAATTTTTATTGTTGTGAATTTTCCATTTTTATTTCTTAAAATCAATAATTATTTTTCTACTTTCATTATAGTAATCTTCAAAAGAAAACTAGTATTCCAAAAGAAGCTATAGACTATGTAGTGTACGGTACTGTAATTCAAGAAGTAAAGACTTCCAACATTGCCCGAGAAGCTTTATTGGCTGCTGGATACAGTGAGCACACTCCAGGTCATACAGTCACAATGGCTTGCATAAGCAGTAACATGGCTATAACCACTGGTGTTGGATTAATAAACTCTGGAGTATACGATACAATTGTTGCTGGTGGCGTTGAATTCATGTCTGATGTTCCAATTAGGCACAGTAGAGCAATGAGATCATTAATGCTCAAAGCAAATAAGGCCAAGACACCAATGCAAAAGCTTGGATTGCTTGCTTCTATCAGAGGAAAGCACTTTGTCCCAGATGTAATTTTTTTCTGTATCTAAAGTTATTACAATTGTTTATTTGAAATTAATCTTCATTTCGGAATATTTAGTTGCCAGCTGTAGCTGAATTCTCTACTAATGAGACTATGGGACACAGTGGAGATAGACTTGCTGCAGCATTCAATGTATCAAGAGAGGAGCAAGATGACTATGCTTTGCGCTCACATACACTTGCAGCCCAAGCCCATCAAAATGGACATTTAACAGATATGATACCCATAGTCGGTAAGTATCAAAAAGAAAATAACAATACTTATACTTATTTTATGGATTTTCTTTTAAATCTTACCTTAATGTGACATTCAGTTCCAGGTGTTAAAGAAGCTGTTAGCAAAGACAATGGTGTTCGTGTATCAACAAAAGAAACACTTGCCAAATTGAAGCCTGCTTTTGTAAAGCCATATGGTACAGTCACTGCTGCTAATGCTTCTTTCCTTTCTGATGGTGCTTCAGCAGGTTTAATTATGACAGAAGAAAAAGCCAAGCAGTTAGGATTGAAACCAAAAGCTTATATTAGGGAATTCACTTATGTTTCCCAGGATCCAAAAGATCAACTTCTGTTGGGACCTGCATATGCTATCCCAAAAGCAAGTTTATTTTATTAACATTTACATTGAATGCTCAATAAATTTATTTTATTGACCTGCATTATTTTGTTTAGGTTTTAGACAAAGCTGGTCTAACTTTGAAAGATATTGGTGTATGGGAAGTACATGAAGCTTTTGCAGCCCAAATTTTAGCTAATTTGAAAGCCTTAGATTCTGATTTTTTTGCCCAAAAGTATCTAAATCGCTCTCAGAAAGTTGGCGTTCCTGATTTGGCAAAATGGAATTCATGGGGAGGTTCTCTCTCTATTGGCCATCCTTTTGCTGCAACTGGTATCAGGTTAACTACTCATGCAGCTAACAGAATGATTAAAGAGAATCAACAATTCAGTTTGATTGCAGCATGTGCAGCTGGTGGACAGGTAAAAAAATGCAATTTTTGTTAACTAAACATTTAATTTTATAAATATTCATTGCATAATTGTGAAATAACTTTTCAGGGTGTTGGAATGATTTTGGAGAGGCATCCAGATGCAAAACTATAAGGTGTAAAATTAGGTGATTAAAGTGGAAATCATGGTACTTTGTTATTATAGTATAAAGAATTGAAGATCTAACATTCTACATATAATTGATACCAGCAAGTTGTATTCGCTTTTTGATTTTTTACACAATTTATATATATTTTTATAAAAAATTTGAGCAAGAATTTTATATCATAATATAGTTATCAGAATAAATATTAATTAACTTAAAAATATTCTGCTTATTTATTTTAAGAGTTCTATAAATGACTCAAATAAAAGAATAGGTGTTGAAATCATGTTTATTAAAAAGAAATTATAAATAAAAAATGTGATTATTTTATAAATTTGTTTGTACATTATAAAATTTTTGGAAATATTTCCAGTCCGTAAAAAAATATTGCTTTGAAAATTAAACTTGTTTGTCTAGTGCAGTAGTTACGGAAAATATTTGCAAATGATCTTTGACAGCTTGGTCAATAATATTTCTAATGTCTTTGCAACCTTGAAGTGCACGCAGTTTTAAAGGTTCAAGCCTTGACAAATGCAACCTTTGGCCAGCACCATGAGCCAATATCACAGAACTTTTAGTTTCTGTTTCATCTACAATTTTTGGAAGTGCTACAATTGATAAGGTAACACCTGGAGAGCATTCTTCTATCCAATTGGCATCAAGAATTCCTGTGCCTTGTTTTTCTTCATCATCATCTCCGAAGAGATTATCTGACACTGTTATAGAACACCCAATAGCATAATCCTAAGATAGAAAAATAATTTTAATACCTCTTGAGAAGCTATCAAATATCAAATGTATACCTTGATTGGTATCCCAGCATCAATTAAAGCAAGAGTTGCAGCATTAACTGCTACACAAAATTCACTTCCATCTGCTTGTAGAACTTCAACAAAAATGTCTATTTGTGATTTGGCGAAAAGTTCTAGATTTATAATTGCCTCCATAGCATGCCTCAGCTGCAGTGATCTCTCTTGAGATTTTCTGTCACCTCTTGGCTTCTTTTTCCTTTCTCCAGCTCCAAAACTAAATACAGCTGTACTGAACTGACAATTTACAACACCTTTCGTGGCTTTTGTAATACTAGCAGCAGATTTACCTCGAGGCTGAAAGCGAGTTTCAGAAATTGATTTTATAAATCTATACTCTAATTTTTAAAATATATGTAAATTAAAAAAAATACCTGGTGAGGTCCATAAACAGTTGCTAAAATCTTCGTTTTTCCTTGTTCTAAATAAGCACTTCCATCTGCTTGACTAAAAACACCTAAACGTAATCTAATTCTCCTTAACTCGAGTGGTCTTCTTCCATCAGTTCTTAAACCACCTTGTGTTGTATCAATTTCTGGTTCCATGGTGAATGAAAAATTCCACTTTCACAAAACAATGTTTTTATCCTCAACACTTGTATTTTTAATTTTGATACACTATATTTATAATCTTATTTAATATCAAGCTAATTAACCTAACTCCATTATCACTTTTTTCGAGTAATATTAGATTAATTTATTTTTAAATTATAAAATTTTTAATAACCGCTAAATTAATTGAACTAATTTCTCAATTAAAGTTGTATTAAAATTAATATAAGTTTTTTGGTGATTTTATCAGAACTGCATACGTACTGCACACGTGAAAAAATTTTGTTTATATGTATATGTTTAGAAACCGGTGGATATATATGCTGCATGAGTTTTTAAGGTTATAATTGTAACTTGAATATATTGATAGATCGACTATAAAATATCCATGGTAGAGTTTTGGAATTCGAAGTAAGCATTTAAAATAAAATAAATGTCATTCGTGATTAACAAATATATTTCTTATACTATAAAAGTTAATATTATTCATTAATGTTAATAATAAAGATAACGCTTTGAATGAAATTGACAAGATTGAAAGTCATAAAAAACAAATAGAATCAACAATTATAAAAATAATGACATTGTGAACAAAATCGAGCCGACAATTATTTAAAGAAAGTGATGAATAAAATACAAATTTAAATCAAATTTTAGATTTTCGAACAAAGTGGAACGAAACACCACAGGAGTAAAAATATCGAACCGATGGTACTTAGCGAACCATCCCGGCAAAGCACCTCCTCCGTGCGCGCCTCCCCCTCGTATGTCACACACAGAAAAGAGAAGAGAATCTCACATCTCGATCGCTTGTGCGCGTTTTAGATGTGTTAGTACAGCATCATCCGAGCAGTGAGAGTCGTGCCCCCTTAGTCGTGTCTAAAATCGTGTGGCTGCCGTGCATCGCAGTGCGCACAATAATAGCGAGGAAAAGAGAGATAAACGGAGCACCACCCCCGAACTCAGTAGCTAAGCCACACGAGTTGGGACTATATATACACACGGAGTGAAGGAGAGAGCACGAGCAAGGCGTTCTCTCGTCGTGCGTCGTTTTATTGTGTCTGCCCCTATGGCCGAGCATCAGCAGCAAAGACGGCGACGACGGCAACAGCAGCGGATGCTGCGACGACGCCGCGATTCGCTTAATGGCTAATCCTATAACACGATCGTCATCATCGTCGTCGTCGCCAGCAGCAACCACAGCCTCAGCATCATGAGTGCCGTTTACCTATTTGCTTTACTGCCCTGCCTCACCCTTGGCTTCCTGGGTAAGTTGTGCGTGTTCATATATATGTGCGTGTATGCGTTCATATGTGTATGTCGGGATCTGTGTTTTGGTTTCGACGATACGCGAGGATGCAGTAATCGTGTACAAAGAGGGGAGTCATGTGTAATTCTACTCTGCTTACAATCAGTACAATTTTGTTGTTATTAGCTAACGTACACGCTTCTGATTTAGTTTAAGTGCTTGATGATTCTTAAAAGCCTCTAGTATAACTACTATGATTTGTTATTTATGCAACTGCTTAAAGTTAATCTGCTACCCTTCATGAACCATTCAGTGCTAGTGGGGTTTGGGATTTGTCGAGGTATAAGGGAAAAAACTTGCTCACCACTTTTACTCTTACCGTGTTTACTTATATTTTTTCTACATCTTGCTGACATTATATAAAAACTAGCTGGCCTTTTATCTTAAGATTCTATCTTGCGCTGAATCAAAGAAATCTGGAATCACAAATCTTATGTGTTACATTTCTATATGTGAGGATGTACCAAAGAAGAAATCTTTTTACATTATTGAAAAGTTCAAGTGCAAACATTTCATTGGTTGTTTCTGTGCTTTGATTATCAGTGATTACTGTTTGAAGAACATATTTGTTTTTGAATGTTTCTTAAGTGAATTATTATTGTTAACCAATAATCTAATAATCTTTGTTTATAATTTGAACCGTGTTGATATTAAAACTAAAATGCATTTTCTAAACTTTGAAAGCATGTAACTGTAACATGTGCTATTCAAGTTTCTTTTTACTCAATCATGACTTTTAGACCCAATAAGTGCCCATGATGTCAAAGGATCACAATTTTGTCAGTTTTACAATGAGACAATGTGTGGAGGAGAGTTCAGAGAAGACTGTGTAGAAAGGGAACAATGTGGACCACATGATCCTGACAAACGTAATCACTGTTATGTTTTATGGCAATATGACAGCATTACTCATAAATCTACTATTAAGTTAAAAGTAAGTAACTTTATTATTATTGTAAACTTTTCATTCCAGATACATATCAAAACTATATTTTTTCATGAAAAGAAAAATTAACAATGTAAAATTTATTTTACAGGGCTGCTTTTTAGATAGCAAGGAGTGTTATGACAAGCAACACTGCGTTGAGAAAAATGCAGACAGGAAAAAGCAGCACTTCTTCTGCTGTTGTGACGGTAATATGTGCAACAAAAACTTCTCATGGGATCCACAGCCCACGCAACCGCCACATGTTGTACACGGTAAATACATCTAATTTCCGACTTCTTGAGTAAGAGTCGTTTAAAAATGTAATGTAACGTTTTCTATTCTTAAATTACAGAAATCGAACCCGTTCGAAATACAGAGCAAGAGTTTGTAACGCTTGTACTGTCGATTTCTATTCCAATGCTGGCGCTTGTAATCACTCTCTCGGGAATATTTTATTACTATAGACGTAAGAAGTTGGGATACTTTAATGAGGTATGTAAAAAATCGCCAGTTTGGTTTGTCATAATCATTTTTAGAAATTACTATCTTTTATCTATCATTTTTAGTTACCCACAATGGATCCCGGTCCACTGCCACAGCCTTCACCGAACCTCGGCAATCGTCCCATCCAACTATTGGAGATAAAAGCCCGTGGACGTTTCGGAGCTGTGTGGAAAGCCCAATTGAGAAACGAAGTTGTAGCCGTGAAAGTATTCCCCATACAAGACAAACAATCCTGGCAAACAGAGCAGGAAATCTTCAAACTTGCACACATGGATCACGAAGATGTGTTGCGATTCATTGGTGTCGAGAAACGCGGTGACAATTTACAAGCTGAATTTTGGTTGATTACGGCCTACCACGAAAAAGGTTCACTATGTGACTATCTGAAAGCTAACGTGGTCTCGTGGCCGGAGATGTGCAGGATTGCTGAATCTATGGCCAGGTTAAATTTAATTTTCCATTTTACAATGTAAATGTACATTTAAAAATATATATTATGTGTGATTACAGAGGCCTAATGCATCTGCACGAGGAAATTCCAGCTAACAAAGCCGACGGTTACAAGCCGGCAGTGGCTCACCGTGACTTCAAATCCAAGAATGTGCTATTGAAGGCTGATATGAGTGCTTGCATAGCGGATTTCGGACTCGCGTTGATTTTCCACCCTGGTAAACCATGTGGTGATACTCATGGCCAAGTGGGTACCAGAAGATACATGGCACCAGAGGTACTTGAAGGAGCAATCAACTTCACCCGGGATTCTTTCTTGCGTATCGACATGTATGCCTGTGGACTCGTGCTGTGGGAACTAGCTTCAAGATGTACCGTACAAGACGTGAGTTCTTATTATTAACTTAATAGTTCATTTAAAATAATTTGTTAATCCAGAAAGTTTAAAACGATGCGGAAGATCATTTTCGACATTAGATAATGATTCAGATTAGCGTGATTGACTCTTGTTAAAAGACATTAACAATTTATCATTTTAAATATACTATTAAACTGTTTGATGAATAAATTGCTAAGAATGAAACGTTTTACTTTAATTTAAAGTTATTTTTGCATGGATTTTTCAATGCAACAAATGTATTACTTCACGATAGTATTCGTTATAATTTTTGAAATTCAGAACAATAATTATTAGTGCAGCACTGGTACAAGTCTCGAAATCATCAAGGATTTCGACTTTACGATGAAACTTATAAATGGAAATTACACGTTCTTTTTTTGTAGGGACCGATCGGCGAATACAGATTGCCTTTCGAGGAAGAAGTTGGCCTTCATCCTACACTCGAAGACATGCAAGACAGTGTTGTCCACAAAAAGGAAAGACCATTGATATTAGAAACTTGGCGCAAGCATCCGGTAAGATTTTTTATTAAAACGATCGCTTCTTTTTTAAATTTAGATGAATTTGATAATAAAATATATAAATCAATTCGGTAACCTACTTTCCTTTGAACTGAAATACAGTGATGTATAAATACGCCGGCTCTTTGTTTTAAGAAATTGGATTTCAAGCACGTCATTGCAACGTTTATTATCGACATTCTGACATTACCGCGTACTATAAAGTAATAATTAGTTATTAGAAATTAAAAAGTAAATTAAATTTGCGATCAAACGATTTTCAGTAAGATCGAATTAATTTTTTGTAAGTCTTCAATATTTTCTTTATCAATATCGAGTTATTGATAGCCAAAAAATAAATGTTTAAAAAACCAAACATTAAATATTTTATAGGGTCTATTGGCATTCTGCGACACGATGGAAGAATGCTGGGACCATGACGCAGAAGCTCGTCTGTCAGCATCATGCGTAATGGAACGAGTAGCGTCGTTAAGCCGAAGCATGGTACTGAATTCGTCTACGTTGATTCGCGTGGACAACACAAACGAAACCCTTGGCACGAAGGAGTCGAGCATGTAGGCACGTGTACAAATCGGCACAATTGAGTTCTCTTGAGCTGTCATTTTTATTAAATTATGTCCTTTGGTGGTAACGACGAGATTACGGAGAAAATTTATTATTGGGAAAATGTTCTGTAGAATTCTGCCTGACTCTTTTTTTTTGTTATATTATTCACTCTCCGCGATCATATACGTCAATGGGAAACAATAACGGCATGTAGCCATAGTGCGCTGACTTGCGTGTTGCTCGTTTTAATTCCCCATTTCGTAGCTTCTAGATAACCAATGCTGCCGTTTGAATATTAACTTCTTCGGTAAGCCACACCTATCAAGCGCGTTTCATCGTTTCTCCCGTGTTGGACTGTTCATTTTTTTTTCATTGGTGATTACGTCGCACGCACGATGTCGCTTTGTTGACTGACCTTCGACAAAATATTTAGCTGCCAAAAATGCCACTATCGGAAATGGCTAGCGAAATAAGTCTTTTACTGACCTTGAATAATGTACATATTGTTTATTTTGAAACAATCGTGTATATGTATAATTTCGTTTTTAAAGATAAATCCGGATGTTTGAAATTTGTTGTCCAAATTGTTATATAATGGCTTCACTATTGATGAAAAATTTATTACCGACTGTTACTTCACTGCCTCGAGACTTATCTTCAAGACTCTTCATTGATAATACGTCAAATTGAACTTAGTCAGCCAAGTGTTTGTTAGATATTTGCTCATGAAGTAATTTCAAATGGCCGATAATGATTCACGCCACACTCTTAAAAGTTTTACCGAGGAGATAGCGTTGTAGTTGGTAATATTCGTTTGTTTTTCTTTTTCTTTCTCGATACTAGAATCAATCAGTCCGAACTATGCAAAAATAACAATCTCATCTTACAAAAAAATATCGCATGTCCAAGTATTCGATGGATAAAAACAAAGTCGATTAAAGTGGCATTCCTTTCTATCCCTTAGTTACTCGAATGTTAATGGTGTGTCGTTATACTATATCATAGATTTATAGCTTATTATATTATATATAACTCGATGCTTTGTAAATACCTACAACGATAATAATCATATGAAGTGTACATTTATAGCGACTTTTTTAAAAAGCCTAACAATATATCGGATACAATTATATATAAAAATGTTACATCTGCTTTTCTCGTGAGCTGTATCTTGATTCCCATTGACGCGCAAGCCACCGTGAAATTTTTGAGAAAGTTATAACCACTCGAGGCGTACTCGTTTACAGTAAGCTCGACCGCAATGTATAACAATCGGTTTCGATGAAACTAATTCACATGGTACAAAGACATTTTCTTTTTCTTTTATGTGTAATATTATATAGATTTTCGTTCGTGCGAGTACGTATCGTTATGTATGACTTTCTTGGAGCAAGTAGAGCCAAGAGACA
The DNA here is from genome assembly GCF_024137745.1 of Phymastichus coffea. Classification (NCBI taxonomy): domain Eukaryota; kingdom Metazoa; phylum Arthropoda; class Insecta; order Hymenoptera; family Eulophidae; genus Phymastichus; species Phymastichus coffea. Next base: position 143,458 of record NW_026706949.1, on the reverse strand, counting down.
GAGAAAAAGACAAAGCGAAGAGATACACCGGTGAAAAAAGAGATGAAGGTTTATTACGATGTACCTGGTAGGCAAAGCCGATCTATTTGGTATGGACACGGTTCTCTTCGTAAAAGCGAGAAATTTTTTGTACGTTCCGAGATAATGCGAGAATCCTTGACTGGTGTAAGCTGTACAAAAAAATACGAACGCAATGTCCGCCCTAAACATTTTTTACACTCTCACACGTACATATGAAGGGATTTAATCATCGACGATTCTTCGTTCGTCTTCCAAGGTGCGCAATATTCTCGCTTTTTTACTTCCGTTGTAATCCTTAGTTAGGACGCTTATATGTATCTCTCACTGACTTTATTTTTTTCGTTCCTCCATTTTTATTGTAGTATATGAAGCGTGTCGATGCTATTCGCGTGTATTTTTCATGTCGAAATGCACAAAGAAAAAGAAAATAAAAGTTAGGAGAAGATATGTAGGTTGAGGGAGAGGGAATAGGAGGCGTGGATTATTTAGAGCTTTATACATTTTAGAAATCGACGCGCGTGCCAAAAAGCCAAGCAGTTAATCCAATTGAAAACGCCGAGCTTCTCTATTTGGTTATACCATGCGAAAGAAGAAAGACTCGTTAAGAATGTTATTGTATGACGATTATAAGTATATATCAGAGAGACGAGGGTGAAGCAAAACGAGGTGTACCTAATACAAATAATTATCGTACGATGCTCATTGAATATTATCGTATAATAATAGATAATAATTTTGTCGACGTTACAAAAAAGAAAAAAAATACAAAGTGTGTGCGAGAAAGAGAAATGTGTATATCGATTGTGAACACAACAAAAAATATACAAATATAGGAGCTTTTTTTTTGAATATAAAGCCCCAGACATATCGGACTGTGGACGACAAGTACGACATGCATATTTTTTACCAGCTCGCGATCATATTAGGGTAGAGCGACAAATGTGTATAGACCAGTCGAGCAGTTGTTGTTTCATTTTATTTTTATTTTTTATAAACAGGAAAAAAAAACGATATGATTTCCGTATGGAAAATCTAAAAGACTACCAGTTCTAAATTTTACATAAATGATTTATATGAATGTTGTAGTAATTGTTAAAAAGCTGTTGACAAATCCGCATTACTAAATCATTATTGCGTAATATGTTCCGTTCTTTATTTGTATATTGTTACACGTATGATAATGAATTTTTGTAATCGGTATTGTGTTTATCGATCGATATTTTCGAATCAAAAGTGATGATGACTGCTCGATATTAAATTATTTAGCTAAACGAAGAGGGACGTACACATCCACCGATTCTAGAAACTGTCTAATAATTTATCAGTACTGTTTATCAATGTTAACCAGAGATTGATCGGGCTTATTAGTATAATTTTTATCACTCATGAACGAGGAGTAAAAAAATTACTATAGCAAGTTGGCGTACGATGAATTTTTGTAAATATAAAAAAACAAAAAAATATAAGTTCGGTTATAGGGTATAATTGCTGTTAATTTTGATAAGTTGTAAATAATACGTTTTTCGTCGATCAATTAATATCGCTTTGATGAGTTTTTAACTAAAAAAAGGGAAAATCTTTTTATACACTTTTACAAAAAAAAAAGCAAAAATCCGAAAAAAATGTATGTTCATACCGCGTGCGCGTGTATAGTGGATGGAGCCTCCGTTAAAACTTTTCCGTTCGCGACAAACGTCAAATCGTAAATCGTCACGTAAATGTCCAATTATTTTTTTTCACCGAGCGGAATGAAACTTGTCTGTGATGAAATTCTCAAGCCAGAGTACAATTTTTAAAGGGACAATTTTTATACATTGAAGAAAGGAAGCCAAACACTATATCGTTTTATAAAAAGAAAAAATAAACGCGCTTTGTCCACGAATGAAAAGAAAAAATAAGAATATGTAGGGAACGGGATAGTGTACACGGAAGGTTCTACTCGTGATCGATTTAACTAAAAATAAAATCCGAAGTTAATTAAACGTTAGCCGCGCGCGCGTGATTACTCGGTCGGATCCATCTCTGGTGCGGAGTTGTGTATGGAGTTGATTTTTTTAATATTGCGAGACTTGGCTTGAGTCGAGTTTACGGAACTGAACACTCATCAATTAATTAGATTTTTCTCTTTTTATTCTTCTCTTCAAAACTATCTTTATGATTTTTATCCTATCGTAATATATACATTACGCATGCATACACATATTATCTATAACGTATAACTGCGAACGACGGTCGAAAAGAAAAACTTGTTGTTAATCTTAGGTAAATTAAGCGAACTATCATTGAGCAATTTGTTTAATAGTTATTTTTTATGAATACAAAATAAATTAAAAATACAAGGTAAAATGATTGCAAAAAATTATCTGCTATATATATACACATATATATACACACATATACATATGAATATACGTGTGTGTATATATATATATATACATACATATATATATATACACATACATATATATACATATGAATATACGTCGTGTATCGGAGATAAGAAGATTAAACAAATAAAAAAAGACCATTTTTTTAGCGTGTATCCTTTACCAATGTGGTATAATGATGCAAAGACTTTGATGATCGGATGAATGGTTTTTTGTCCGCACCTAGTCGAATGTAGGTTGACTGTAAATAAAATTTAAGATACAAATTTAGATTATCTCTTTTACCCTCTCAATACCTGCGTACAATAACTGATTATACATTATTTGTATTAAGATTCTTTTAAATATTCAGATTCTTGAATTAAAAATGTTATCTGTAACCAAACATTCAAATTTCATTTATTATAACAATTGATAAAACATTAACTGAAATAATTCTTCTCTTTCAAGTTTGATATTGTTTTTAAAACTAAAAATTATAGTATAAATATTTTATTCATTGTAATAAAGGATTTATAATCAATATTTTGTTTAAAGAAAACGGTAAAAGGAGTAAGTAATTTTAACGAGGAATGATAGAAGAAAAGTACCAGATTTAATGTTTGAGATGAATTTTATTAGCTTATTACTCCTTACTTCTGCCACATGCCGAGGAATACACAAAGCGAGTAAAAAACACCAGACGCCCAGTAATCGAGTTGTAATCTTTTAGGCGCTGAAGCTGCTTTTATTTATTTTTATAATACTATTATGCCTCAAAATTTGTCATGATCATCATCAATAAAAACAAATCATTCAAAAATAGCCTAAAAAAGGAAAAAAGGTACAAATAATAAGAAAGTCACATAATAATATCAATCACTTGTGCGCCGCGGATAAATAAGGAGCGTGTATAACAAAAGAGAAAAAAATTATAAGATAGAAAAAAAATGACAATACATATGAATGAAGAGTAAAATATCCAACCGGAGATAAAATACTCTTTTATGTATCGAGAGACGCGCACTGGTCATGTGCTTTTAAAAATGAGTCGAGGAATATGAAAAAGTAGAGGATAGGGAAAACGCAAATATTCCTGCTCTCTTTTTCTCTCTCGAGTTTTTCTCCGCCGGAAATGTCTACAAGCTATCATCACAGTTACATTTATACATAATATAATAATACATTATATAAGTTATTACTCGTTTTGTCAGCACTAATCATAATAATAATCTTCAACTGCTATTTCATCTCCTTATACTGCCTCCTTTTTCTCTCTGTATATATGTACATCATGGTTATAAATAGCTGTATGCTCGTATTATTAAATACATTCTGGTTTTTTTCTTCAAAAGCTTACAAGTGACTAGCCACTATACTCACTTTATAGTAATTCGTTTTCTAATTTCTTTTTTTCTTTTATATAATACCTTAGTCATTATATCTCTTATAATAATAATAATAATAATAATAATAATAATAATAATAATAATAATAATAATAATAATAATAATCATAATCATCATTATCATTATCGTCATCATAATGATACATAATAACATCGAAATCTTACAGCTATTAAATCTGCTGACTCGATTCAATTAGTCATTTATATATAAACGAAGCGTCAATCTTTCTCTCGTGATAACAGTGATACTTTTTTTGGACCTCGAGCTTTTTTTCATCATCCCCAAGCCACTTTTAAAATACATGCGCCGCCAAATCAATATTTACACACTGCTCTGGGGATACCGCTAAAGATGTTTGTTGTACTCTGCTAAGTTTGAAGCGGTCGAACGCAGTTACGAGGTACGAGTCCCTTGCGTTCACCTCTCGAGCACAATAGCCATTTGTTGTCTACCTCCAAAATTACCTTCAACTTCTCACCCTCTCCAAATGATAAGTGGCCGTCCTCGGATTGTGGTTTACTTGTCAAAGTACGTACAGTTCTGCAATCACACGGAAAACATGCAATATTTTCAAAGTTATTCACGTTGATTGTTTTAAAAATGTTGATGAATAAACAATATTTACAAACTTTAAAATTAATATTGACAACAAAAGTACACAACGTATACTGCTTGCTACCTTAACCATTCAAAAAATATTTTATGATATCATTAACATAGCACGCTCCATCAATATTCATAATACTTGTGTGGAAAAGGATGAGTTATGCTGATCGAAAAATGTAAAAAATTACTCTGTAACTTAATGTTTGGACGCCATAAGTAAAAAGTTCTAATTTGCTAGTATAACTTTAAAACTATAGTCAAGCAAAAATTAAGAAGGAACATTAGAAATAAAATTAGAAAAATACTAAGCAAAACTCAACTTTCAATTTAAAAAACTTTTATCATAGCCACAGTTGTTTGTAAATATTTCGACTCAATTAAAACCTTGAACTAATCTTACTTAGCAGTCTGCTTAGGCGGTTTCGGCGGCGCGGCAATGGAATGCGGCCTTGGGAGTGAAGTAGACGCAGCCCTTCTATGCGGCGACACGGCATTCCGATCCTTGGTACTGGTACCGTAGGTTTTGTATGGCAACGAGCTAGGTCTTATTATAGTTCGAGGTACACCTATATTTTCTTGATCCATTCGACTTGTTCGTCTTGGCGAATCCTTTGGTTCCGGAATCTTTTTTGCAGGTTTAGCGGCGATGCCCATGGGTTTCTTAAGGGATGGAATTCCCGATGGAGATTTGGTGGATTTAATTGGAATAGGAAGATTAGAAATTGTCTTTACGGGAGAAGTAAGGAGTCGTGGGATTTTTGATTTATTTAAGCAGGGAGGATTACGTGTAGGAGAGGATGGAGACGGAGTGGTCGCAGACTGGGCGTTCTCGTCGCGGCCTAAATGCTCCCATTTTTCTTGGAGCTTACGAAACTTGGAGTCACCGGTTGTCTGATTGTCCTCGTCTCTTCGTGAATCTACATAGAAACATCGCCGAATATTACTTCAAGTTCGTTTTTATTAGGAAATAAAGTAATACGAAATAGAACCTACCTTTGTTATCTGCGAGTTTAGACTGCTGCTTCGTAGCAGTTCTTTTGGGACTAGCTCGATTTAGCGGCGAATGCTCGAGACTGTCAGTGTAATCGTCCGAATCATCAAGTCTATCAAAAACATATTTCGCACTTGGTGGTATGTGACTCCATCGCCTCTTAGCCTCTTCCTCGTTCCTCTTTTCTTCTCTATCATACAACACGCAAGACCTAGGCCTTGCAAGCTTCTTTGCTTCCATATTTAGTCCGCTACCCTGACCGAAACTGTTGTGCAGTTGTCTGTACTGATAGAGTAAGTCCAATTGAAACGGACAGAAAGCGAGCGGTTGAAGAATGTTAAGAAAAGCATCTACAACTTCGCGACTGTTTACGCAGCTAAGAGCACCGATGAATAGACTATTGTTACTATAGTGCTTGCGAAGAATCGACTCGCGGGTGCACAAGTAGGCGAACCAAGCATCGAGAGCTCGCAGACTAAAAATGACAAAAAGAGAGAGAGACGTTATGAATTAATTATGTACGTATATCGATTTCAGTGACACACTTCTCAATACTCACTTGAGCAGTCCAAATACGAAAGCGTGAAATTTCAGCATACCCTCGGTTATGAAATCTTCGCCGTTGATCTTTTGTACCAGATCGTTCAGAGTTTTGGTCAACGGGCCTTGTTGTGATGAAGCTTCGACTACTTGCCAAACGCTATTGGCAATTGGACCGAAAGTTGAGTTGAGATGTGGTTTTAATCCGTCAGACATCACGGCATATAAAGCTGGGCAAAGTGCACTCAAACACAATTGTGAGCACTCATTTTTATCATTGTAGCCTTGTCGGCTACGCACTGGCTCGCTATGCCAGAATTTCAATAATGCGTCCACCGCCTTGTTTACTGACCATATCATTTCTGAAAATATAGAACATAACAACATTAATATTTTAGTTTTATTACAATTTATTTCGGTAAACAAAGAAAGCTTTCATTACTTTTTTTCTCTTCTAAATCTAGAGGCCTTAGCTCCATATTTTCAGATTCGCTCACGTTCAAGCGATCCTTCTCTCCCATCAAAGTCTAAAAAAAGGGATCGTACACGTATTAATTAAATAATTTACCATTTGTTGAATTAATGAATAATGTCAAGAGATAGATATGTATGTCTACATACCTTATCGTCCGTATATTTTTTCTGTCCATTGACAGCGAAACTAACAGTCTTTTTCTGTGAATCAGCCATGTCAATCATCTTAGCCATGTCCTGATTCATCTTGAGCGCGAGGAACCTCCTTACGCAAGAGCGCAGTTTCATATCCGCATCATGATCACTATCGCCGTCGCTGCTGTGCGATGACAACCCGCTGCGCCTCAGAAATTCCTCCAGCTGTTTGACATCTTCGTTGCTGCTCTCAAGCTCGTTATTATCCATTCCTTGCGATCTGTCTACAATCGCAAAACAAACATTCCATTATTTTTCTTACAAAAATAAAAATCTGTTCGATTTATCAAACTCGATATTGACCTTTCCGTATAAAACTGAAACAAAAGTCTAAAAATAATCAACAATCTCATTTCTCTTCCAATACCATCTGTTCATTAAAAAAAAATAACATACCGAATCGCTGTCTCTCTTCAGCTTCATCGATGTCCTTCTCCGAGTCCATCCTCAACAACTGCAGATCATTGTTCATGTAATATGGTTCTTGCAGTGACATCCGTTTGTTTTCTTGACTGATAGCTTCTACCTCCGTGAGCTGACCCATCTCAAACATACTGCAACGTTTCGCTCGATTCTTACGCAGAATACTGCGGGGAAGTGGAGGACGTGGTGGTGCGGCATCGGCACCCTGCGGTAAGGAAATGGAACGTTTGGGAAGGACTGAAGCGTTAGGACGTAGAATTTGACGAGCCGAGTGCATCTTTTCTTGACCGTGAAGGGAAGCTTCGGAACTAACGCTATCGTAACGATAGAGATAGAGTGGGTTGTTGCCCTGTGGAATAAAATTATGCTTATTGATGAGAATACTTTTTTAATTACTCTTCCATTGGATATCTTTTTCGCTTGCACATATATAACTTAATGGAATCTGTGTTTGCTATCTGCACATTTTTTTATCTTTCGCGGATGAAAACTGTCGCGTTTCAATGCATATACAATTAACAAATATTATCATTTGTAAAAGAGTTCATTGAAGGTAGTTTATTTTATTAACCGACGTAAAGATTTAAACATTATCATTACACCCAGTAGGTACAAAGAAACTCACCAAAGCACCATTTTCAGAGTTTTGCTGATTAGACGACGAGTCACTCAAGATGGTAGACGAGCCTCTGTAACCAGACGACGGCTGGGTAGCAGTGCTGCTACTCGACGATACTATGGTATTCGGAATTATATCGCCCAAGGTTTTCTTCCTGTGTCTCATGGGTGGCGAGAGACAGAATAATGGTTTTTTCACTTCTTCGCCAATAATCTTCACTTGCCTCGATATTTCTGGTACATCATTAAGCACCTTCCTGTATTCCGTGGGTAACAAAAACGTCAATGACTCCCAATCTTTTACGTGTGAGAATCCTTTTTGTTTTAGTGCATCAATATCGTTGCAAGAGAATGGTCTGCTCGGCTTGTTAATTCGTTTGCCGTAGTTTTGTGGTTTGAGTGAGACACTATCGAAACGCGTTTCCGATGTGTTGAGGAATGACAAATCTGGTAAAGTATAGTTAGGATAAACAACGTAAACTGGACGTTTATTAACCATCGTTTCATGAAATGGGAAACCATTGCCCGAGCTACTGCTTGGCGATGGATAAGCCAGAGAGGTTTGCACGCTGTTGTCTTCTACTTCAGTCATCGCCTGGACACCAGTAGTAGTTGTAGCGTTTATCATCTCTTTTTTTCCTTTAAGACTAGTACTTTTGTCGATTGATGACGCAGACCTCGATGTATTTAGTAAATCCTCCATCGATGTCGAACAATTCGACATCTTCTTTGGCATATCGTCGGTCTTAACCCACTTAATGGCCAAATCGTTATCTGGCAAGTTTGCAGGCTGCTGCTGCAATTGCCGATGTATCTGAGTGTTATTCGTGGCACTCTCGCTGTTGCTGCTGATAGGCCAACCATTCTCACTCGCTGAGTCGAATGTTAGACTCATACCCTCGGTACTCATACTCTTTTGCTTCATGAACAAACGAACAAGGCTCATATTTTGAAGTTTTTTGTTGGATGATAATGTGTTTCCCACGCTGTCTGAGCTTTCTTCATCGTTCATCGAACGGCTCATCATCGAACCCGAGCTTTGAAAACGACCACTTCGGCTTGTTGTCTCACCTGAGTCGACCTGTGAAATAAACTTTTATTATTTATTAGGAATATAAAGTCATTGAGTGTGGGTTATCTTATCGCTCTGTGCTGCTACGCGTGATTATTCAAAGACAATTTATTCGTTCAATCATGAATTCTACAGTTATTGATTTATTTTAAATAAATTATAATTTTTGAAATGGATCACATAGATTTCGTTTATCAAGCTTAAACACATTAGTTCAATTAAAAACAATTAACAATAAAAAAACATAAATGATTTTAGCTCGACAAATATATTTATCTGCATAATCCAAAAGTTCTATACATACAAACATACCGTAACGACCTAAAGCTTCAGAATTCCCATCTCCAGGCAGACTTACCCAGACAACAAACACACGCCGTGCTTATCTGGAATTCCCTTGCTAAGAACGAATTTCGTAACGCAGCTGCACTTACCGAAAAGTTGAGAGGCATCTCGACGCGTTCAAGTTCTCTCGCATGATTGAGGTCCGGCAAGCTTTGACTTTTGCTCTTATTAACGATAAGAGTATTGTTAGTCGAAACATTAGACTGAAGGAAATTTGGTGTTGTATTATTGTTGCCAGATGGATGACGAGTCATCGTTTTGCCCACCGATGAATTCTTCAAGTTACTCCAGGTTGTGTAAATTTTCGAATCCGAGCATGCCATGTCCAACATATTTTTGAAGTTGAGCGTCGTTTTATCATAATAGGACGATGGCGTCTCGTAGTTTTTTTGCTTGTCTGGAAACAGTTGTCCTATGCCTGAATGATGGGCATTGACAATTACGTTTGATTGTGTGCAAACGCAAAATTTACTTCTATTACTTCGCAAATTATAAAATTCCAAGTTTAACGAATTCGATATTTTCCAACTTGAGCTTCCATTTACGTAAGCCTCGGCAGGTAATGAACGTTATTGTTAATAAGATTGAGCGCGTAGTTGCGTAAGCAGTTGCCGTCGTCGGTTGTATATAATTATTTGCCTTCACGCGTTTAAATAACGAACTGAAAATTATTATAGTCGATCGCTGAAATTTCAATGATAAGCAGGAAGTTTTTACCTGAATCAATTAATCGCGAATCTGTCAGTAATTAGATTCGAATCCGATCTCACATGATTATTTCGTAAAATAGGCCTTAAGATAAATACACACCTTGATTATCAAAATCCTGTGAGCCATCGGAATACATAGCGATGCTACCCTCGAAAGCAATGGTATAATTATTCTTATTATTTGTCTGGCACGTGATAAGCATGTCTTCGCAATCGAGTGAATCAACGCTATAACTGCCTCCTGGTGGCAATACCGGCATCTCCTTCACTGGTGAAAACAGCAATGAAGACTTGCAGATGGATATGGTGTCGGCTGTCGAGCATGCCGAGTCTTCACCCTGCAGAAAGAAAGAAAGCGTGAAAAAATGACCACGTCGACGCTGGCGCGCGGTTAAGTAGAAAGCGCATTTTTTTTATTCATTTTGTATTTTCAGTCTTTCGTCGTCTGAACTCTGCCCTTTGGGATTTTTATTTTCAGCCATGCTTCTGCGAGAGGAGCGAGACGAAACATTAACGCGTGTAGAGCAGCTTTGGCGTGACATGTTTCGCAGAAAAACAAAACATGAATTTCTTTCTTGTGAAGCTTCGCAATACATTGAACTTGGCTGTGTTGAGAAACTAGGTATACACGTGAAAATAAAATGACAATATCGATAGGCGATGCGCTATTCAATCTTTAAGACATATGATATCGAGATATATTGTGATTTTTTGCTGTTGCTTGTTGACCTTGCTGAACTTCTTTCGTATGAAACTGCACTCGCTTCGATTAAAATTACAGCCATGCGCTTTTTTACAAATATACATTTACACTGGTTCCTCGGCACGATTGTTACTGCAAAAATGTGGTTTATCAATTACAAATAAGAATTTATCGAAAATATATCTTGAAGCTAATTTTAATGCAAGCTTCTGGAAGAACCCCACATTCTTAAAAAGGAGAACATATCGCACGCACACAATAATATATATAGAAGATAGTTTGTAAAGCTTCCAGGAAGAGGCATGCAGAGTGTATGTACGTATGTGTGTGTGTGTGCGCGCGCGCGCTTGAGTCTCTATAAATAAATATAGTGAAATATTTCGTCGACGACATCGAACAAAAGGGCAAGAAAAGCCAAACCATCAAGTAAGAGAGTGCGACGTGTGACTCTTTGCCAACGCAAAAGGGCAACAACGGCTAACGTGTACCTCCGTATTTTTAGTATATACATGTAATGTTATACATCAATTGTAATCCTGAGATATAAGCCAATACGAGAACAACGATATAGAAACATGAAAAAGAAAAAAACTCAGGAAGCAGCATGTGTGCGAAACAATAATCGGTTTGCGCATATAGCTTTCAAATAGAGAGAAAGAATGCGTGTGTGTATATATGTGCGTGTGTGTGTGTGACGTTCGGAACGATCTCGTACCTGGCTGCTAGCTCGAGGACTTATGGACGAACTGATGTCGAGTTTTTCCATCACCGAGCCAGATATACTGGCATATCTTTCACGCTGGTAGTTAAACTGCCATGAGTGGGATAAATTCATTAGAGTCCTTATCAAACAGCCAATTTTTAATTGTTTTTTTTTCTTTTCTTTCCCAAATTTACAAAGTGCAACATTGATTGGATATTCACTTTTGCTATACAATTTTATTTGCAGTTTAACATACAGATTCTTAGAAGTTTTTATGTGCTTTATATCCACTATTAAGGTTGCAAACTAATAGATATGATAATCATTCACAAAATAATAATCTTAAAAGCTACAAACTCACTTCAGAGTGTTGTACGGGATCAGTACACATAACAGGTAGAGCAGTCAGTAGTGTGTGAATATCTGCAGTTCTGAAGCTTTCCATGTCGACCTCAGCAAGATTGGCATCAATATTGCGAGCCAGGTCATCGTAGTAACCTAAGTCATCTTTAGTATAGGAAGCAGATAGAGACGACAGTACGCTAGGATGTACGTGTAAGCCTCCATCTCTGTAAATCATGCAATAGGCATATTGTCAAAGCACCTTGGATCAGAAATAACAATGAAGTAGATTGATGTAAGCACAAGTGCCTGTGTGTCCATGTGTGTATGCTAATTTTATGTGAAAGTGAACATTTGTAACTACCTGTAGTCAATGAACCATTGGTAGTCCATGTTGTCTTGAATGAACTCTGAGCCAACCAAGTCTAGTGGCTCATTTGCTGGATTAGAATTGCAATCAGAGCCTGGAGTTTGTGGATCCTCCATCATTGATGTTGTTTTACTAGCCCCTATAAAATAAAAATTCACAAAGAATATTAAAAACAGCAGTGATTAATTGTAAAAGCTTGGAATTTTGAAATTATATGAACACCCATGACAACAATTCACTGTCCTTAACTGAGCAATCAAAATATTATGATTTTCGGTATGAAAAACCGTACGAAAATTCGTTTCAAATAGACGGGCTGTTATCATATAATCGGCTACTAAAAAGAAAAAAATTTTTTCCCAAAATGAAAAGATTGCAGCAATTGTTACTTTCATTTTGCTACCATGGAAAAAGTGTAGGTAATCGCACAGAGTAACCAAGTGCTAGCGTTTAAAAATTAATCGAGTGTTTGAAAATGATATCATTCTTTCAAATAGCCGCGGTGAGATTTCCCGATGAAGCTTATTTACAAAAGCAGCTGCCGGATTCGTTGTATTTTTAAATCCTAAACAGCATCTGAGGCATTAAAAGTCTAATGTAGAAAGCACATAAAAAAAGCAATACATCCTATCTCTTCTTTCTTAAGCAGAACATTCCATCGTACATAATAGAATTATAAATCGGATCTCCCGTATGATTAGCACCATGTGGGCGGTCGTTCCTCACGCACAAATCCTGACGTCAGCTTTTACAACAAAGCACATAAGCAAACACCCACTGTTAACAAACGAAAGAAGAAAAAAATTGTGCTGCGGCGCGATCTACATATGCGAATCGTGCCAATACAGGAGAATATAGAAAGCCCTCGTTTGATATATTGTTGTTTCGAAACTCGCGCCACAGATTTTTCGTTCTAAAACACGCAGCTGTTGGCTCTTAGACTTTCCAAATAGAGTAGTACTTTCGATTTTCTCGCGCGCGAGAGTGTGCAAGGAGAGCCTCATTCCAATTGCCTTATAAAATGTTTCGGTGTTGTCTAACCTTTTGTGGCTATACAGCATCTCTGTTAGATGATCATTGCTCTGCTGCTATGACTTCCTTCTACGTGTTTTTAAAAGAAAAATTGATTTAAATTAAAAACACGGGGAGTCACGCACTTTCATAACACACACACACATACACACACACACACACCCATACACGCACGAGTCGCGACTCGTACAAAATTGAAGAACTACACTGAGCTCTGCTCCGCTCGGCGAGCCGTCACTGACTACTGCTAGAGCGATATCGAGGAGGCAAAAACGCGAGGAGTGAGGGTAAACTGTGACAGAGCGCAGCAGTGGAAAGAGAGAGAGAGAGAAAAAGAGGAGAGGTAGCTGCTGCTGGCATAGACTTACATGTTGTTAGATTTGATTTCGATATACCGGAGGTTAATATAGATAGGTGTGATTGAAAAATATATTGGCTTTCAATGCTGATTCGCAGAGTATTTCGCGAGTTGATCATTTATATGGAATACGCTATATAGAGCATTATTCTGGAATCTACTCTCATTCCAAGAAATTTGATATGCTCTTGGGGATTGAAATTTCTTTGTGATGAATTGTATTAATTTTCGAACGCGTTCGAATTATTAATGCGAATTCAAGGTAGGTATATTATGTGTGTGCTGTGAGAGGTAATCGTTGCGAAAATTGACTGGTGGCAGCTGCTGTGCATAATGCACAACTACTCTACGATTATATTTTTTTGCACACACGCATCCATTAACTCGGGAATTTTGGAATGCCGTTTGAAAATGAATTGCTATTATCTGATTACTTTAATACTTATTATAGTTGTACAGAAAAGCTTAGAGTATCTTCGAACACTAAACTTTATTCGCTTTGTATGGCTACATATGATCACGCGCAATGTGTGCCGTGTGACTAAGAATTTTTTCACATTGCAAAGGGTAGGAGTACAACACGTGCCAACCGATCAACGAATTCAGTCACTTTATAGTCTGTCGCGTGTACCGATTCCCGCTGAATGCACAAGTATAATCGGAATTCTCATTTCTACTCTTTGTAATAGTGTCTACACGATGGACGTGCTTGGAGTTGGTGAATTTCCATGCCAACGGTAAACACTAACCGTTTTACGGTAGTTTTGTTCCTTGACCGCGTAATCTTTTTTCGGTAATATGGCTTTCTTTTACGCGAATCAATAAAAATTGCAGGCTGTAATAACAAAGAAGCCTTGGTCATAAAGAAAAACACGTCGGTCATCCGTCGGCGATGAACTTGAGAATTACGCGGAAGATAATTGCACTTAATTAGCGAGTTCAGGCAGGAATGAGAGGTATGCATGAAGTACGGGACGATCCAGAGAGCTCCTCGAGAGACGAACCACAGGTTTTCCAGTGTAGGTGACCTTGTTAACGCATTTTTCGCTGTCGACCGAAAGCGATAGCGCGTTTCTCCGACGCATTAATAATCGTTCTTCCTTCCGTGGTGAGCTCGTGCGTGGATGTTGTTAATTGTGCGTGCAAAGCCTGCGCTCCAAATGTTTGATCGTGCCTTTAGATGCGAGCAGCTAGTTGTTTATATCGAATAACAAAAAATACCTGGAGTACTTATCTTTTATCTGACTTTTATTGTGACTCAAGAGCCTTCGAGGAATAAAGTGATAAGTTCGACGGTCGAGCGCGCACTTCGTATAATCTATATTCATCAAATTCTTTATGAAAATTTTAATGCAACGGTCTATTACACATCCGCCGAGCAGAAGCATTGCATCAGATACGCGCGCGACTTCGGCGTGTATACGTGGGCGTATTATTCGCGCCATGAAAGGGAGGCATTCATATTATACTCTCGTAATTATTTCTCAACGATGAAACGATTGTTGTTTTTCAGCGAGCAACAAGACAACGAAGAAGAAAGCAGCCTTACGTTTCCTGCATCTGCGTCTGTAGCGACGCTGCGGTCGGGTCCTCGCGTTCTCGGCAACAACGCGCCTTTTATCGTCGTCGGATCTGTCGACGACAGTCAACTCCTCAGCGATTTTCATGATGACGCACATCAGCAACATTAGCATCATGTCGTCGATCTTGCGGGCGGCAAGGAAGGTATTGTCTACCCCCTACACCACTCTTGCAACACTGTCTATTTTTTCCGCAAAGCACGCGTCACATGAGGACGTCCATATAATCGTTTTTTCTTACTTTTTCTTTTAGATGGAAAACGTATTTCTTAGCAAGTATTTGCGATCGATGCTGCGTATAGGTTCTCTGGATCGAAGGTAACAGATTGAATTGCATTGCTTATTGTTCTTTGATACTTTCATACGGGATGTAAATCTCTCGCGCAACTTTTCGTGCCCACAGGCGCTTTTCGCATCAATGACAAGCCCCCGGTACAAAGCTAATTGAAAGATTTCAGAGTAGGATTCCAATAAAAACAACCGTAATGTAAGCGGTCTCGAGAGTCGCACCATAAAAATTACCCACTCGCACACAATGCTTGAACGTGCTGTGCAATAACGGAGCAGAAAAGAATCGACGACAAAAGTCGATTTGAATATTAAAATAGCCAACGATTTGCGTAACTTTTGCGTATAGCGCGCGAACACAATAAGTTGGCAGGAAAAGTGGCGTGATCGCAAAGCGACTGGACGATTAGAGCTAAGAATAAAAGTGTCGCGACCGCACACGGACCGCCAGTTCTACGATCGTGCAAGAATGAAAAATTCGTCGTCGCGTGGGGACGCGATTCGGAGAGCGGCTTGTCGATGCTGGATGCATCCGTCGATGAAGCTGTCTCGACGGTTGGCGATAACGAAAAACAAAAACAAAAAGCGAGACTCGGAATTAAGTTTCGCGCAACGACGCGATCGTGTCCCGTTACGCCGATAACCGGCGAATCTCTGGTGCGACAATTTCCGGGTAGGTGAGCCGAGGATCGCACGCGCAAATTCTCGTCGCAGCGGCGCGTCGTGTGGCTCGTTCGCGCCGCCCGCGCACATAGCTCCGAGACCTTTAGCTGCAGGCCAGGCGTGCGTGCGAACAAGAGTCGGACGAACGGCGGACGCTCTCTCCGGTACGAATGTCGTGCAGCGAGGAGATAAGAGAGATCCCTCTTGCGGGAGATTATAGCGATGCGCGTAGTCCCTTCCCCCCTCCCCTCGCCCTCGCTCGCTGCGTGCCAGCTTGTTGCTTCGATACAGCCCACGGCTGTGCGATTAATCTCGCGACGTTCAATTTACCAAACAGAGAGAGTCGTCGACTGATTCTTTTTTTTTTCTTTCGACTGCCAAAAATGTGTGAGTGGCGCCACTCGGCTAACATTCTCCGACGCTCACTCGACGACCGAAAAAAATTGCTTAAGTGCAGCGCGAGAGACGTAGAGGAGACGCGATTGCGTCACTGCGCGGACGCGCGCGAATCAAACGCAACGAAGGTTGCTCGCACCGCAAGCTTCCTATCAGCCGTCCAGGCGCGCACGAGTGGCGCGTGTAGGATGTCGCCGACCGACCCCGCGATACGGAGATTCAAAGAGGGGAACCCAGTGTGTGCACGAGTCGCGGCGATGTAAAAATGGTTGGATCCGTTGTAAGTGTGCGCCGAGCGAAGACAGACGCCACGACTGTGCACGCAAGATTTCGCCTCATCCGCGGGCATTTTTCGAAAATTCGATACTCGCGCAGTCTGAAAATAATCCGGGTTAAAACTCGCAATCATTAAATTTAGCGAGGACACGGGCCCGCGCGCGCGCGCACGCACACACACACACACACACACACACACACACACACACACAGCGGATTCCACCGAGCGCGGGAGGGAAGTCATGTGACCGGAGCAAGTGTGATTCAGGCGCGGGAGGCTGCGCAGCGAACAAAGAAGCAGAGGAGAAAGCAATTCGGCTTGATTCGCGTTGATTAACGCGTTATCGCTCGATGACGCGCGTCCTCGGGAGAAGTCGGGCGCTAGGGGGAACTCAGGAGAGCCGTCATCGCCGAGGCAGCGCTCGGGCGATGGCGCCCGGCCGTCGAGGCGAGCGGCCACGTTCGCGCACCAGCTCTCACGGCGGAGTCGCCGGCACACCTCTCGCACTGCAATTCAATCCTGCCACCCGGGTGCCTCTCGCGCGAGCAAGTACGTCCGTGGCGCTGACTCCCGACGTTACTCGGCGCACATGACCAGGAACCCCCGACGAGAGACGCGCGGCGATCGGTGCCGCTCGGTACAAAGCACACACGCGACGCGCACGTAGCTGAAAACCGACTGGCCGGCCGCAGCGCGTTGCTGCGCACGACCCGACACGACGCTCCCCGCGCGCGCGAGAGCTTAATCTCTATTAATAAATGCTCACGGCCTCTCTTGACTGGGGCCCTCCGCAGGCGCATCCGTGGCTCGCTTTACTCTTTGTCTCTCTCTCTCTCTCTCTCTCTCTCTCTCACATGGAGCGGCTAGAGAGGCTCGGTCGAAACTGCATACGTCTATTTAGATCTCTCTCCGCGCCTGTTTTGCGCGGTTCATCCTCCTCCGCGCGCGCCGCCCGAGCGTTTTACGCACCCGAGCCGGTGGCGCGGCGATTAGCTGCTCGACATCGCGACGGCCACCCGCATCTGATCGGGATCCTCGCTGAACGACGACGCAGAGGACATGGTGTCGCTCGAAAAAAAAATTTCGACCGGAGTCCTCCCCTCCCTATTAAACGGCCTACGTATCGCTACGCAAGTCATTGAGGCCAGTATGTAAGTAGTATCCCCGGATACGTTCCAACGTAAACACACGGAATATTAGCCCTCTGTCTCTCTTACACGGTTTCTCTCTTTACTTCTCTGCAGTAAGCCATTCTAATTTTAATCCTCGCCTTTAGCCCGCAGCGCCTTGCGCGCACAGCTGTGTACTTTCGGTAAAGACCACGTCGCAAGGGCTTTATTTCAGTTGCTAAGGGCGCATCGTCACTTTCGTCCGCGATTCGAACAGCCTCGCGTTGCGCGGTGCTCGTCGCTCGTATACCTGGATCAATCGCAGAGTCCCTCGCCTCCTCGATTCGCGCCTCGGCCGAGGAGTCCTCCTTTCGGCCTCCTCGGTGCGCGCGCTTCCGCCTCCGATTCGTAGATTCGCGCCACGACAATGGGACAATGCGAGGCGCCTCGATACGCAACCGCGAGCGAGCTAATTTCGTTCTTTGTGCACGGCCAATGTGGGTACGCCGCGATCAAATGGCACTGGCGTTATGTCTCTCGATGCTCGACTTGCTGGCCGTGTGGTTTTACTTACCGTTTCGATCGTTCCCAGCGCGGATCACCTCGGCTGCCGCGAGCGCCTGCAAAAAATACACACGTACACATACATATGGATATATGTTTATATATGTACAATCGTTGAACGCGCAGAGTTGCCGGGAAGACAGATTTTTTGGAGTTGCCGTCCCTTCGTTCGCCCGAAAGTCCAAAAATACGAATTTCCTCCTCCGGCCTTCGCTAAAAATCGAGCGAGTCAGAGCGCCGCGCCGTGCCCCTCCGAAATTTCCAAAGTACGCCCAGCCCGACGAATTCCAAACTTTGGATATTTTCGGAGAGGCATGCTACCCGAGCGCACCGCGCGGAGAGCGCACGCCTATCAAAAGATGTTTTCGTGAGTCACACGGCCGGAGCCGTATGGAGAAGTGCAACCACGACGAGGGAGGACGCACTCGAGAAAAGGGCGCAAGGGACTTCATTATAATCGCCATCATAATGGGCTTTCTTCTGCGAGCATGTGCGACTCTCGTTCTAGCTGTTCAATTTTTTTTCCATCTTTTTCACTTGATTGCCTGTCGTTCCTGCAACATACTGACACGATCGATGGATTTATAACGAGAGCGGCAACTCGATTCACCCAACTAAAAAGCTTTCTTTTTTGTCATGTACTAAACAGTACTAAATTCGTCTGTGGCAAAAGGAAAAATCGACAAATCATTTACACGTAACCTAATCGGTTGCTGATACCCATACACTTGGAGAAATCTTCTACTCGAATGGACCACATGTACGAGTGATTAATTCACCAACAACTTCATCCAACAGTTTATTTACGCAGGATAGAACAAAAGGTATGCACCTATGGAACGAATCGAGGTCGATCAGCCTCATTGATTCGACTGCCGTCGCTATGTAGGTTAATGTCGATTACGATTGCGCTGTCCTTAATTGTCGAATACACTAATTCGGCATACGCTCGATCCTCGTCTCAGCACAACACACGAAAGATAGACGGGACTAGAATAACAGGCTAACATGTTCATCGCGTGAAAGATGGAGAACGATGCTTATAAGCTCGGGCACGGCGTTCGTTATACGGTCGCGGGACGGACAACGACGGGCCGAAGTTCATTATCCGCGTTGCAAATAGCTCCGGGTTCGTGTGGAGGAACATGCGCGCTTCGAGTCGTCCCGACGAACGAAGCTCGCGCCGAGCGATAAAAGCTACAGCACCGTAGCTCGAGAAGAGAGAGAGAGAGAGCACGATGCCTTTTTCTTTCGGCTTTTGGTAGCGCAGAAAGCGACTACGTTTCGAGCCACCCTCTCCGCATTTCGCATGCAGGATAGGACGAGCAAACAGATCCACAAGATACTCACGTTCATGACTGAAGAGGGGTTGGTTGCGGCACACGCACGGCCGTATATACACTTCGAGGAAACGGCAAAAGCTCTCTGGTCGATATTCGAAGAATTATGCCATGTTAGAGTTCCTCCCCACACTGCTGTGAGTCAACCCTCTTCCGCCAAGGAGGCTTCTGTCTCAGCGCATGCTTTGCGCTTGCTCTCTCTCTCTCTCTCTCTCTCTCTCTCTCCCACCGCTGCAAGAAGAAAATTTGCCGTGTGCTGCAGTGTGCTTTCGTGCGTGGCAATGGACAACGTGCGCATTGAGTTTGGAAATGGTCGCACGAACGTTGCCGCGATCGCGGATACCTGCGCGGACGACGAAAAATGTGCAGCGCGGCTGGCGATACTGCGATGCGCGCGCGAGTCCGAGGCCCGGTAGAGTGCCTCTCTCGGCGACTGCTTTCGCCAATTTTCAGCCGAGGCGCATTTTCCGCGCGGAATCGCCTCCGCTACGAGAAAACCGAAAGAAAGAACGATCCTTGGAGTTGCGTGCAAAAGCGATGCGAGCGCGCAAGCTTTTCCCTTCTGAGTTTTATTGATCGGGGGAAAAGCTGCTCGGCAGTGCCAGGAAGCAACAGATATTACTCTCACGGATGTGCTCCGCGAAACTCACTGACAAGTGTCGCGTAACCGCGTACGCGTTCCCCGACGACCCTCGCCTACCGCGCGGCGACGGCATTTATATTGGATTTTCCCTTGGCGAGGACGATCAATACGACACGCACGCACGGCTCGAGCGACGGAGATCGTTTCGTTGTTTCTCCTCTTCGGCGCAATTGTTTGCGGCACACAGCTGAAGGCTGCGCGTATCGGGAGGAACCGCACCGTATCGATCCGCGAGCGCGGGAGGGTAAAAGAATCGCGCCAAGGCCAGAGTTTTCTTCTCCGTGCGATCACTGAACGCGACGGTTTCGCGCGCCGAGTTCTCTTGTTACTCTCGTTTCCTTCGGCTCGTTCCTCGGCGTACGACCGAGGGCAGAAGCGCGGTGCATACGTACCAGGCACGAGAGCTGCGGGAAGCCTGCTTCAGGCAGCAGACTCGGCAAACGAGGCCATCGCGGAACGCGAGGCGCAGTCGCGCTCTCGTCGCTCGCTCGCCCGCGCCGCCGACAACGACAACGACGACGACGACGACGACGACGACGACGACGACGACGACGACGACGACGACGATGACTCGCTGCACTCGCGCACAAAAGGCACAGACACTGACCGCGTTCTTCTTCGACTGGCGACCGACGACAAGTCCGCACTGGCGAACAACGGGAATGGAGCTTCTTCGACGGAGAATCCGTCCGAGGCTGACGTTGCCGTCGTCGACGCACTGCGCGGTGTGTACGTGCGCTGAACGAGCAACCCACCCCCTCCTCCCTGCCCTGCCTCGAGCGCATGCGTCGTCGCGCGAGCGCCGCCAGCCACCCCCTGCGGCTTCTCGCTCGTCCGGGTCGCCAAAGGGGCCGACCCCCTTTTTTCTTCTTCTTCTCCGGAGAGCAATGCAGTCGAAGGTATTTCTCGCCTTTTGCACTGTGTGCGTGCGTGCGTGCGTGTGGGCGAGAGAGAGGAAGGTGTTGATTGCGAGCTTTTGTTTGCCCAGGCTATAGAAGATGTGCTTCAAGGGTTCGCCTTTCAGGGGTGAAAGATGTGGCCCATTTTCTTCGTCCTGCGGGCTGATAATTACGCGGATGGATAAAATTAATGTGGGCTCGTTTGAGTTTACTTGCCAAAAAACAGCCCGAAACATAACGAGATTCCTTCGAAGCCTCGAGTCGACAAATAAATGCATGTGACGCAGATATTTGTCGGCGAACGCGAGCATCTCTTGCAAAGATGAATGTCTTCCTCTATCTTGTTCTCTTTTTCTTTCTCTCTTGCGCAACTGAACAATGGAAATCTTCGAGAAAAATTAGATTATCAACGCTTTCTTGAAGAGCTCGAAGAAAGTCGCGGATGAGCGTTTGCGGAGATTTCTCTCTCGAACGTCGGCCATAAATGACCATTAAAAAATTGATCAGCACGCGACACAATCTCTTCGTTTTCGAACGCGGAATCCCCGCCTGTTGTGATAGGCCTGCATACGTGTGTTGCCGCAACGAAGTATTTTCGTATCTATATAACGCATACATGTGGAAAGAATGAAAATGAAAACGGAAATCGCGACCCACTTGGCGAGTAAGAAACAAAAAGAGAGACGAAAAAGAAGACAAGCGTGCGAAAGAAAGACAAAAAAATAGCATCGATTTCGTCCGAGAAGTCGGCGACCTGTACTTTGTCGAGCTTCCCCTCTCTTTAAGATTTCGCTGCGAGTAAAGCAACCTACCCGCGACGTATAATGCAATGCAGACACACACACAGCAATTCTATTGTGCAGCTACATTTACATTTATGCAAAACTAAGCGTAATTCCACGCGCGGCGGCGACTGTCTCTCCGCTATAATGATAAAATGTCTCCGTAGGTACGCGTGGCTTTCCGGTCGAGTGTCTTGGCGCCGCAGGGGAACGATGCTCGCGGATTCGAAGGCAAATCACCTCGGCGCTGCCTACCGGGATGAGCGCGCGCGCGAGTCGTTAAAAACTCGTTTCCTCGCTGCTCGGCCTTTTCCTTTTTTGTTTTGGGAAAAAGAAGCGAGAAACGGGATGCCGCGCGACGGCTGTGTGCATAACGGGGCAGTGAATTTGAGAAAGGATCGCCATGGAATTTCTCCCCGAGAGCCGAGTTGAGCTGTCGGCTCTACGATAGGCCGGAGTGCATTGGGCGGACGTCTCTCCTCCCCGCCAGCCGCGAGGAGCGCAACGACGGAAGGACCGAGCGAAGCTCTCGCGAACGCGCCGTGCGGGATTCGGAATTCCCGGCGGCCGACGAGCGTCGCAGCGTGCGCGCGCGCGAACCGAAGCCGCGCGTCGGCGCGAGGCTCGTGTTATTGATTTTTCACCTCGACGCGCACACGCGAAAAAGCTCGCGAGCCCGTAAGGGCGCGATCGAGCGATCGTGCTTGGACTGACTGAAATCCCGCCCCGGTGCGAACGCCCGAATTTTATTGCCCAACTTTCCGAGGGAGGCTTTCCCTTTCCCGCGGGCGTCAGCGGAAAATCCCTCCTCTCCTCCGCTGAACTCGCGACTGCGTGTATTCCGACCTCGACGGAGAGCATTGCGCAATTCGTCGATTTTGACGTCGCGAAATTGGACGCGAGCGAGAGCTTACCGAGGAGAGCCGTCAATTAGCCGAGGTTTTCGCAGTGCGTACGAGCGCAATGAATATTAAAGGGGCGCGAGAGAAGAGCGCGTTGGCACGAGTGCTCGTTCAAGCTTCGATCGACGTAGAGGGGCATATCTTGGCTATCTGCTTTTCATTGCTTAATGAATGATACCGGTGTATAAGCGTGATCGCCGATGGATATAAGTCGATTGTTGGCATCGCAAATCGCGTAGAAAGTCAACGTGAGTTTGGTTTGGAAATCGGGTTGAACAGTAAGCGGGATCAATGATCCGATAAACGGCCCGTGATCCGTTGAGCGAGGAAATGCGATTTCTCCTTAGAAATTACATTCGATGAGCACTCGGTTGGCTGCCTCGTCGTGAGATCTAGCGCGAGAACGCGAGACTAATACAGCTCGATCTTACTCTGCCGGTAACTACGTTGACTCTTACCACTCATCAATAACGCTGCAATTCTTTGCGCGAGATGTCTTTTTATCAACAATTTCCAAACCGAAATACGAAAAAACAGTAAATTGCCAATGTGATATCAAGAATTCAACTCAACTGAAATTACGAATTCAGAGCAGCCGTATTTTGAATTCAGGGTCAAGCGGATCAATGCAATTAAAACAGTTGATTAAAACGACAATGGTCGATGATCATTTACATGCAGCGTTCGAATACTCTTGTCTGAATCAATCAAGTTCAATTATATAACTATTTTGACTCGATTTTTTTCCCCTGTACGAGCGACATTTTGTAATGGAATGCAAATGCAGATTTTCGTTGCATGTTAGTGAGATCAAGGAACAGGATTTTCAAAAAACATAATTTCGCAGGTCATATCCTTGTACCTTAATTATAGGAATTTATTGCTTTCATCGCTAAAAAATTGAATATTCGGATACAAAATAAATAATTTTATAAAAAATAAAAGCCTCATTATTTAGCAGTCGAAGTAATGATATAGTCAGCCTGCGGCAAACGCAAAGCGCGAGCCTAAAATTTCACAAATAACATAGAGGACTTTACTAGAGAAAAATAGTTGTTACGTCGTCAGCGATGAAAAAAAAACAGAAACAAACCTTTCTCGCTTACATAAAAATTTCATGTTCGAAAGAGGATAAAAGTAACCTAACGCAGAAAAATCTTTGTATATATTTACAAAAAAGGAAAGAAAAAAAACGTCACCGGGTTGCACACGGCAAAAAAAAAATAAGCAGGAACGTTACTCCGCGGTTCCTTCCCTTTTTCTTTTTCTCTAATAGTATTACATACCTAAACTAAATTCACATTGCGCGCGACGACGATCGCGTGCTTATATACCTTTCGAAGATGAGTGCGAACGCGCTACGCATCTTCTTCAGGACTTCACAGTACGTTTTGAATACTGTTACGATTGCTTCCTCTCAATAGAACAACATCGACGCTGCGCTCGCGCGTGTGCGCGGCGCGTAGACGAAAGAGTACAGCGTTTTTTTTCTTCGACAGTCAAACTACAATCGGCGGGATATCGAGTGCTGAATTGGCAGTTGTGCGTTTTGGCACTTGGATTTCGAAGTGCAAATGTTTAAATATTACAAAGAGAAAGAAAAACAAAAAAAAAACAAGGTAATAGAAAGAACAAAAACAAGGACAGTCGACGAGTGAAAACGCGATTCACCACCGCATGGAATGTTAGAAGCGTATAAGGAAGTATTTTAAACGTATCGTCGATTCTTTGGTGTCTTCTTGCACCTCCGTTTGCCGAAAATCGCGATAATGCAAATAGTAAGGGTAGCCACGAGAACGGCAGCGACAGCCCAGACGGCTTTACTAGTGTTGATCTTTGGCTTTCGATTTTGCTCGTCGTCGTAATCGTCAGCGAAACCCGTGTCGACTTCCGTCGCTCCAGTCGGTTGAAGCTTATGCAGCGACTCTTTCGGTATGATTTTGACTATCGGCCGTTGCGTGGTCGTGGTGGTCGTGGTCGTGGTGGTGGTGGTGGTGGTGGTGGTGGTGGTCGTCGTCGTCGTCGTCGTCGTCGTTGGCGCGTTGATAACTTTGCGATACTTCTTCTCGAGCTGTTCTAATTCGACTTCTTTGGCGTTGTAATCGCGCGTTTCGCTTGGTTCTTCGTAACTCTGGAAGAACTGATCCAGCTCGAAGAAGTAATTCTCCAGCGAATCTAAAGTGATGGACCGAATGTCCATGTACTTTTCCACCAACACTTTCCAGTCGTTGGAGTGATTTTGCACCATGTTTCTGTAACAGCCAAATATCCATGCACTTGTAGCTTTGAAAAGTTGACAAGAAGAATGGCGAAACTTACATGAGGTCTTTGTTCAAGGAACTTTTGCCGAAGGGAGTTTCCCTCACATTGGTATTACCGAAAATATTCTCGTAGAATTGGAAGGCCATCGCAATTCCAAGTACTTTCCTGTCGAAACAAACGTCACAAGGTCACTTCTCGGCTAGCGACCCATCTGCCATCAGGCGAAAATAAAGGAGGAGAACTTACGAGAGGTAGGGCTTGTTGCTAACAATGTGATCGTCGCTTAAGAACGTAGGTAAATTATTGGTACTAGAAGTCACACATTCGTTTTGCAGTCTGAAAAAACCAAGTGGAGTCCGTTACCTCATCCATCGTCCCGTCGACGGCACAATACACCTACCTATTTTTCCACCAGTCAGACAGCAACGCCTTGGAATCCGACTCGTTTCTCTCGATAGCATCGAGCCTCCATTTATCCGCCGAGTAGTAATAAGCTAATCGTGGAAGCACGTCGAGTGCAGTAATCGCCAGCGAGGTTATTTTAGCTTCCTCCTTGCCAATCGTCTCGTTGATCAGTCCCATTTGTCTCAGCCAAGCCGGACTCGCGGCCAGAAGGGAGAAGAATTCCGACACGGCTTCTTCGAGGACTGCGACAGGCGCGTAAACGTTGGAACGGCGCGTGCGCGAAAATTGGCTCGCGATGAGAATATATGCCTTACCCGAGTATCGATTGAAATCATTGAGGATCGGATTGACGGACGACATCTCCTTCATGAGTATCTTGGCGACGTGCTTGTGCGCCGTCAGGTAATTGGACAGCGACGGCTCGTTGCAGGTCGACACGCGGATTTTACTCGCCAAACAGAACTTGACCAGGCGCGCCGGGCACTCGCCGCGAAAGTTGCTGTCCGACCAGAATCCACTCTCCGGGTTGCCGATCTTCTTGCCGAGGAACTTCTTGCCCAGATCGGAGGCCGGCTTGTACAGCAACTTGCCCATGAGCCTCTGTAACATAGCGCAACGTGATCGTGTCGTCGTCCGGTGCGATTCGGCCAGCGACTATTCGACGAGCGGACTTACGTTCTTCCAGAGATTCTCGCGAATCCCGAAGACGACATCGGGATGCGGTACTACATCCAGGGCCAGGTGTGTCCAATCGCTGCCTACTAGCGAACCTTCAAATTGATCAACGTCAGTAAGCAGGCCTCGCTCATACGTACGAAAGGGACGCGTTCGCGGCTCGCGTACACCCACCGAGCAGATGCGCAGGTATGCTGTCGTTACTGATGCCCGCCGAGTCGTATTTCTCGGCTAATCGTTTCCTCGCGAAGTCCACCATCCTCGTGCGCAGCTCATTCACGCGACCCATCCCGTAGGCGAAGTCCTTGTAGGCGTCCGGCTCGCCGGTAAGCATCTCCCAGTAGCTCCTCGCGTTCGGTCGATCTGCCGCGTAAACATTGCAATTAGAGTTGGCGATCGGGGCCGAAAGCCAGAGTCTCTCGCGTACCGTTCGCCGAAGCAGCCTTTTGAACAAGCTGAAGTACGCTCAAGTAGTCGTCGAGCTGAGAGCTGAACTGCCCGTGCCAAGACGTCCATGCTCTCAGCTTCTCTTCCGCTTTGGCATTGTGCGACAGTAGATAATCCACTTCTGCGAGCGAAACACAAGCTTTCTTGGTATTTCTCTTTTATTTTTCGGGGTCAAGACTGACAACGCGACGCGATAAGAGGCGCACGAATGATTTACCTTCACGGCTGAGATTTCGCGCGCCGTCGTCGTATCTGGCGGTGGCTTGCAGTGCTCGGTTTTCGGTGACGAACGTAGCCAACTGTGTGCAGAGGTCAAATCGATGGCGTTACGAAGTGCGCCGATGTCGCGCGTTATCAAGCTCGCTTTACCTTGCCGAAGTCATCCTCGTCGAGCGCGGCGTCACCTGGATACCTCATCACCGACAGCTTGTAGCCCGATGGCGTGTTGTCCTGCGTCGCGTTCAGCACCGACGCGTCCGTGCTCTCCGACTTTCTGCTCTTCGCGAAGGACAGCGTTGCATCCAGCTGCCGGTCACACGCCACTTTCAAGCTCTCCGGCTCTCGGCAAACGTCATTCTTACGTACCCATTTCTTGATTGCAGCTGGATTGGCGGGATTATTTAGCAGACTCCAGTCGGCATCGGCGAACGGCTGACAAAAGTCCTCGTACTCGAGCTCGTATATCTCAGTTCCGCGATCCAAGTTGAAGTCGCCCACGACGCCGTACCCCTCGAGGCCGGAGGCGGCAGCGAGCGACGCGCCGAGTTTGGCCGACAGCAGCAGCGCGATGCCGAGGATGGCTTGTAGCAAACACCTTCGAACCATTCCTCGATACTCTCGTTTTTCACCTGTAACGAGCCAACCAAGTGCTCTTTTGACGCACGACGTTGGAAGCCAGACGACCTTCGCTGAGATTGCGGCGCACGCGAAGCTCTCGAACGGAGATTTTGCAGGTGCATGCTCGACTTGCGCGCGTACCGCGAAGCCTTCCTTTTGCGGTGCGTCGTCGTAGCGACGAGACGAATCAACCGACGTCGCGCTCGGCCCACGGCAATCAATAACATCAAGCGCGTGTCGAAATTGTCAATCCAATTGAGACTCGTTATATCGCTGTCGCTCCGTTCGCGAGGCACATACGTGCGTCTCATTGCCGTGAGAAGCCGAGCTTTCAATTTACCGAGGGGCGGACTTTCGCCAGGGATTTTCTTCTCGCGTCGAGGAAGGGATTTCCGGATCGGCCGGGATGTCGATGATCGTGGGACGTCGCGGCAGGGAGAGAGAGAGAGAGACGTGTAATTACTTGTTATTCACGAGGTACATCCAGATGCTGATTGTTTTCCGTGTATATTTGGCGTGTTTCTGACAGTTTTCTTTCTTGATGGCTTCTTAAATAAAGATTACACTTATCACTGTACGATAAAGCTATCGACGACCGGATATAAATAATGTTTAATTTATGAAGTGTCGAGAGCATTTGGATCAGCGATTATATGTATTTCGTAGCTCGTGGAAATTTTGGATGATAATTCGTCGGGCTTCGAGAGCGTCGAATCGACGAATTCCTCGAATGAAAAATTGCGAGCGCAGGGTTTCAAAGCGTTATCTCCGTAACCTCGAATTCGGAGCGCGCAAGCTTGCATACGATCGGATTGCAGAGCATTATCAACTCCGTGGTTTCGCCCCCTCCCAAAAATGAAGTCTTACAAGCCATTAGATAAAAAAAAATCGGCGGCACGCGTGCACACGCACAATAAGCATGCGCGCGCGCCGGGATCGGAGATTTCCAGGCGACTGAGCGCGAACAAGCGACGACCTTACTCGCGAAAACCTTTGCGAAAAAAAGGAGTGAGGCAAGCCACGACATAATCTATTCACGCCACGCGTGCGCGCGCGTTTTTTTTTTCCGCGTGTTTGGTCGCGCGCACATCCCGCGTTCGGGGGATAAATTTCGTCCGCTCGCGCCACGCGTTGCGCATAATCTAATACAAAAGACGGCAACGCGGAAGGGAGAGAATCGCGCGCGAGCAATGCTAATTGCGACGGGGATTTGTTCCTCGGGCGGGAAGAAGCGGCGATTCGTTCGGTTTATCAGCTAGCAACTCGAACGACGAGACGAAATTTGAGCTGAGTGCTACTGTTGTCCCCTCGCGGGTGAACGCGATTTTTGAAGGCCCGCAGTGTGACTCGCGAGGCGTACTAAACAAATAAAGCAGCCGATATTGTCTGCCTTGCGCGAGGTACAGCGAGAGATGTATTGTAACTGTGTGGCCAAGTAGTGATGATAGAAAGTAAATCTCAGCCGATCGATGTAGGCTCGACCGCACTTGAGAGTTTGTGTCAATTCGGCTTAACTATCTAATTCATCAACGCGAGCGCGAGCAAAACTGGTTTCTCTCAAGGCTGACAGTCGTTTCTTTTCTCTCTCTCTCTCTCTCTCTCTCTCTCTCTCTCTCTCATCGAGCGCACGCTATCGTTTATCAGCGGCTTTTATATTTAGTTACAAGTGATTTACCGCCGGACACTCGGTACGCGTGGAAAAATCGTTTTTGTAATTAATACCTTTTCCGACGAAACTTTTCCGACCCCCCCCCCCCCCCCTGCTGTGTGCATCTGCCGTACGCCGTAAGGGCGAATCACGTCCTTGCAATTTTCTTTCTCGTTACCACGGTGTGTACAATGGAGCGCGCGCGTCAATGGGACTGTGACACCGTTTTTCTCTTGTAACGCACGGCTCAATTATGTGTTGACCGCTCGAGGGGCGCTTTTGTATCGCAGGGCTTGATTTTTCTTCTTTTTCTTGCAGCGATTATAGTTGGATTTGGCGAGAGCAGGAAAAACCTGCGTGGATTCGTTCGCGGAAATGCGCTCTATTCTTGTACAAAAGTTCGAGAATCGACGAAAACCAGTTTACGGGGCGCAAAAACTCGGCCGCGCTGTAGATAGCAAGAGTCGAGAAAGAGTTTAAAGATTTGGATTAGTCGATTAATAACGTGACGGTTTGCGTGCAGCAAGTTTTTTTTCGTTTTGACTAATCGTTCGACTTCAAGCTATGTACTTTGTTCTCAATTTAGTTGTTTGCGCAGTAAGAAAATGCACGCGATTTTTCCAGTGTGTAAAGACAAGTGAGGTCGCAACTTTCTTGTAACAGAGGCGTCAACTGCTTTTCATGTAAATCACCAATCGGAGTATTTATAGTGATAAACGATCGATTCAAGTGGCTATTTTTTGCCGCGTTAAGCTTTTGTATATAGACGCATTAACAATTACAAATGTGACGCGTATGACGCATATTAATTTGTTGATTCATCGGTATTTGCTACAAAGGCTTGATCCGATAAAATATTTATGCCGTCTTTTGCTCGAAAACAACCGTCGTAAATCCTCTTGCACTTCTCCCGTAAAGAAAAGATACGACAAGGAGAATTCGCAGAAGCAATCAAAAAAAAAAAGGGAATTTCGCAAGAAAGACGTTAAAATTGCAAAATTACACGGTCAAGTAGCAGAAGATTGAAGGAAAACGGAGTTGCAACATTTGGTTAGTGTGCCAAAAATTCTGAAAGTCGCATACGTGTAATGGCGCGATGGAAATTTAATGTGTTTTTTCTCGTTTTCATGGTTTGAGCGTGACATGTGTATAGTAATCGTGACGTAAAGGACAAGGTTTCATGCCAAGTTTGCATTGTAACGCTACACTTTGGAGGTTTTCCTTCTACTTATTATTTCGATGCTTGTTTTGTATGCCTTGGTCGGGATGAAATTTCGACGCTTGTTTTGTATGCTTTGGCCGGGATGAAATTAAAAAATGGTGACATCAACGCTCCATTCGATTTGATATGCAGAGATCGAGCAGTTTTACGCTCACTTGAACGAGTGCAGTTTGAATAATGCAATTACACGATGATTGCGCGTTTTTTTAATTTTACTGCCAAAGCAATAAATCCAGCCGGAACTTTGTATTCTTCAGGAAAGTATTTTTCTTCGTTTTTCACAAGCAAATCGGGTTCCGGAATTATTTTATTAAAAATTACGCATTAATATTTTCAAGCATACTAGACAAAACGTTAATTTAAAAATTGACAATTCCAAAAAAATTACTTTTCCGAAAATTCACGTCAATGCATACTCGCAATCATAGAAATATAATAGCCGAGTAACACACGTTTTTCCCACATGCCACGTAAAACGCAATCCGTAAAGCGCCTCGCGAACGCAATGCTTCCACGTGTAATACAAAAGTCGCCGGGTCTTTTTTCTTGGCCAATGTTTTTCGGCATCAGTACCACGTTTACCGACGTTTACAAATATACATTTTTAAGCATTACCGCCGCTAAA
This sequence comes from Phymastichus coffea, assembly GCF_024137745.1. Taxonomy (NCBI): domain Eukaryota; kingdom Metazoa; phylum Arthropoda; class Insecta; order Hymenoptera; family Eulophidae; genus Phymastichus; species Phymastichus coffea. The sequence continues at coordinate 112,616 of NW_026706949.1, read as the reverse complement.
GGCGTACAATTATACGCGAAAAATAACAACTGCGCGCGATGAAAGAGAAAGCTCGTGCATGAGTTACGTACATAAAGACGATTATGTTGCTTGATTACATGGTCTTGTTCGTCGCGAGATCACATTGTGCGTGCGAGGAGTTTTTGTAATTGTTATGCGCGAGACGTTGCTTTATTATTAATGATGTCCAAGTGCGTTGCAGAATAGATCGTTGCTGCTGATGGAAAATATTGTACGATTTTTTTTTCGGCATTAGGGGAACAAAAATTCGCACTGAAATCGATCCTGCTGCACGATGGGTTTTACTCGCGAAGCTTTGATGTTCGTTTAATTTTATGCGTGTTTTTGATTTCGAGTAATGACTATTTTAAGCTAAGTAAATAATGATCTTGCGATTGCTTCATTAAGAATATCATTTTTACGATTGTCACTTTGCACAGTTAAAATAAAATGTTAATTTTGAAGAAATTTTCGTTGGGTGAAATCATACTTGATTGGTATTACCGGATACTCGTCTAAGAAATTATCATCGAAAAATTGTTGGCGGGATGTCGAACAGAAAAAAAATCCAAGTTTGAACACCTTTCGGTATTTAGGTTATCTACTCGATGGCAAAGCACCCAAAGATAAGATCGATTCTTTGGTTGTTTATTATCTAAAGCAAACACGATTTGAGCTATTTTCGATTAATCGCTCATACAAATTTTCGTCTGTTCGTACTTTCTTTCTCTTTGTAGTATTGCTTTCTTAGATTTTTTCGCCTAGTATTTTTTGACCAATGCAAGAAAAATGTATTGCTAGATATCCATGGTCTCTTTTAACGTCCAATGCTCAGAATCAACAAACGTAACAACCCTGTCGTTCACGTATGGTCACAGTAGATTTTTGTGTTTCTTTCGTTACACTTTGATTGTTTTTGCGTAATTTTCATTGGTTGGCAAAGCAATCTGTTCGCTGCCAACAACTGCGCCCTAACATTTCCAATCTAGAAAATCAACATACATTAAGAAACTATTTGAAATTCATAAATCCACGACAGATATGTCTCGTCCACTCATTCCGCGCCATAAAAACAGACCTTGAACTAGTCAGCGAAAAAAATAACGTCGCCGCTTTTTTCTCTCTCCGCTGCAGCTCGGTAAACAGCAATCACACTCGATAATTTGTACTAGAGCCCGGCGAACGATTGCGTCACGCGGATTCGTAAAGACGGACGAAAATGCCGGTAGCTCGCGCGCGAATATGTGACGCGTGGCCGGGGCGATAGCGCGGCACGACGAGCGATAAAACTTCTTCGGAGCGTCGAGAGAGCGACTTATCTGTTCTTCTGGTCTCTGGACCATTTAACGAGCCAATCCTCCTGGTTGGCTACGTGCAAAAATAGACGCGGGGAATCAATCCGTTCCCCTTCGCCGAAGATAAGTCGCACCGCGACTCATGAGAAATAATGCGATAATCGACCGTCGCTCTCAGATTTGGGTTAAACACGATTGTTACTCCTCCTGTCCCGGGTCACGGACATTGCTTCTCTCTCTCTTTCTCTCTCTCTCTCTCTTTTACTTACCGCGATTTTACGCATGCCACGGAGCTACGGCCAAGTAAAAGCTTTAAATTCGCGCGACGGACGCCGAGCGATTCGATCGATTCTCGAGCGGTCGGCTCTCCGTTAAAAATTGAATTGTCTGGGCGGCGGAAAGCGCCAATGATTCAGTGCCTCGCGGTAGGGCGCGACAAACGCGCGCTAAAGCCTTGCATTCGCGTAGCTCGTTTTCTCTCTCTCTCTCTCTCTCTCTCTCTCTCTCTCTCTCTCTCTCTCTCTCTCTCGCTCTTTTTGCACGCGTGGAGCAAATTTTTTGGCACGAAACTCGCAAGAAAAAGGGAATTCGCCGAGCGCGTCTTTCCTCTGCGCAATTTATATCATCTACTCTCTCTCTCTCTCTCTCTCTCTCTCTTGGCTGCAACTATGAAAGCTCGGCTTGTTTACGAAGGAGAACAAGCCTTTGGCGCGCGAGCGTCGCTTCGTAAATTTTTCAGCGAGAGCGCGGCGCGATTATGCAAACCAGGCGACCCTTTTCGCAGTTGAGAGAGAGGCGAGGGAGAGAGGCGGGCGGGTCAATTTGCGCGCCATTTGCATGAATGGGCCGGAAGGGGCAGTTTTCCTTTTTGCCCGGCCGCGACGACTGCGACGACGATAATGACCAGTGCGCCAGACACGCGTAATGGGATTTTCGACGCGCGTCTCTTTGTCTGGCGCTCGCGCGCACGTTCGATCGCTCCTCGCGCGCCGATGCGCCTCTAATCGGCCGCGCGATCTCTCTCGCGGCTTCTCGGCGGAGTGTTGTCGCGCGAAGGTCAATGTTACGCGACCGCGATAGCTCGCTGGTAAAAGTTGCGTTAACCTTTGGCGTGGAAAAAATAAGCTCTTGAGAGTTGCGCAGCCGTGCGAGCGTTCCGTAACTCTTCCAATGCAACATCGTGGCGCAATCGCAATATTTTGATCGCCCTCCTGTGGCCAAGTGTCGGCCGGTTCTTCTTTTTCGCGGCGGCGGCGTGAACGACACGGGGGATGGGCATTCGTTGCGCGTGGCGAACCGACCAGGTGTGAGATTTTTCAGAAGAAAAGGCCGCGTGTTTCTTTTTGAAATAGCCGCAGAGCGCGTAGGTAAAATTGCATTGCGGCTCTCGAGGCGACGCGGCGGTCAGCAGGGTGTCGGATTCCGTAAAGGATGTTTCGCTGGAAAAGAGGACTTTTCTTGCCATTTCCGGGCGGACAATTGCTCTTCATCGTCGGTAGCGACCGTGCGGTCCGTTTTCTCTCTCGAGTTTTACGCGATTCCTTGTCCTTCGATGGAAACTGCGCGAGTGAGCCTAACGAGGCAAGACCGTCCGAAAATACGCGCGTGTACGCGTACGACAAGGAGGATTGCTCGGTGGCCGCCCGGCGACAACGGTGGCCGCGACGACGGCTCGAAAATAAATAATCGCAGCGCGCGCACGCCGGCGAGAGGCAACTTTTCCGCGATCGGAAGCCAAGCGAAGAAGGAACGCCACTCGGCGCGTCGCGGGCGCGACGAACATCGATTTACATAAGCCGCGTCGCGCGCGATTCGAATGTCATCGCCGCGCGCGCGCGCACGTCGAATGACACGCGGTCAAGCCTTTCATCGTCGGCTCGAAGAACAGCTTTAACGACGCCATTGTCGGTCCGAGCGGCGCGGCTTTTATTATGCGCGTCCACCTACGTCGCCGCTGGAAGTATCGAACGTACGCTCGTTGCTTTGTCGCGCGCGAGCACGAAAGTTTCGCTCGTTCGCCGCCGTCGCGGCTGCGTCATTTAGATTGGCGATCGATTGAACTCACTGTCAACAGTTCAATTCGCGATGTTTGTTGCGCGCGCGTCGCTGGCAAACGGAGTTTCCGAATTACACGCGAGCGATCGGACGAGCCTTGGCGTGTTTCGCGAGCGCAAAGCTCCGTGCCCGCGTGCAAACTTTTCCCGCGGCGCATTGTGGGGCTCGTCGATCGACGTCCCGTTTCTTTTTCTTTTCCTTTTTCACGACGCGCGCTCGCGCATCGGCGTTTTCGCTTTCAAACGATGCACGTTATTGGTGTGCGGCTTCGCTTAACGTCTTTGGTCGCGGCAATCGAGAACAATCGCGCGGTCGGGCAAGGCCTCGCGTTTGTGTACCAAGCAGGCGGCCGAAATCGAAATTTTCGGGGCAGCTGCGGACTCCTCGGAGTACCAAGAATGGCCGACTGGCGGTCGGAGGAGAAACCGGTTGTTGGCCCGCAATAATCTCTCTCTCTCTCTCTCGCGCGCGTCGTCTTCTAAAAGGCACATGCAAACCAACCTTTCTTTTTGGTGCTGCTGAAGCGGATCGATGCGATTCGGCTTTCGGCTGCTGCTGTGGATCGACAGAGAAAAGAGCGACACTTTAGATGAAAACCACACTGATTACACTTGCCTCTCTTTGGGAACGATCAAGCGAGCGATTGCCTAGAACAGTGTTTATTTGCGCACTCGTATTCGGTAGATAAGTGCACTTGAAACAATTGAATCATCACTAGCTTGTTCGTGGCTTCGATAAGATAAGAAGACTCGGAGCTCAAAGCCAAAGAGCACGTGCTCTCTGCCAAGTCACGACGGTCTAAAGTCTAAAGTCTGACGTGCTCGTCCATCGCCAAAATGTGAATCATTACGATGCATCGTTCGGAGCTCTCGCGATAACGACTTCTCGTTGGGATCGGCTCGACGCGGAAACCCGTTTTTCCGCGCCCGGTCAGGTAGGCGCGATTGCCGATTGCGCGTCCAAAAAGAAAAATAGAAAGAAAAAAAGGATAACTTCCTCGACGCGACTGCAACCGAAACCGCAACACCGATACTTTCACTGATCACGCCACTACGCCAGCGAGTCCGCAAGGTGCACGAGGACACGTACGGAGCATCGCTGCTGGGTTCGCGCGGCCGCGCTCGCGCTTCCCGATTGTTGAATGAGAAGCGGCTAGTTTCCGCGACGAATCGCGAAATATCGTTGGCTCGGATGGCTTTCGACGCGTTGCTCGCAGAGCCGCGAGGCGTCGACGACAGCGAGGATCGATAACCGATCGACGCGTCGCACACGTGGATCCGCACCGCGGCGGGACGGTTCGCTCGGAGTCCCGCGGCATGTGCGTCGAGACGCCACTCGGCGAGAGACGACGGGCCCGGCGCCGCGGAGAACCTCCGCAATGATCGCGCGACGGCCGGCCAAGCCGGGAGGCCCGAAGTCGATTTCACCGCGGCTTCGGCGCGACGAAAGCGGAAACTCGCGCCGGTTCTCGGGACCGGTCATCACTGAAAACCGTACCGTGCTAATGCGAAAAGTCGAAACTGATGCGAAGCCTGGCAAAAGGAGGTAAGAGGAGAGAAACCAACTGGATGCGCAGTCTCGTATTTGGCCTCGTACAGAGGCTACGCAGCCGTAACGCCGGAGAGCAAAGCAAGCACGCGACTGCGGCGGCAGGCGAAAAAGCCGCGCGCACTTCGCTGTTCTATGTCTGTGGCGGCAGGGGGTGGGGGGGGAGAGAGACAGAGCGAGAGAGAAAGAGAGAGAGATAGAGAACGCGCGCGCGTTGAATCAAACGTTAGCGCGAGTGAGATAGAGGCAGAGTGGCGAGCGCCGATTCGTCGCTCACCTCGATTCCTCGGCGGTGGCGTGATCTCTCTCTCTCTCTCTCTCTCTCTCTCTATGTTGGACGACGACGCGGCGGAGGCTCGTTTCGTCCGACTCGCCGTGACGTCCCCCTCCCTCCTCGCTGTGCCCCTTGAAAATAATATTCTGAAAAAGGGCCACGCGACTCCATTCACGGGAGATGCTGCGGCGAACCTGCTTGAATTTTGGGAGTGATAATCTGCCGATAAATTGATGGAATCGACGTGTCGACACGGTGAATTTCGGTCGAGTGCCCTGGGTTTCTCCTTTTTGTCATTTCTAAGTGAATCATCCGCGGTCGACCAATTGAAATTCGCAATGAAAATTCACAATTTGGAATCCGGACGAAAGAGAGTGGCCGCACCTGTCGACGTCCCGGTGAGCAAAGTAAAGAAGCCAATATACGGTGGACAAAGTGGCGCTCGCGGAGCTCGCGAGATAAGGCAAAACGAACGAGACCGCGCTCCGATATCGACGGCGCAAGGTGCCGTTACCGCGGATATAAGGAGCTTTAGCCGCGCGCAGCACGACCGGCTACGAGCGTCGCATACGCTAATCGGGAACGCGCGAGCTTTCTCGGCTCTTTTTCCATGTCGATCGCGAGCAGCAGCAATCCGCGCGATAACCGAGATCGGCTTCCTTCGATTTTTCTCAGCCGCACCCCCTCGACCCCGAGAATTCCTTCTTGCGGGCTGCCCCGTGGGCGCGCGGTAATCACGGTTATTAGACGAGCAGAATCCGCGCGCTCGGTCCGAATCGCCTCCTGCGCTGAATCGGAGCCGGCCGACTGGCGTTTCGGGTCTAATTGGTCGAACGGCATGAAAGCCGCGCGCGTCCTCGCGAGCAGTCTCGTCTCTTCGATCGTCGCGGAATTGGATTTCACTTCGCGTTCTCGCCGTGGACGCAACAACGCGCGTCCAGATCGCTAATTAACCCGCAACAACCCCCATACGCTCGCGACCGAGCGCGCGCCGAAATAATTAACCATTTTCCCGGTAACGTGCGAGCGATAATTGCCGCGCGGATATTGGCCCCCCCTCCCTCACTCTCTCTCGCCAACGAGTCAACGAACGAATCGAGAGCTGCAAAAGTCGAGAGAAAAGAAAAGGTTGCTTATTTCCTGGGCGCAAAGAGACAGAGAGAGAGAGAGAGGCACCGATCACTTCTGCGAAAGATTCTCAACGAACAATTACCAGTAATGACCGACCGCCGCTCGACAGCGGCTAATAACGCGCTCGACTGCCTCCTTCTCCTCCTCATCCTCTTTCTTCAAAGGCTTGCAAATGGAATTGTTTTTTTTTTTCTTTCGATCGAAATCAAATTCGGAAGCGTCGCCGCCGAGAGAGCGACGCAGAGACGCGCGGGTACATATACGCTGAAACATTTATGAAGAGCGTCCATTAAGCTTGCACCCTCGCTCGTCGCGTCCTTGCGCGCAAAAACCCTTCGGCGCGCGCGAGTGCACGGATGCCGGCGAAAAAGTAGGTAAGAAAAAGGGAGCCTTGCCGAGGAACTATATCTCGATCCGAAAAAGGGCCGACGGCTCGTTATCGCCTTATCTCTCTCTCGCACCCCAGCACATCCGCGCGCGCTTTGCTTCCTTTTCTAGTTGGCTCGAGTGCAAAAATCGATTACTTTTGCACGCGCTGAATAATAAGAAAATTCCGCGAGCCCTCCTCCGCCCGCCATCTTTCTCTCTGTTGTTTTTCCACGTACACATCGGATGATGATGAGTTTCGCTTTTTCATGGTTTTTTTGTCGAGATAGTGCGAGTATGAGGGTTGTTACTGATTTATGAGGGACACGATACAGACCCCCGGCTATAAACGTCATTTTTCCGGATTAAAATATGAAGGCAGCGTCGCTTATTCTCTCTCTCGCTCTTGATTGAGTCTTTACGTCGAGATTATTACACGGCTTTGCAAAGCGAGGGGTGAGCTGTTTGAATAGATAACGAGGATGCAGGTCGAGGCGCGCGAAGCTCGAAAAGTTGGTCGACGGGACGACAAAGCAAAAACCGGGAAACAATCGCGCCGCGATAATCACCGCGAGCTCTTTATCCGCCCTCGCTCGCGAGAATCCAAGCGAAATTATGCCTCTCGAATGTCTCTCTTTGCCTTGCACCCTCGTGTCTCGCTCCGTTAACATACTTTATTTATGCGCGTCAAGAGCTCCAGAGGGTGGCCCCGTAACGAAGTCAAAGTGAAACTCCGGCCGGCGAGGAAAAGGGCGCAAAACGGAGAAACGCCGAGGCTCGCGGAGGCGCACAATGCAGCGACTAATAAGGAGCTGCAGCCTCGGGGCAGAGGCTTTTTAACGAGAGAGTGAGACTGGCCTGCGACGTGCATGCGACGTGTCCCCGCGAGCCGGGCGCGGCAGATGTCCGTTCTTCGGAGAGAGCCCTCGCGGGAATCCTTACGTACCGGGGTGTTTACGAGCGCTCGTTTTATCGCTTAACCCCGGCGACTCCGATCTCCTCTCTCACTCTTGGCCTTTTATAGCTTCCTCGCGTCCGTGCGCGCGGCGCTTTGATTTCTCCCAGATATACGGGCGCGCGAGAATTGTTATAAAGTCAAGTTTTCTTCCTGCGCGCTTTTACGATCTGTCGATCGCCGTCACTTTTGCCGGCGCTCTTCTCCCTTTATTCAGCTCGCGCGACGTCGACTGCGCTTTCTTTGTCTCTTTGTCGCGCTCTGCGCCTCTAACTGCCGAGCGTTCATTCATCTTTTGCTTCAGACAGAAGAGACAAAGATATCCGATGCAGTGTACCGACGTCGCCGTGCGCACACACCTAATCAAACTCTTCGAACGCGAATCTTCCCTCTCCAGTCCGCAAGCACCGCACAATGTGCACAATCTACGCGCGCGCATGGTTCGCTCGTCACGGTTAATTAAAAAAACAAAAAAAAAAGAAAGATACGAACATTTGCGTACAGAATCGGAAGCAGCGCCAGCCGGTACATACTGTATATTCACGGTCGATTATTATTAGGGCGTTTGCCTTGATGGCTCGTGTGTTTGAGGCGAGTTACTTTTCCTCTCCCTGCTTCACTTCCATCGCTGAAGGGCAGCATTCATACTTCCCTTTCTTTTATCAGTTTCTCACGATATACATTACCAACGTATCTGCGAGAGAGACAGGAAAGTCGAGGGAGAAATAAACTTTCTTGATCGATCGCGTTGCGCAAGTTAATGTTTAGTCGATAATGCATTTTTCAACAACGAGACGTTTCGCAACAGCGCGCGCATCATTATGAACATTCTTTCGGAAGTGTCGAGTAGGTGAATCGCTTTTTCAGCGTGAAATTGCGCACTTACATAGCGCCGCCAGCGGCAGCTGTCAATTACTATCGATTTCGTGCATACTTGAGTAATCTGAGGATATTAATAATTAATCCGCGAATGTGCCCGACCTTGTAAAACTAGCACGCGATGAAAGTCTAATGAATTTCGAATAATCTGCAGTGATAAATGAGGCAGCTCATTTTTGTTTGTAACGTATTATCTTTTGAACTAATTTACTAAATATCTAAAAGAGATAATTTTTAAATATACGCGATTTTCGTCATTTGAAAATTTTAAAAACTGACAGTTTCTTGGTTATCGACACAACAAAACAAAGAAATCTTCTATTTTATCAACAGGAGCAGCACCATCTACCCGCCTTGCACAGCTGAGCGAAACTCTCCAGAAAAAAACATCTCAAAAACAACTTGATTATCGTCGTAAGCCGCACAAAGTATTAAACTTTCGCAAGAGAGTCAAGTTGTAATTCACTCAGTTATTACGTATAAAACACGTGCTTGAAGTACATTAAGAAAAAAAAAGAAAAATGAGGGAAACAGCTACGTAAGCGTATCACATGTACTCGAAGATGTACGTCCTTATATAAGAGCACGACTAGAGCACTAATCTTGGTATACAACCCTGAATATTACAGTGGAAATTTTACGTTTTGCAGGTCATCCGAAGGTTTGTCGTACTCTTTGAAAACTCTCTTTGCATACAAAATATGATTCATAAAAAGAGGTTATGGTTTTAAAAAGTAAAAGATCACTACTATAAAAATTAATATCAAGCTATTTAAAATTCTACTGTGGACAGCATCATTAATTTACATGCAGTAACTTTCGTATATCTGAAAAACAACCTACATTTTTTGCTACTAAGCATCAATGAGACTGCAGATCTACATTGCTGAAAATAATCTTGATGAAAGTGTCGGGTAGTTCGGAGTCACTTAGAGCTTTCAGAGATGTCTGCACTGGTTCCGTCAGTTTGTCTTTTAATCATCGCTGATACGGCAGATGCAACAAGTAGCCATGGATTTTAAAGTTAACCTAGTAACGCTTGATCCTCAGAATTTCAACAAACTCGTCGTTCTTTATGTGTCTTGTCACGTCGTTAACGCTCAAATAGAATATCGTACATGGTCATGTAATCGTTGAATTTCAGATTCTTCATTTTGATAACTACCTTGGCGTACAGCCCGAGAAACTCGTTAATCTTTGGAATTTTAAATCGATGTAAGTAACATTTTTTCAACTCCTGCAGACAAACTCACATGGCAGCCGATGAATTTCAAGTTGTGCACGTAATATCTGTTGGTTCAGAAAAACAAGGCACTGGATTCTTGCTTAATTTGATAGCCATCATAATTGAGAGGAGTTTGACTGAATTTGTCTTTGACATTGATATCTGCACCATAGTTCAGGAGTACAATAATACCTTTATTGTAACGATTTAGACACGTCATGTGAAGTGGAGTCTGTCGGTATCTATCCAATACATTTTCATTTGCTTTGTAGTTCAGTAGTGTTGTTGCCATTTGATCTACAATCGATCGAGTTGATGTACAGCTTGCTTAGGTCAGTCAACTTGTTGCACATGGATAAGAACAGTGGTATTACATTTCTGCTGGTGTTAGCATTGATGTCTGCACCCACTGATAACAATTGCTAAGCTAACTTTATTTCGCTGTTCTTGTAAAATATCAAGTTCCTGTTGGATAAGTGCTGCAATAGTCATATCATCTTTATCAGATAGGTCTACTTTTTAGTTGATCTAGAAATACTTTAATTAATTGTAAACACATGAATTTGGTCTAGTTATTTGACCTATTCTACTTGGGTCTAAACACTTAAATGTTTTCAGTATATAAAACCATAGTGTTCTGTCATAGTTACCTCTTGCATTTTCATTATGCTCATTCGTAAGAATCATTTCAACTATTTCAACTTTTTACTGATTTGCTCTTCTTAATTTTTTTTGACTTGTAGTAGGGTAACTCTACAAGTGTCAGGATTTTAAGTGATTTTTTAAAACTACATTGGCAGACCATATGTAATAGTGTAAACCTACATTTATCTGTTACATTTATTAGTGTATTGTCAGAATTTCCTTGTAAAATCTTAACTAATTGTGCTTTTGATCTGTTTCAAGTGCAACAATGTTTAGCTTATTCACAAACCACCTCTAGGGATTTGATACATGAAGACAAATCTTTTAACATCAATTTTATGTACAACACAGCAAATGCTTCAGCTTTAATACATCTTTTTGGCTGTATGCTTTTATGAATAAGTCTATGATAGGTCCAATTTACTTCTTGCATGCCAAACAAAATGGAGATTGGTCTATTAAATCTTTAACCATAATATTACTACAAACTTTCAAAACTGATTCAACTGTTTCATACATCTGGTTTCAACTGCAAAATACAGAATGGACTAGCTAGCAAAGTAGTCTATGTAAACATGTATACAACAGACTAGATTACAATCAAAATTGAGAAACTATTTTACCAAATTTACAATTACGAATTAATTAAATTTTTTCATGACTAATCTTTGTCATAGATTCGAATGTATTTTCACTTTTGTAAACAATCTTGTGAGCAATATTTGTTTCAATAATATAGTTTTAAGATATCTTCATTTGGTTTAAAGATGCACAATGAAAACGTGATTCTTTAAAATTATTTTTGAACACATCCTCTACTCTGCAAACATTATTCAGAAGTAATATTATTACATCGTTCTTTTCTTGATTCAGTGATACTATTAAAAGTTTATAGTTAGTCTAGTCATAATTAATAATTTTATGACATGCAATCCTTTTTTGAATTTGAAATTTTCTTAAACAAAAATATAGTATTGTTAGAAATTAATTCATATGTTACATTTTAAGATGTAATACTAATACTTTTAAATTTGTCTCATTGCCAAAATAAACGACATGCGAATACACTGACTGTAAGCAACGAATGAGATGATTATACCAACATATCTCATCAGAACTATAATGTTTTTAATATTTAAATATTGAATGGTATAATTTAGAGATACTAGAAGGGTAATGTTTTTAATTTTTTAATACCGAATGGTATAATTTAGAAATACTAGAAGTATATAAGCACGCGTATCGCGCGCGCAAAATCTAATGTTTCGCGTACAATAATAGAATAAAATTAGTGCGTAAAAAATACTCGCTATTAATTGTAAAGTTACAGTTATATGTGAATATTCATAAAAGTGTAAATCTATTTATTATAATAGCAAATGGATCAGCGAATTTCACAATTGATCATATTTATTTTTGAAGAACATAGAATATAATCTCTTTCTATTAACCAAAAACTATTTTTAAACAAACATTAACAACACTGCCAGTTATATTCTATTATCTTTTAATTATTTGAATTAGAATTTTGGTGTTTTTCAATTTAACTATTACTAGAATTGCATAATTTCTTAAATAAATAAATTATCAATTTATTTAACTCCAAAAACGCCTAGACACATAGCCTTATTAAAAGCTTCACAATTACAAGACCTATTATGTTACAATATCTTCTTTTATAATAAATTTAGTTTGACATGTTTTTCTTAACGTCAGAGTGAATGACAGTTTCGATAGCTTATTTTCTTCAATGGAATCTGTATTTTGGTCCGAACCGAGCCGTTTAATTAAGAAAAATTTTTTTATCTCCTTTGAAAATCACTTTTCTATTAAAAAATAAATTAAATATTTTAGAAAAATTAATTTATTTCAAAACATGACAAAATAATTTTTGAGAAAAATAGCTCTGTTAGATCCAGAGTATAGATTCTAACGAAGAAAATGAGCTCTTCAAAAACGATCTTCGTTCACTCTACTGTTCAGATAACTTTAATAAATGCTGAGATATGACGTATTCATAGCAAAATTTATCTCTTCAAAATAAAAAAGTGCTTTCAAACAGTATTAAATAATATGACAAATGAAGTATAAATTAGAGTTAGAGAATATAATTATAAGATGACCATTGTTATTATTATAGAAAAACAAAATTTACAATGCACTCAAAAGAGAAATTAAATTATTGTTCCAGGCGAAAATGTACGTGAAAGACAAAGTGCTGGACGCAGATCAATGGCGCGTGGAAGCTCAAGCAATTATCGACGACGTACGTCAGCACGTACGAGGGCTGCAAATCAGCAATGAGCCAGCACTACGTAGCAGTAACCGGGCAATACACTTGAACTTGACGACTCTCGAAGGTTTGGAATTTTGTGTGAGATTGTCGCCTAAAGGTTTCAGCATAATTGGCAATAAACACGACTGCATGACCAATGCCGATGCTGATAATCTCCAGTATTTTGAATCCATTTATGGTCTTCTGGATTCAATCAGTCCGCAATACAGGAATTCCTTTGGAAACAGCCTGCTGGACAGGCTCCAGCAGTTGAGTAATAGCCAGACGTGATGATGGCAGAGTTTTTTTTTATGGATATTTGTTGATGAAATTGTGCGTGTGTGAAAGCTGTGATTGATTGTCGGTGATCTGTTTTATGTTTAAGACACCACACGTATAAGATTGGAGGTACAACCGTATTTATTACGACGAATTTTGTAATATATATTATTGTAATAAAATAAGAAATTGAGTATATTGTGGCTTCCGTTTTCTATCGGCACTCGACCACAACCTCTAGTAATCTTAGAACTTAAAATCACGGTTTAGATTCACCCTTTTCACTGCTTGATCCCCATTTCATCAGCGGGGAAATAACTGGCGACGAAGATAACTACAGGAATGGGCTATATCATTTCTGCCGGAAAGGCCTTCAATAAAATAGTTGATCTTATGGAAATTCCACCGGATGGAATTTTCAAAACATTTCAAAAGCAACAAGATTAAGCGAAATTTCCCAAAAACGAATGTTTGTTGTTCATTTACATAATAGAACTTTGCTTCTTGCAACGTGTGACATAACGTTAGTGAATATTACTTAATAAATGCATCTACATCATGCGTTTATCAATTATTATGGCTACATATTTCGTTGTCAACGCAAACAAGGCGACTGCTGACGAATCATCGTGTAAAATCATCGCTGAAGTATAGTATATGCATACGCAAACAAAGTACGCGTTGAGCATTTCAAAGCGCAACGAGCGTCGAAGGCCAAAGCTCCATATGAAAATTCGAAAGGAGAATTGTTGCATAGCTCTGTGTCCTTAGATCTCTTGGTGGAGTGCTCGATCGTAATTCTCGCTACGCGAACGAGGCATGGCGTCGCGAGAAATCGCTATATCCTTGTCAAGTCTGTATATACCGACGACATTGTTTGTATCTGGCAAAAGACGGCCGATTTTCTTTTTGGCCGATAAACAAGGAAACGTGAGCTTTCTGGCGCTCGTTCACTCCCTCGCGCGATTGAAAATCGACGCGGCCAAAGAGCTTCGTTTGACGCAGCGCGCACTGCAGCAGCACGTGAATTTCAGGCGATCTGTTACGCGCTAGAAAGAACAAGAAAAATTCACGTACCGCCGTCGCATCGTGACGCGATCGCCCATTCAAAAAGAAAGAGCTTAATCTTCGACGATAACTCTCGCGTGTACGTGCACTCGCTGCCGATTCGTTTATATTTGGAGTGGAATGTTTTACGTCCATCTCTCTCTCCCTCTCTCTCTTTCTCTCTCTCTATCTCGGATGCCGCACCGAGATAGGATGATTGGCATTTGCATCTATGACTCATATGCATCAAAATTTCGAGCACCCATCTCTTTAATACGCGTATGTATATATACACAGCTTTCTACGTCAATTCTTTTATTACAATTTTTTTTTCCTCAATGAATCGTGCGTAATTAAGCAGCGTGTTATCGCACACACGCAAAACATCGTATATTATTTTCTTCATTTTTTCATCGTTCGCAAGAAGACAAATTTTGTCATGCACGTGAACCGTACAGGAATGTGTTGATACCCGCGTAATAACGATTTCGAATATCTCCTCGATTGTCAGACTTTTTCACTATCTTATTACATATCTCTGTGACTTATCTCTCTCTCTCTCTCTCTCTCTCTCTCTCTCTCTCGCACGCCTTATAATCGCGAATTCTCATTGAAGTATTGCGCGTGGCTTTTAGAAAATCGGCTGTTTTCGCCTCGCCTTCACCTTTCGATGGAAAAGTTGCACGTGACCGGCGCTTCGTGCGCGCAAGTATTTTCATCACGATGATTATGCAATGAAAACATATGAATTTCGCCGTTCAGCCAAGGCCTTGAGGATGCTGCGCTTGATATTTCTATCTGTCGAGTTTTGAGTACGAGTGAGATGTTAACGTGGCAATACGAAACCGACCAAGTTTCCGAAGCTGATAAAACAATACGCCGATTGCATCACTTATTGAATTTGTATATAAACCGTCCTAAGCGTGAAATATTTCCGAAGCGTAGTTTATATAATTAGTAATGTGCGATGATAATATGAAAATATCGTTCGATGATAAAACAAAAAATAAAGAAGTGATACCAAGCTAATTAAGATTAGCTGAATTCGTGATATTTCGCGTGGCAAAAAATATAGCGGAAAGTACGCGTAATCGTAAATACAAAAATTCTTATTTGTAATCTATACGGCGGAGTTGATGAATAGTTCGAGAAAAAAAGTACACACACATACACATATGTATGTATATATATATGTACGCATCTTGCGTTTTTGCGGTGTCGCGGAATACTATTTCCGTAACTTTCTCCCCGTGCGCACGATTCCCTGCGATTCCGTGCGCGCGACAATTTAATTTTCACTTCGGCAAGCGTGTTATCCGACAACGTCGATGGCAACGATACGACATGTTAATCCAACATCAATCGATTGTTTTGTAACCCTTTGCTATTGTTTTGCAATACATATTTCAAAGGCGCGTAAGGTCATGGATATATTTAGAAATGTTTCGACAATAAGTTGACAGACCGCTAAAAGAAAACGAATTTTAAAAAGTGCCGTGAAAACCAAATTGAAATAAGTACTTGATTGTGACGTTACGTTTATAATTGTCGAATGAAAAATCCACGATATTTATAGTAGCTATATAAAACAACCCATCTACTACGCCCAGCAGCGAGCAGCAAAAAAAAAACACTCGCGCATTCTTCGATCCTTCTTTTCCTCGCGGGTACGTAATCTACCTGAATCAGTCGTACGTAACATACGTGGGGACTTGCGTGCTGCGTGCGCGAGAGAAAGAGAGAGAGACGCCATTATAGATACTCCCCGCGGCGTTGTGTCAGTAGTAGTCGAGTGCTCGTCACCGTTAGCAGCAGCAAAGAGCAGAACGATAAAATCACGATTCGCAAAGGTGCAGCGCCAGGACACACCCGGAGGTGGGTGTCATTGACTCTAAAGTGTATTGTGAGACACTTTTGTTTTGTTGTATGAGAGAAAAGAAGCTCCGCACTTTCCAACACATCGCTGCACATACAATGCTGTGTATGAGAGTATGTGCCTATGATATGTGTGAAAGTGCGGACGATTAGGGATTTAATGTGGTCATCTGTCATCTCTGCGACAAGTGCGTGTTACTGCAGTTTTCACCGTGAGGGCTGCTGCGAAAAAAATGTTTTTTCTGTGTTACTTATGTTTGTTACTGTTTGTAATGTAATAAGGTTATAACTAATTGTGATTGTGGTTTGCTGTGTAAAAGTACCTTTCTTATTAAGAGTACTGCCGCCACTGTTAAGCGTGTTTTTTACACATTGATGACGAAAAGTTGGAGGCTACTGTTGATTGAATCATCAAACGTATGAGGGCTTTTGGTTAATGATAACGATTGAGATACCTACTTTTATATTTTTTTCAATGACATGTATGATTTTTTGACCTATTACTGAGCTTGATTTGTACATTAACTGTTGTGCAATTTGAATTTAATATAATAGTACTATCTATTTGACAATTTAATTCGTAACAGCTTTTTTTTATTACTATTAAAGTGAAGAAAAACAATTAATTAATTGAACATTTGTAATGAAAATTTTATTAATGAATAGTACATTTAAATATCATAATGATGACTCAATTGAAATAAAGTAAACTATTGTGTAGTTACTCAAATATAAATTTTATACACTAATTTCAGTAATATTTTTATAAAGATAACTTAAGTCACATAAAATAAATTTTGTGTAAAATATTTTTGATGCTTTCAATTTATCAAAAGTTCCTTTTAAGACTGTTAGCTTCTAGACAGTTTTCTTATGAACTGCTTTCATTGACATATGCGTCAAAGCTATTTGGAATGAGTCACATATTACAATCTTAGTCAGTAATCTTCAATGGAATCTTCAAGGGGAATGAACAACTCATTTGTTTAAGCATAACTAATGAAGCTCAACAACTCTATGATGTTAACTTTAACTAAGAAATATTACAACTATACCATTTATGTTCCAACATGATTATAGGATTATATAAATGCATTTATTTTAACTGATCATAAATGGGAATATTTCTTGGTTGTGATAACTCTCCATTTATAGTTTTAGGAACTTATAGATAAGATATTACAATAACAAAAAAAGTAAAACATAATTATTCAACTTCAACGGTACTATCAAACTACAATAACTCTGACTTATCCTTCTTGTTCACAAATGATAACACAAAAAAGGAAACCTAGAATAAAACAAGTTCAACGTTATCAATCGTTCGTGCTTCGAGAGAGAAACATAAAAAAGTTGGAACTAGTGTAACGATAAAAAAAGTTCTTAGTACTATTTTTTTCCTTTTTGCAGATTTATGAAAAAGGCTAGACAGATGTTAAACAACATTAGCACCATTTTCCAATTGGGAAGGTATGGCTAGCTTGACTGTGACAACCTCAAGCAAAAACAGCTCAAGAAGTGCATCGCCAAACAGAGCTAACCATCCTGGTCAGCAACAGGTCACCAGCAGCAACTCAGATCACACACCTAAGTCGCGGAATGCTAGCGCGACGTGAGTTTTTTCCATTATTATTGACTCTTATTGATGATATAGACTACAAATTGTACAGAATTCTTCAGAAAAAAAAATACACGCAACGTTCTATGTTAATTTTTTCCCTATGTGATTAATATTTTTCAAGTAAATCTGATCGATAGTTGCACCATTTCGAATGATATGCCATGAGCAAGAAAAACAAATGAGTTTAGTCATTCTGCTTGAATTATCGTGTGTTTTTTTTTCTCATCATCGTGGAATATTTGCTCAATTGAGACACATGCGTAGGAAGCAAATGAAATCGACATCCAATCAAGCGAACAATTGATAGAGATTGCAACACGTGCACGCTTTAAGAAAGAAAGAAAAACCTAGTCGATATTAATGTTTTATTGGAAATAATTAACAGTAGTGCGAGCGAACGGAGCTATCACAGGGTCATCGCGTGACCGGAAAAAAACTGATAAATTATGGCAGTCCCAAGCAAAGTGCAGGAACTCCGCGGTAATATTGAAAACAATATAAATTTGCACTCTGTTCCGACAGAACCTACCGGCTGCACCGTCACCACCACTACACAAAGGCACAAACATACATCATCACAGCACACGCATATAGAAAACGCGACAAGCTACGAGCGAACGTGCAATATCGAGGTATATCTGTTTGTCTTGCTCGATTAATATCGAGGGTGGTAGAAAACGAGAAGACGGATTGATATGAATTTGATTGGAACTAATAGAGAGAGAGAGAGAGAGAGAGAGAGAGAGAGAGAGAGAGAGAGAGAGAGAGAGAGAGAGAGAGAGAGAGAGAGAGAGAGAGAGAGAGAGTTTGTGTGTGTGCATGTGAGTCATCGAAAAAAATATCACTGCTTAATTCGATTGAACGTAGTAGTAGTAATATGCTAATGGAAAAGTCAGATTGAAGTAATAACATCCGAAAACAAAGACAAAACCTAATATTACAGCCTTCTTCGTTATGTCACTTGTTCTTGAAAGCTTTATAACATGCTTCTCAAAAGTTAATGTATGTACGCTCACGACAATAGATGTTTAATACGTGCTAATTGAAATGGAATGTGGAATGCTGGAATATATACAAATTCTCTTAATGAGGCATTAAATTTACTTTTATTGATGATTCATATATTCTTTTTTCCTTGAAACGGTTTCATATGCGAGAGTTCCAATAAATGTCCATTTAAATGATCGATATAAAATTCTATAAAGCTATATATTATGCATTATTTTTGGTTCATTGTTAAAAATTGAAATACTGATTTGTACTTTTTTTTATTTACAAAACTCGATATTAGGAAAATAAGGCTTCTTTACAACACCGTCATTCACGCTTCAATTAACACTCTCAAATTGGATTGAATTCCACACTTGATGTTACATTCTACACGTCGTTAAGCGTAATATATAGATTACATATTGAACGAATCAATCATCGACAAGAGGTGTCCTCAAAATTTTTAATCAAACAATACATTTAGTACTTAAAGATTATCGGGAGCATTCTAAGTATTTTTATACTGCACAGTCAACAAGCGACGACGACGACAACAACAGGAGCATCAGGTGAAGCTGAAGCCGCGATGAAAAGCAGCGGTGGTGGCAGTACGAGGCAAAGGTCACCAGGTGCGATGGCACGAGCAACGGCTGCAGCGGCAGTAGCAAATGATTCTACCCTCGACGACTCAGTAGCCAATGTGTCTTATCTCTCGGGCGACGTTGAGGATTTTCATCCATCTATCGACGACGATGCTGCTGCGGCTGTGAGTTTCTTTTTTTAGGATTTGTGAGTCACGATGGCCGTGAACTTCTACTTTCGCCGAAATGAACTTTCGTGCTCGTCGCATCAATTGGAAAGTTTTCGTTTACAATTCAAGAGAAAAAGCGAAACAAGCTTGAAATTATGTTTGATCACGCGGTTTTTACTTTATAGGTCGCGGTAGTATAGAAAACGATCTAATAAAATATAAGTTAAGAATAAGATCAGAATAATAATGAGGTTATTTAAATTAAGGAAATAAATATTAAAAAATAAATGTGTAATATCTAAAAATAATCATGCGTTTCTTAGGAGATAAGGTCGTGAGTTGCATAAGGAATTAAACTTTTGTGTTCGCGAGCTTTGTTATAAATGGATCAATGACGACATTTATACCGTGAAAAAATTTTATGTCGTTCTTTGGGTATCGATAAAAATCACATGGAAATTTTCGTGCAAAGAGAATTGAACTATATGACAGTTTTGTTAGTAGGATGATAACAAGAATTGCTTAAATAGCGTGTAACACACAGAAATTGCCCTTGTTGTCATCGGTAGATTAATGACTTAAGCGATTGAATATTGTTTTAAAAACTAAGAAAAACGTTTGTTTTCTCATAAGTAATTAAAGTCATCGTACTTTGTCGACACAACATAAACATTCATTGATGATATATTCCAGGTGGATACATCATACGGCCACGGAGGTCAGCAATCGCTCATGTCTAATGGTTCGTCGGAATTATTGGGTGCAGAAGACGTCGACAGCAGAGCTCGACAGGCAATTGAACATATCCAAAACAAAATTGCAAAGACGCGCGAACTCATTAGGACTGAACAGACGACGAGAGATGGTTAGTAGATATAGAAGTTTAGAAAGTGAGGAAGAAGTTTCATTTGCTATGCTAATAAGTTTCTAAAGTAAATATGGTAGTGTCTAAACCCACTTATTATATAATTACCGAGTTAGCAGTTTGTTGACACGTGTGGTCTTAGGCAAATACTTATTAAAGCTTTTTCGTCGAATATGACTTTTCTAAAGTGCATATTATCAATATATCGTATGTTTTTTTACACTCAATCACTATTGTCGTTTACCGTTGACTGTTGTAGAGAACGTAAATGAATATCTGAAACTTGCGGCAAACGCTGACAAGCAGCAACGCACGCGAATAAAGACAGTCTTTGAGAAGAAGAATCAAAAGTCGGCGCATAATATTCTTCAGCTGCAGAAGAAACTCGACAGCTACCAAAAGAAATTAAAGCATTACGAGCAGAACGGTGCCCACATTTCCCATCGACAGCCACGCGAAGTTCTGAGGGACATGGGTCAAGGCTTGAAGTATGTTTGTCATATGCAATATTTAATTGAAGCTTTGCATGAAATGTCTTTCTTAGTTAGCTAAATTTACGAGCAAACGGAGTGAAATTTGGTAGTTCGATTAGATTTAGTGATCATATCATGTTTCTTTAATAGAACTTAGTGACCAAAACGCACGAGACCATTCGTGTTTCAAGTTACTTAATTTTGTTTTAGCTATTCATTATTCTACAAAACACGTCAATAAATATTTCATAATAATTAACTGATTGTTTTTAATGAAAAATTGTTTTGAAAACGGCTACATTCAATATTAACCCAAGTTATTTCATGCGAGTTTCAAAAAAACATGAGTTAATTGATTTATTTTTAACTGCTTCTGTTGTTCATTTAGAAATGTAGGTGGTAATATTCGTGATGGAATCACTGGATTCTCGGGGTAAGTTCAAGCATGTTTACCACGAATAAAACTGACATTACTATATTTAATCATAGCAAAAAATAAGTTATGTATACTTTTACTTCACTAGCAACTTTATAAAATCGATCTTTCAGCTTGTATCTTTAGCCTAATATTTCAATATTCACTTATTTTCGTAATTTTTGTGATTCTATAATCTAAAGATCATAAACAAATGATACATAATTAATAATAAATAATCTTTCTAATTACAGAAGTGTTATGTCCAAACCGCGAGAATTCGCCCACTTGATAAAAAATAAATTTGGCAGTGCCGATAACATAAATAGTATATCACGTAAGTTAAAACCAACCATATTATAACGTAGTAATGTATTGCGCATATATTTTAATAAACATTATGATCATTGTATCGTCGCAACGTGACTCGCATACAAAATTAAAACTCACGCTTTTAAAAACACTTTCACTCAATTCAAAGTAAGAAACTACAAATTCACTCGTAATTAAATCACCACTGTCCACATCCGCAATCGCTGAATTGGCATAAAGTGCAATTTAACACTAGCTCTGGCTGTTTTTGCTTGATCTTGTGGTAGAAAGCAAAACAGTGTTACAGTTGAAAAGACTTCACTTTCTATTTTTCTCACTACTTGACATGACGCACTTGTACAAACTTACATTCGTCGAGGTTGTTCAGAGTTTACAGAATCTCGTTCTGTTTATCTTATCCAATACTACTGATTAGTTGATTGGTTAAATGGCTTGAAAAGATAATATACATTTTTTATTATAGTCGTCGATTGAAAGCGAAGTTTTTTCGATGCAAGTGTTACATTCGATTACCAAAAGATTTCTAATATTTTTTTTTGTCCAAATTTTTCACTCAAATCACTCAAATAAACAATCATCTTTTAAACCGATAACCATTCAGTGAATAAAATGCGAGACTGCTGCGTCGAACCACTATACCGAAAAGAAATTACTCAAAATTTTTTGCTTAACTTTCTTAAATTAAAAATAAAAATTACATTTCGGCAACACGATTTCTTTTCTCAGTGCATCATCTCATCAAAAAAAAAACTGATCAATCTCGGTGTTCAAGCCACCCATATAAATGTATTGGATAAGTGACAATGAGAAATAAATTACAACTAACAGCCAAACATGTTTGTTGTGCTCTGTGCTCTCTGACCGCAGATGGCTCGACCTTTTATGTAAACGATACGACCCATGCAACAGGTAATAACGCCGACAGCGGAAGTGCCGAGGACGAGGGTAACAAGGCACACCACGGATCGGCAACATTGCCAGGTGGTTGTAGTCTCGGTTCAAATAATAGCGGAGCCGGAGCTGTGGGAACTAGTGGTCAAACAGGTGCAGGTGGTGTCAAATTTCCCTCGGAGGAAGGCTCCGAATGTTCAAGCGTGACCAGTGAGAGTGGACCCGGTAGTCGTGGACAAGGACACACTTGTGGAGCTCACGATGGTAACAGGATTTGCAGCTTGAAGACTATTTTTACTGAACTTCAGGAGCACCGAGAAAGCTTCGATAGGTTTAGAGAGAAACTCGAAGCATTGAAGGTGAGTTTCAGCGACATTTTTCCATCAATCAATCTTACTGCACCATAATAATAACAATGTTAAATTCTAGACGGTACAGCAAGAAGTGAGTTATCTATCGCAAGCACTACAAGAAGAGCGTTTCCGCTGCGAGCGGCTAGAAGAGCAAATAAACGACTTGACGGAATTGCATCAGAATGAAGTGGAAAACCTCAAGCAAACCATTACCGATATGGAGGAGAAGGTTCAGTATCAAAGCGAAGATCGATTACGAGACATACATGAGATGTTGGAAAGCTGCCAGACGAAAATATGGAAAATGGAGCATCAGCAGCAGCAGCATCAGCAGTATGTCACACTCGAAGGCTTGGATAACAGTAATGCCCGTGCTCTCGTTGTTAAACTTATAAACGTCGTGCTTACCGTACTACAAGTTATACTACTGCTCGTTGCTACTGGTGCTGGTATCATGATGCCGTTCCTTCGGACGAGGTGAGTACTTGTACAGCTTTCTTCCGTTCTTCTCTGCTCTTCATTAACAATTTCATTGTCACATTTGATTATTGTTGATGAATTAACAACTTTCCTTGTACAATTACGCTGATGACAATGTGAATTTCAGTGTGTGTATTAATGTACACTTAAAAAGTTGCTTGTATATTTAAGAACGCAATCACATTTGAAATTCACACAAGTATCAGAGACGATAAAAGAAAACAAGCATAAGTTTTTCTTGTACACCATCAGTCTTTGTCGCACAAACTTTTTATGCACAACGATCGCTGCCATTTTGTCATCTTTACCTACGCCTAAGAACGTTTTATTATTTGCTGGCATATCTCATCTGTTTTATTTTGTTTTCCTCCCGCCTATGCGTGCGGGGTGTGTTTTCGCGTTCTGTTTCAGCTGTACTAAGCCACATTGTTTCATGTGCAGGGTGCGCATACTAACCACGACATTCGTCGTGTTGGGAATAGTGTTCGTGTTGAAGCAATGGCCTGAAGTTCACGACGTTGGTAGTCACTTGATGCGCCATCTCAAACAGACTCTCGCTGTCAAGTAGCATTCCTTCTTCGGCCATCACATCCTCGTTATCATCGTCGTTGTCGTTAAGCTTCACTGCGCATTGACACCGAGATTATCTAAATGTTTAGATTTCCTCCTTGATTCTAATTTTCTTTTCTTTCTGCTATACGTGATTATAATCTTTCTACATACATATGTATGTATGATGATAGCTGGGACGAGTTTTCGAGGGTCAAACAAAAAAGGACAAGAAAGAGAGCTTTGTTAAATATGTCAAGGAAACTCGTTTATTCTCTTGATTAAAGTGAGCTTTCCGAGTGATTAGGTCGGTCGTGGTTAAATATACTGCTCGAAAGAATAATTGAAATGTACTTGAGTTCTGTTCTCTTTCTTTTTTCTTTTTTTTATTCTTAAATCATTGTGTATCTTTAATGATTTTTATATTTAGTGCGTGTAATTCATCATTTTCTTCGCTGTAAAACATTGTCTTCTTTTTTTATTTATCATTTTGTCGACGCTTTCGAGACGAGCGTTTATACGTATATTTTTCTATGAATGTCGCTTTAATAGCTTACGAAATCACGGTGAGAAAAAATTCCGTGTACGCCTTATATTTTTCCTCTTTGCTAGCGACAAAAAAAGCAAAGTCTTACGTTATTTTCCATCTAATCTGTATATTTTAATTAGGAATGTGATTGCGAAAAATACAATTTTATCTAACTGTAAAAAAATTACAAAAACTCGGTCGAGATGTGAACATGTCCCTCCAACAACGTAATAAAACGAGAAAAAGTAAGGAACAATTCTATCCATATCCATCAAAACTTAATTAAACAAATAGAAAATCACGTGAACTTTGGAAAAGTGTTGCTAATCGTCCAAGTACCTAGCGCATAAGACAAAAGCAGCGTAAATTCATTATAGATGAAAAATAGTGTAATTAGAAAAGAAAAAAAAATTAAGCACGCTACACTTGCACGCTAGTTTCTTCTCACCAATGTGTAAGATATATACATAATTATATAAATATAACGAAATACGTAGCGAAGAATTATATAGATTTTTGTCTGTCGTCGTTATATATTATTATAGCGCACAAATACCATCATGTAGCTTTTCATTCGCTCGCCCACTATCGAGGAGGACATTATATATACGTACATACTGAATTCAGTATGCAGTAAACCACGCAACTTATAACAAAGATCGTTTTTTGACTGATTCATTCGTTTTGAAAAATTTTTTCTCTACTTGCGACAATAATTAAACGATTGATTAATCGAAAGAAATAATTTTAGTTGCTTATGTAATGTAATTCTCGTTTACTGCGTACGGAAAAGGCAGAGACAATGAAAACAATAATAAAAACAAAACGAGATAAAGACTGATCATCTGGTTGACGATCTTAAAATAGGACTGTTCTCTTCTTTCTGTCTTTTCTTTCTATTCTGATCTTTCGTTTGCAACGTAATAAAAAAATCACGACGAGGAGTGCATTTTTTGGCACGTGTAATAGTTCAAACATTCCCACTACTTTTCTAGCGAAGGAATAATTAATGGAAAACAGGCAAAATCGCAGATAAATACGCCTCCCAGTCAAAGTAATTTTCTACGTTTATAAAAGCCAAAAAATTCTACATATGCATGAACGCATTTTGCGACAGAATGTCAATAAGAAATTTTCTATATTTTAAGCCACAGCAGACAATTAAAAAAATATAAAATTCGAAATCAAGTTGAATAAATGATTCAGTGTTGGAAATCGACGCTAGATAGTAGATTACATGGCGTTTCTATCATTTGTTTTTTGCGAATGGAATCTGTCTATGTATATTCCTTTAATGCTTTGTGATGTAGATATTTATTATCTCTATTATTAACAGTTTTTCAAAATTTATTCACTATCAATGACTTCGTGATTATTAAATGTGATAGATTGTCTTGAAAAATTTAGATCGCAGCAAAGTTTCTAATTGTACTACCAACACTGATCCATACTCTTGCAATTAATTCTAAGTGATATCGAGAATAAATCTTACAGCAAAAAAATTTTAACACGTTCTCTGGAAGATACATTTTACTCGAATCGCACGGAGGCGTGCATTGAAAAAAAATGCGGTTATTTTGAGCTTGCACCATTTGTCAATGTTTTTTTCCTCTTTTATATATGTATAACGGAAATCGAGAATCGAACGAAAAAAATATTTTTGGTTCCGGAAATAAAAACGAATATTTGTTCCTAGTAAGTTTAATAATGCGAGACGAAAACTAATGTATATCGTGCTCTCTGTCTTTGTCTCTCTTGTTCTGGTAACTCACCAAAATGAGATGATCCTCTCAAATATTGATTTAAATTTTTTCGACGTATTTGTTTTTCGAAAAAAACAAATGTTGTTATTTACTTTTTGACGAAGTGTTTAAATATAATGCCGTTTATAAATATTGAAATTCTTATTAATGCTGTCAATTGTTATAAGAATATTGTATTATATAACTTTTACACGAATCATACAAACTTTAAAATTGAGAGGATCATCTATTCATTTTTTTATGTATTCAAATCGCAAAATAAAAAAATTTTTCATTCATAGTGAGCTGTAATGTGCGTAAACAAGCATCATTTTTTGGGATCAATCCGTAATTTATATGTACCATGTGTATGTAATTTGTCTATTATCTGCCAATTACTCGCATTCTCTCCCTGTAATAATGAGAAATAATAGATTTTACCTGTATGGCTCGCGACTATTTCTAACGAAAAATAAAGCAATCCGTGAAATATTAGCTGGTGAACTGTACAATAAAAGCAGTGTTGAGCGGTTTTTAGATTATTTTTCTAACTATTTTACATTTACTCTCTCATTTCCAAATTATGGAAATAAAACAAAGATCCATTAATTTTTCAAACAAGTTCCAGTAAAATTACAAATTGAAGGAATTGCATGTCCGGAAATCCAATTGATTCTTGCAATTCAAAGTCGAAAAGTCCAAGAAGAAAAAAAAGAAGCGCTCAGACAAACAAAAGCAACAATTTGCCGATATATATATCGCAAGCGCGTTTGTTTAGTTTAGTACGTATAGAATGAAAAAAAAGTGAACACTAGATGAACATTGAATGTAAATAGATGAAAAAATTTTATATCCGCGCGTGCGCGTAAAATTATATGTAAATACATATGTAGGTTTCGAGGCGAGGCATTATGATGGGAAGGAAGGGTAATATTATTGTACGGAGAATTTATAAAGAAATTCGAAAGATGCCGCGTCGAGCTGCTATCACGCAATGTGATTCGACTAAAATGAAATAAACTGTAATTTAATTTTTATGAAATCGACGAGAGTTGTAATAACTTGCGAACAAAAATGTTTT
Source organism: Phymastichus coffea (assembly GCF_024137745.1). Taxonomy (NCBI): domain Eukaryota; kingdom Metazoa; phylum Arthropoda; class Insecta; order Hymenoptera; family Eulophidae; genus Phymastichus; species Phymastichus coffea. The sequence continues at coordinate 85,694 of NW_026706949.1, read as the reverse complement.
GAAGCTAATAGCAGTGTCGACGAATTTCAAGTAGCCAATTCACACTACTGTATCTGCAATTATAGATGCAAGCAAGTGCACACACACAATTACTTACACGCGCATATACTGACTGGCGATATCCTCATACACACACCACACACACACGGTGCTTTATTGGTGATGTGAGCGCTGAAGACGGGGTCCCATCTCCCCTATTATGTAGCTATATTATTACATCCGCACGCTTATGTGATATATTCTGGTGTACAATTTTTGATAGATTTAAAACAAAATTTTTCATTCCAGAACTCTTGCATAAATACAAATTGTATGAGTGTACTTTTTGAGCCTTTATTACAAAACGATTTTGAAAAAATTGGTGCTTCAAATTTATACGTGCCGTTCGAATTTTATGAGAAAAAAGAGATTAGAAAATTATATTAATTATTTGTTATTATATTCACTGATCGTCGAAACAATAACAATAGTTACGTATTGAAATACATAGGTTACAAAATGAACCGCAAACATACGTAGCGGTCGCAAAAATAATAACAAGATCTTCGATGACAACGACAACAAAGATTTGTTTCGTACTTTACATATGTATAATTCATCTGGAGTTGATTGCTTTAGTTTCCAATAATATTTATCAAAATCAACAAATGTGTGTATAGATACGATTAGGATACAAACGCTCGAAGCACGCAGGAGTGCTTACATAAAAAATGTAGTAGTGAAAACAATATTTGGGGCCCTGCACTGTAGAAAAAAAAACAAAAAACCAATAATCGTAGTTAGTAGGTAGAGTTTATTATTAGAATTTTTTGCGCGGGCAACGTTGCAAAAATCTCATCGTTTGATGAGGAGAGTATTTTAGCCAAGTAAACGCGCAGAAGTATTCATAAAGGTTGCGAGCGCAATTAATATTTGATTTTCATGATAAAGAAATTTAAGGAATAATGGCAGATTTGTTTACTGCCCCATCGCTGATGAACTATATATATATGAGTTTCAGATAGATATATATGCGCACGTTTCTCTGACGTCCGGGTTCCAAGCAAATGTCGCATATATACATATGTTATACCCGATTCAATATTGTCTCAAATAAAAAGCGAGTTTTTAGAAATTATGGATATTTTTCATTTATTTAGCACAACCCTTATCTTATGTAGCTTATTACCACAGAAACATTTTGATTTTTTAAAAAACAAGAGGAAAATTTTATAATAATGACATTTATCTGGAAATTTATGTTACGATTCTTGAACAACTTTACGTCGTATTATTCAAGAATATCTTGAGACTTGATTTAATCTTTGACTTTGAATATTGACCTTTTTCTAAAGTTCTATGTTGACCCGAATTCATATCCGTATTTAAAAAGTGATATAATTTGCACACAATTAATTACACGTGTGCTAATATAACGATCCTGAAATAATACGATCCAAACAGAATATTTATACGTGTATTTTGTCATCGACAAAGTCGGCAAATAAAAATGAATCAATAAGCGTAACCTCAACAGAGAAAAAGCGAGGTGCATTTTCATAATTCGTCACAGTAATGTAATATTTGCATAAACTTCGAACAATGGAACTGCACAAGCTTACCTTAAAAGTCGTATGCTTTGACTTACCGGAGCAGAGTATTGACGATGGTATATATTGGAGCTGTTGAGAAATTCTAAATTTGTACATTTATGACTGACAAACGTTAATCATGTAGCATAAAGATAAAATTCATAAAAATTAAGATATATATAAAACCATCTGCGAGTGCATTTGAAGTTCATTGCATTCTTGTTCAACATGAGGCCATTTCCAGTCAGTTTAGCAATTTTGGTAAAACTTTTTAATGCTTTCATTATCGACACAAGGGAAAATAATGAATTTATTCTTTCATCTTCGTTTAAGATTCACCTGCCAATCGTAATCGGCACTCTCAGTTCAAAAAGATTGACCAGCAATTTCAACAAAAACGATCCCGTATTGTTGTAATATACCTTTTACTTAATTATACTTAATCATCCGAGCTACGAGAATATGTGCTTATTATTTGTTCGATTCAGGCTTGAGTTTCAAGATTTAAAAGCAAAACATAATCCGCTGAGTTTTGGAATGGGATATCCAGACTTCAATCCTCCTAAAATTTTACAAAAAGCTCTGGCAAGAGCTGCAGTAAGCGACGATTACGAATTGAACCAATATGCCTCGAGCAGGGTAAGTATATGACATTTTCGAATCTATATACAATCCGAATACCAAGAGAACGTCGGAAAAGTTCTAAATGTCGAGGAATCTGAATAATCGATGTAACTCGGGAGGAAGAAGTCTATTAAATTCATATTACACTTCGGGATGGATGATAGTTGATCGTGAACGCTGATAAATTTATTTAAAAATTTACATAATTACCAATTAATTCGGAGCATCATTCGATGCTTCTGTTCGACGTTGACAGGGCCACCCAAGGCTGCTGAAAGCCGTGGCTGCTTTCTTTTCCAAACTTTTAAATCGAACATTGAATCCAGACGAAAACGTTGTAATAGCTGTTGGAGCGCAAGAAGCTATACATGGAATTTTACAAGCACACACAACTACAGGCGACGAATGGATTGTATTTTCACCCTATTTTTCCTATTTCGATCCCATTATCAAAGCAGCTTATGGAGTACCAAAATACATACCCTTAGTGTCGGTAAATTACGAGCACTCTTTCTTGTTTTCTTTTATGGAAGCTTCAAACAATTTCATTCGAATTTTTCTAGAGCAAGACTACGGGGAATATCACGTCGTCCGATTTCAAATTCGACAAAAAGGACTTAGCGAGTTTGTTCAACCATAAGACTAAAGGTATACTAGTAAACACGCCGCACAATCCGACGGGAAAGGTGTTCGACTATGAAGAACTCGCGTACATCGCCAACTTAGCTAAAAAGTGGGATTCCATCGTTATCCTCGACGAGGTCTATCAGTTTTTGAACTACGGAAACCAACAACACCTGAGACTAGGTTTCATTTCGCGCACTTAATCGCGGTGCGATTTTGATTGTATTAATGCTTGCAGCGACTTTCCCGGGAATGTTCGAGCGTACGATTACAGTTGGGTCCGGCGGCAAAATGTTCAGTGCCACGGGTTACAGAATTGGTTGGGCATACGGACCCAAGGATCTCATTAATAACGTAAAACTAGTCAATGGTTTCGCTGTCATGAGTGCGCCAACGCCAATCCAGGTAGATGCGAATTTCGGAGACGAAAATGCCAGTAATAGAGTAAAAGTCGCGACGAATTGTAGGAAGCTGTCGCAGTCGCCATCGAAGAGGAAGACGACAATTACGGCAAGCCCGAATCGTATATCGAACAACTGAGGAGAGAGTCGGAGAAAAAGAGAAATTTCATGTACAAGATTTTAAGCGACGCCGGAATGACGCCGGTTTTCGCAGAAAGCGGTTATTTCATCATTGCAAGGTGGAATACTATGGTCAATACTTTTCAACTGCATAGAAAGTCCGACGAACCTGCGGACTACTCGTTCGTCAGATGGCTAATAAAAAATGTCAGTGTATTTGCGAATCCACTGTCCCGGTTTTATACATCTGACATCGACTCGCACGTAGAAGAACATTACATTCGTTTCACCATGATTAAGGTTTAGTCTGTTCTTTGCGCAAGACACTCGATATTGTTATTATCATTGTTCGCTAGAATAATGGTATTTTGGAAATTTCAGAAGTGGGAAACGCTTGGCCAACTAGATAGACTACTGAAAAAGTGGAAATCACGAAGATCGTTAAAACAATAACTAGTTTTCCTAGTTTTATAAAATGTTGGTGTAATCGGCGAGATCTCAGCTGATTCTTACTTGGAGTTCACGGAAAATCTATTATCACATCTTTTCTTAATTAACAATGTGCAATTCGAGTATTCTTTTATTTGAATGACATCAATAAAACAGTACGGCATAGTTGCCAATACTCTTGCAAAAAAATATATTTCAAAATATTCTAGAGAAGCATCGCGGCGGCGCGTCGAATTTCGGAATTTTATGCGTCGTATGCTATTTCCATTCCATGGCTGATTCAGACGCGAGTGTCGGGCACGCGAAAAGCAGAAAAAAAAATATGCACCGACGAAGAGTCATCAGCGGCAACTTTTAGTTTAGAGCTATAAAAAGCTGCACAGCTAAAAATCGCGCTGCTCGCTCTTCTCCCGCTGAGCGAGCTCGTGCGACTCCGTCGTATATAGCAATGTCAAGATATTGCCGTAATTAAAATGTACCAGCGCGGGCTTCTTCTCCACGTTGACGTGCCCACTCTCGCTTCGAGTCGTGTTCGCTGACCTTTTGCGTTCGGTTTGATAAGGTATTTTGCAAATCGCGTAGGCTTGAGTTATACATGCAACGATATACTTTGCGAATAATCGTTACGGGAAACTTGTTTGAGCATTAAGCTAATATCTCCGTGTGCTTGACATATGTTGAAAAAGTATATTTTCATTCAAAAGACATTTAATCGCGTTGCAGATGATAAACAAGAAAATTAGCGAATGATTCGTGCATGCGCGACTCATGGCCGTAGCCGTAAGCTACGATGTGTTTGTGCGGCTCATTGAGGAGGATGTAGCCGAAGCATTAGATGACATAATTGCTGATCGAGCTGAAGAGCTACGCTTGATTGGAGCTCGTAATTCAACGGACGAGTGTTTTCTTGGAGAGCGCTCTTTAGCAGCTCTTACGCACTACTTCAATCCTCGCAATTCCGGCTATCTTAGTTTGTTATTATGGTAATTGCACTGTTAAACAAAGTTTCTTTTTAAACTAAAATCGTGTGCAGTCTTATTATCGCAACCAGATTTCGACATTTTTTGGTCATATAAACGATTTTTAGTAAATTGCAATTTTTATTTAGCTATTTTGCGTTAAATACTTTTACCGTCAAAGTTCGAAGCGTTTATTAAGAAAGTTACAACCGCTTATAATTTTGATTGTAAAAGAATTTAATTTTAATATAATATACAATCATTAATTTGTATCTTTCTTTTAGGTTCCTCCTCGGACTGGGAATCGGATTGATTGTTCATCATGCTAAACTCTTACCAATTTTTCTTATTATATGCTTCATTCTAATAGTAGTTCTGGTCTCATTTCCATAGTAATTATATTTATGAAGATTAAATTTGTTAATAGATTTTAAGAGTGAGTAAAGTTCGATTTCTTCAAATTATTACTAAATATAGATTATCCACTGTTTTTCGTTGAAAATATTTCAAATTTTATCATTCAAAGTTAAAAGCATTTGTTGCCATGTACAATTCAAAACACATAGATTAAAAATCATTTAAATTAACTGCTTACCATTTTACTATGCAAATATACTACATGTTTATTTAGTATGTAGAGTTTGGTTTACATACGTTTATTATTTAAGTTTTCATGAATCAAGTCTTTGATAAAATTATAGAACATTGAGTAGGTATTACATGACATTAATTAACTATTTCGATACTCCATGCGCAAAGTACGTCTTTCCCGCACGCTCGGTAGAAAACGTGCGTTGAAAATCACTCTTTCCACACGTCGTATCAAAAAATACGGTACGGCACATGTTCGGGAAAGAGTTTCTCGTCTCGTGTGGCGTTTACGCCCGAGCGAAGCGAGAAGAGATCTACTTTTCCGTACTTGTATCGTAATGTACTATTCCGCTTGCAATGAAAACCATATTGGAAAAACACGCTTAATATCTATGCTGAAAAAATATACACTGTAAATCACGAAACAAATTGTGCGTTTCTAATTATATACAGTCTACAACAATGCAATATCTGATCGTATTTTTTTGCCAGCAAAGAGTATCTTATACTACAATTATTTCATTGAAAAAAGAAATAGTTTATTTACAGCTATCTATATATTAAATATAAAAAATATCTGTATATTTATTATCATTTTGCAAAACATATTTTCTCTTTCTCTCTCTCTCTCTCATCTATTCGCAGTAATAAGTATAAAATGCCTAAAAAAAACATTTTTTTTGTTCTTTCTACGATTTAGCAATATTTTTGCAGAGGTGCATTTTTTAATTCTTTACTCGAATGAAAAAAAAGGATAATTAAAGATCGTTTCGACGTTACCTCGAATATCATAAGGCTAAATTAAAATTAATCAAAAACCTTAGACTTTATCTTGTACCTTGAAAATTCGATTATTACGTACATTAAAAGAAATGTAAAGTAACATTAAATTCATTATTTGAAAAGTATATCTAAATCTCATTTCGATTTGCATTGAAAATGTTTGATCTATTCCGCAGTAGAAGTTTGAGATTTCAAAAGGCCATTTTTTTTCTGCTCTGTTAAATTATCTTTTGCGTTCTTATCCGGCGGCGGTGGCTCGCTAGAATTATGTTTTTTTCTGTGAGACATCATTGTTGATCTCGATACGAATGATTTGCCGCAAAGATCACACTCATAAGGTCGTTCACCAGTATGCAACCTTTTGTGTATGGCCATTGGACTGAACTGAGTAAACGTTTTGCCACAAATCTCGCACCTATAAGGTCGTTCGCCAGTGTGCGATCGTCTGTGGCAACGTAATGCTGAACGCCTCGCGAAAACTTTGCCGCATAGATCGCATTTGAAGCTTTTCTCACCGGTATGCATGGTAGAATGAATTTTCAAATCGACCCTTGTTAGGAAACCTTTACCGCAAACCTAAAATGAAAGACGTAAAAAATCTATCCACATGGTTATTACAGTAGTTGCATTGCATTATATATTCATCAAAACTTACCTCGCAAAGATACGGTTTCTCACCAGTGTGAATCCTCATATGAGTATTGAGATAACTCTTGCTAACAAACATCTTGTTACATACAACGCAAGGATACTGTCTATTATCAGTGCCAGAATGTATTCTCTGATGACTTTTGCAAAGTCCTTTAGTGATAAAACCTCTTCCGCAAATTTCACATTTGTACGGTTTCACACCCATATGGCGATTCTCGTGATCGAGTAGTGACTGTTTTGTCTTGAAATTTTGACCACAGGTGGAACACGAATATGGCTTAACATCTGAATGAACGCGTTGATGTACGATAAGGTAACTCTTACATTGGAAGCCTTTACCGCAAGTCGAGCAATTGTAATCAAATTGGCCGGTATGTGTTGCCGTATGTTGAGCTAAACCAATTTTACTGCGAAACGCCTTTTCGCACAATTCGCACTGAAATGGCTTTTCACCGGTATGTCTTCGCATATGTTCCTACGATGCCATAAAAATGTCATTGGCGTGTACTTTATATGAAATTTGTTATGCTCAAATGAAAACGTACCTGTAGCTTATAATTCGTTCTATATTCTTTGCCACAATGTGAACAAACTTTAGGCGTCCACTTGGGTCTGTTTCCTTGTTGTTGTTGCTTTGCATCATCAGCCAGTAAATTTTGCGCAGTATCATCTGAGCTTCTATCAACGTCGACTTTGTGCTTACCTTCGACGCACTCTTGTCTATGAAGATTCAACACATCCAGACTTGTAAAATAAGCATCACAGTGTGGACAGCTGCAGAAGTGCTGCTCAAAATGAACCGCAAAGTTATTTGGCTCGGAAATACCATCGTTGCAAAATGGACATATGTACCTGAAATTTTAGTTTAAGTTATGAATTTGTATAAAAAAAACTTATCGTCCAGGATAATATTGCACAACTCACCATTGAGCATCAGTTTCATCAGCAGTAAGATTGCTGAGCGCGCTCGTTAGCAGAGCATCTTTTGTTTCTTTTGTATATTGCAGTAAAATTGCATGCGTAGTGTTACTATGGCTTGTCGACGGTAAGGTAAACGTTTGATGAGCATTGACATCGACGTTCAAAGGATCGTCGACATCGCTCTCAGCTCGCGAAGAAGGAAAACTACTTTGTTGCGGGTGTGACTTGCGAGGATTGGGTTGTATACCTAGAGTCGTCACGTATTCGATACCCAAGTGACTCAAATGATGACCAGCTGCTGTCAAATTTTCTACTGTTACAGCCATGTCACTGTCTAAATGCATTGCTATCTCTTGGTTGGAAACCTTAAATAAAAAAATTTTCGTTGTGTAGGAATAATCATAATTTGAAACGTGTTAGTTTTAACAAGTATTTGGAAAGTGTTTCCTCAGCGATCCAGCAAGCCACAGGCTTAAGCTGGAGCGGCCAAAGTTGTCGTCACTGACAATTTGCGAGCAAGGATATAACCATCATGGGAAACAATTGTTGTAAATATTGGAAATTTTTAATATTAGAAAACAATTTTTGTAAATATTAGAAAAAATTGAAGTATTTGTACCTCTGTTATTTGCTCATTCACCATCCTCACTGTTTCTCCATCTAAATGAAAAGCAGTCACTTCTAGATCAGTCTCTTCTTGGCTTAAATCATCTTGATTTTCATCTTGTTCTCTACTAGACATACTATTAATATTATCTATGACTGGTATGCTATGAATAACATTTCTTACACTATGCCTTGCAACACTGGAATTTTGTATACTGTTGATGTTACTTATACTCTGAATATCATCCATTGTAACATTATTAATATCATGATCAACTTTTGCAATTGCTTTGAGCATCTGCATAAACATTCCTTCAGTCTGCAAAACTTTTTCACGAAAGTCAAATAGTTCTTCTACTTTCGAAAAACATTCTTGACAAATCACTTTTGGTAATTGATCTGTCATTGAAATCTACAAGATATATTGATATAAGATTTGTTGTTGTATAAAATCTAATAAGAATGTGAATGATATACCTGAACAGGTAAGCAAGCAGCAATTTTTTTATGTAAATTCCTCACATGATCATTCTCTTCAAAAATGGGTAGACCCATAAGAAGATTTATTTTTGTGGCACATAATCGGCATAAATAATCAAGGTCTTCCATCTCAGACATTTTTACAACTATACAAGGCCCACAAGGAAAAATTTATCTTAAATAACAATAACCTTAGGTAGGAACGTTAAACATCTTCAAAAATGCACTGATTGCGTTGCCATTGTTAATACTTATTGTCTGAAAACCCTTAAGAAATTTCTATAAATAAATAATATTTGTAAACATAATCACAAATATATGCAATATAAACTAATACCTGACAAATAAGTGTCTAACAACAAAAGCATTTGTAATAATTGCAACAGTCACTAAAAAAATTATCTGGAATATGTATTGAATAATTTTTATTTAGTAAAATTTTCAATTTTCATCTCATTATAAAGCAAGTTTAGTTCAATAATACAAAAAATATTATGAATTCATTCTTTTTAAGGGTCATGCTTAAAATATTTTTCAAAGTTTAATATTTATAAATATCAGTCGAAACATAAAAATAAAGTATAATAAACTTTAAATCTTCCTTACAATCTACTTGGAGTTTATCGGCACGCTGTTACTTCCAAATCTTTTCGCAAACAGGTTAGAAAAGGGAGACGCCAAGTTGCATATGATTGTTGAAAGGATAAAAATTGTCGTTCAATGCACCAATATTCCATTCAGTTGATGCTATACAACGATAAAAAATGATCTCACTAAGGGTTGATGTATGAAGGCACGAAGATAAAGTTGTCTTTATTCTCTCATCTCGTGTGTACTGTGTAGTTATGTCTCCGCGGCTGATTCTTTTCCTTGAAGGCAATTCTAATAACTGTCTACTTGTATAGGTATCTCTCCCTCTCTCTCTTTTCTTCTTGGTTGGAATACCTATATACATCATTTCTGGTTTATTGCTTTCTTATGGTTCGGTGACGATCAGTTTGAATAAGACAAGTCAAATCTTGCCAGCCTTTCGATCCTTATACTCCATTTGAATTTTTAAATTGACTTTAGTAAATTCGCTGCTTTTTTAATTACTACCTAATCCTAATTGTTCGGAAATATTATATGTTGAGCTGACTTAATTATATACTCCAATACATATTAATCCTTAAAAATCTATTTGTATGGATTTCCTGCTCAATTGTAATAAATTGATATTTAAAAATAATAACTGCATATCGGAGTAAGTTTATTTTTATATTTTAATGCATCGATTTAAAATTGCGCAAACTCAACAAGATAACGGATACTGCGTTAAATGACGTCAGTATGCGGCACTTACATTATAGAGGTACAGTTTCACAGTTTGTTTACACGTTTGTTATATGATGGCTGCTACCGGTAGGCATAATGTACATTACAATTTGAAACGAAAACATATTGAAGATTATTCGAGTGACGAAGATGGTACGTTATCTTTGCATTATATTTTAAACAATGATCTTGATCATCACTGAGATTTTATGTGTGCTCAAAGAGTTTTTTGTTTTTGAGGTTAGGATGTATGAATGAAAAATATATGTTTATCGATATTTATTATATTTGTAGATAATTCCAAACAAGCAAAATCAAATGAACCAAGATTATGTCCATATTTAGATACCATTAACAGACAATTTCTGGATTTTGATTTCGAAAAGTTATGTTCTGTGTCACTCTCAAGAATAAATGTGTACGCTTGTTTAGTATGTGGCAAGTATTTTCAAGGGAGAGGAACAAATACTCACGCTTATACACATAGCGTTGGAGAGGGTCATCATGTATTTTTGAATTTGCAGACACTAAAGTTTTATTGCTTACCCGATAACTATCAGATTATAGGTAGATATGCCAGTTAATTTTTTACAAGCACTGTTAAATTTTTAAATGAAAATCTATTATTCTAATAATGTTGATAATTTACAGACTCATCTTTAGATGATATCAAGTATGTTCTCAATCCGACCTTTGGTAAGAATCAAATTGCAAAGTTGGATAACAATGATAAGATGTCAAGGGCTATTGATGGTTCCTTGTATTCACCTGGTATAGTTGGTATGAACAACATTAAAGCCAATGATTACTGTAATGTTATTTTACAGGTAAATATACAATATTTATTTCATGCAATCAATTAGGACAAATTTCAATGTAAAGTATAAAATTTTTCAGTCATTATCTCATGTCACTCCACTGCGAGATTACTTTTTAAGGGAAAGCAATTATGCTAAAGTTAAGAGGCCACCTGGAGATTCACATTATCTTCTTGTACAGAGGTTTGGGGAATTGATGAGAAAATTGTGGAATCCTCGTAATTTTAAAGCACATGTTAGTCCACATGAAATGTTGCAAGCTGTTGTACTATGGAGTAAAAAAAAATTCCAATTTACTGAGCAAGGTAATAGTAAATTTCGATAATTGTGCGAGGAAATGATTTGAATCTTGTATAGATGTTTGTGCCTGAGCTAAGCCAGAATGAGGAGGCAACACGAGTATGAAATCACTTTTTCGCGCATACATCTAACTTTATTTTTCGATACGACGTGTGTGGGGTGAGATTTTAATCATGCTCGATTTCTCAAGCGTACATAAAGTTAAGTCACCATGCACAGAATATAGAAAACAAAATATTTTCTCATATTCATCAAATTCAAAAGCTTTTTGTCAATTTATTACACAAATTCTACACTTACAGAAAAATAAACTATGTATTTTATTGTTATATATATTTTATTGTTTTCATAGGCGATCCTATTGATTTTTTATCTTGGTTCTTGAATGAACTTCATATGGCATTGAATGGAACAAAGAAAAAAGATTCTAGTATAATTTACAAGACATTCTTAGGACATTTGCGAATTTATACGCGTAAGATTCCACCTCTCGAATTGGAGGAAAAACAGAGAAGTGAATTGTTAAATACAGAGGAGTACAAGGAGACTGTAACAGAAAGTCCTTTCCTATTTTTAACATGTGATTTACCGCCTCCACCACTTTTTAAAGATCAGTTTGCAGAAAATATAATTCCACAGGTGATATTATCATTAATCATTAATCATTTGTAGCATTTAATATCATAACTCAATATCAATTAAATTGAGTTATTTTTACAGGTCAATTTATATACTCTATTGAGTAAATTTAACTCGCAATCAGAAAAGGAGTACAAAACTTATAAGGAAAATTTCATGAAAAGGTTTGAAATAAGGGAGCTACCACCTTTCTTGATTTTGTACATTAAGGTAACAAAATTTCATCAGTTCTTATTATAATTTCTTGATTCAAGATTCAGTAATACTAATAATATTATGTGTTTTTAGAGATTTACAAAAAATACATTTTTCGTTGAGAAAAATCCAACAATCGTAAACTTTCCCGTTAAGTGAGTATAATGACCATTTTGTTAAGTGTTTTTCAAAGCAAAACTAATTAATTTTTACTTTACAGGAATGTTGATCTTGGAGATATTTTGACACCAGAGGTGAAAGCCATGCACCCTCATACATCTTATGATTTGATTGCTAACATCGTCCATGATGGTGAGCCAAGTCATGGTACTTACAGAGTGCACATTTTACACAAAGCTACTGGACAGTGGTATGAACTTCAAGATCTACACGTCACACAAATACTGCCGCAGATGATCACTCTTACAGAGGCTTATATTCAAGTAAGTTTTTAAATTGTTGTTTATAAAATATTGACTCATTAAGTAATGAAGCAATGTAGATGTAACCCGTTTTTATCGTTTCCAGATATATGAATTAAAAAAAGAAGAAACAACTGATGGGGAAAATGGAAAAACTCAATGACCAGAAAATGCTTAATTGTTTATTGTCTGGATTTACAATTTGTAAATATTTGAATAAAATTAATTTTAAGCAGACTGATAATTTTTCTTGTATTTTTCAGATCTATAAAATTTCAGCTGTAAATCAGATATTAGAGAATATCTGATTGATTTTAGATCAATCAGATGATTTTAGAAAATATTTTACTCCAAAAATTCAGCAACTCAATTTTATTAAAATTATTATAGATCTAGGCCTTTTAGTAATAATTAAGTTTTTTTTCACTTGATTAAGGATACATAAAAAAATAAAATTGTGCATGCATGTGCGTCAACTAATTTTAAAGACACTAAAACAAAATAAATTTCGATTAATTTTTGAATTGATGCTTATTATTAATAAATTAATGTTCAAGATTCAAGATTAAGTAAAATTCATTATAATATACACAATGCATATACATATACGCTGACGTTAAAAAACTCGAGAAAACGCGCACGCGTTCCCCGAAGCGCCGTCTATCGGCAACCCAACGAACCGTCTATGAAATTCGGAATTCCGCGCGGCGGGCGGCCTTTCTTCAGTCGACTCGCGTTGCTTAGTTCGCGCGGTACTGTATGTTGTATAAGAGCTAGTGGGGCGACGATCGAGGAAAAACCGGATAGTAAACGTAAAGATAGTGCAGTGCAAAATTCTCAAAAAGGAATTGAAAACGTGAACAGTGTTATATTGCAAGAATTTAAAAGTCTCGGAAATATTAAAAGAACAAGAACATAATCGTGTTCATCGTCGTCGTCAACGGTGAGTCTTTCGAGAAAAGAAGCAAGAGAAAGAGAGAAAGACAGTGTGGCGAAGGTCGCGCACTTGCCTGCTGGCGTTTAACGGTCCGCCGATATGTATGGCTAACCTTCACGCACATGCGACCGTTGCATGTGCATCGCGAAGATACTTATTTTGGGGCTTCTTGTTTTTTTTTTACTTGGCAACCAAGAGGTTAGAGACGCGACGCCGCGTTGCTGCTCGCTCGGTGGTGACAGTAGCTGCAGTATGAGAGAGGGAGAACAGGTTGCAAACAATCGGCTGAGGGAAAACCTGTTCCCTCTTCTTTGCGAGAGCGAGTTTCAATGCTTTTCGAGAAATTCTTTTGTTTTTGCTCACTGTTTCACTCTTGTCTATAGATCGACTTTTACTCTTTATCACTTTTTGTTTAATCAAAACAATGAAAACACATGGATACCAATTTCATTCACTCGTTTGCGAGAATTCATAACACTACGTGAATTGAAACTCAAACAAATTTGAAGAATGTATAATAATCTTAGACATTCAACATTAGTCGTTCTCACAAACCGGATAACTTCGAAAGTAATGCGCGAGTAATGAAAGACGGAGCAGTTCTGAAAAATTACACGATCGCAACATACACTTTGCTAACTTGTCAACGAGAGGAAAAAAACGGAGTAACTCGTCAGTACCCCGTAAATCTAGCTTCGGGTTTGATTAATTAACTGTTATATCTGAGTGCACTACGTGCAATGCGTTCAGACGAACGAGTGTTGGTGGTATACTCTACACCTCTATCTGTAAGCTTAAACTAGTATTATTGCATGTGCTAAACTCGTATATCCATTTTAGCCGGATTAATTAAGATTTTTCAGAATCGGAGTAACGCGACACCTCGAAATCCTGCGAAAAGACCAATTTCTCGTTTTCATTTTTTTCGCGCAAACTATGCTGCGCTTACCTGCTGCTGATTCGCGTAATACGACGCGATTTCTTGGTAGTGCACGGTGTAGAAGTTTTTGTAATGGACTACTTATGTTGAGTTCAATGATTTGCGATGAATTGATGGCTTTTATGTTGATGGTTCACGAAGTTATTTTAGTTTTTGATGACTCCTATTTAGTTTTTAAAATACGTTAAACAGATATAATATTGAAGAGTACTTTCGTTTATTCCGAAAAAAACTACTGTACATTGTAGGATCAATTAATAGCACACTGTACAGTTGTAATTTAAAAAGCTCTCAATCTGAAGTTGTGAGGGTTGATTAAAAGTGTTTCTTGGAAAGTTCATTCAATGTGTATATATACCTTACTAGAAAAACTTCATCGCGAATGCATAATGAGTTCTCCATTTTTAGACGAACAGTCGCTATTTCATTATGGTTTTTTAGCCTTTTATTTTAAATTCAACCCATGATTTTCTTTCGCGTTCAGAAGCAATGAATCATCATCGTTCAATTTCTAAAGTTTAACGGCTGAATAATACACACGTTGTTGAGGTGATGATCATTGCTTTCTCTGTTATTGATGCTTGAGCACGCATTTGCGCTTTACAGATGGCGAAGCAAATCATTATTAATTCTTCGCCATACTTTCTCAGAACTTCGTTGTATCTCGTTATCAACTTGCAGTGTATTTTAATGTATCAAGCGCGCTTGGAAGAGATTGATGATTTGATTTTTAGTGCAAATGAAACGTCTGTAATTCACGACATTATCTTACAAGACAGCAGACCTTCGAACCTTGACTGTATCGTACCTCAAAGGTTTTTTTTACTAGTCGAATGTTTCTTTTGAGCTGCATATAAATAAGCATATAAATAACCGAGTTTACGATACTAAGTATGATTAAGATGCTGGTCTTTGTGTCAAGATTCTCTGGGATATTCGGATAAATCATTTTTTTTTAGTTTCATAAGATTTATTGAAGCAGTATAAATAAATGATAATGGGAATTCCTATTACTAGGCAAAGGTCAGTTTTTTTAATTCGTTTTGTAACTATTTTTCCTGAATTCAAAATTTGCAAGCATAATGTTTGAGAAATCAAATTTTTTCGCAGATGTTATAAACCGTAAGCACCACGTTATATTGCTAACAAAAAGTAAAATCACAATACATTTATCATGGTCTATAATCAGATTTGTTCGATTCTGAGAATTCTCTATTTCCAGTATGAAGATTATTCGAGTGAATGATAAAAGTTTCAGTATACCAATTCGGTTAACGATCGTGTAATTCGCATTCCAATTCAACCAAACGCTATTTAATTAAAATCAGTCCATCACTAATATCCCTAGTCGTAAAAGCGCAAAGAATTGTAATGAATATTCAGTATGTCGTGTACAATTTTTTATTCAAATCTGCATTGAACGACCCTAAAAAGGAACGGCTTGCATCTCGTACGTACACTTCTGTGTCGTGAACTCTCAACTAAACGTCACGCTCGCGCAAGTCTACCCTCCCGCAATAATTACACGCAGCTATATAGCTCTCCGGTGCTTTTTTTTTCTCTCACGGCCAGACGGACAGCCCGGGAGGGGGAAAAAAGCTGCCTCGCGAAAAACTGCGCGTGCGTGGGAGATGACTATTTTTGGTTGCGTTCTTTTTTCGCGATGAAATACAGCACGCTATCGTGCGCGCTTTCTTTCATACGCAACGCGTTGTCGATTAGAATTGCGTTGTTTTCTTTCTGATGATGAGCGCGCGTGATGAATTGGAGACGCTCAAGCGCGTAACATTCAAGATGTCTCAGAGGAATTAACATCGTCATTATAAAGGCAACACGCATTGCTTCGCAATATTTCGATGAAGCTGTTGTCGCTGTTCACCGCGCACGTGCGATCTCGCAATCTACCGAATATAAAAACACAAATCTTCAACTTTCTAAACGCTCATGCGGACAATTCAGGAATGCCGAGGAGTCGTCGTCTATCCTATTTTTTTTCTCCTTAAGGCAACCACGAAAAGCATTTCCGTAGGGCCGGAATTTCTTTCCTCCGAGGTCCAAGTGGCATTTAACTCGTGAGATTAACGCGGAGAGAGGAAGGCGCCGACGGTGGCGGTAGAGGTATAGTGAAAATGGTCGGCAGAGTGAAAACAGAAAACCAGTTTTCGGCGCGACACTGATAGATAAGTGAGATGAGTCGCGTGGCTGACGGCTTTACGACTTGTCCTCTGATTCTTTTAGCTTGTGATGTTCGTCGCGCGCTATAACTGATGCGACGATTTGTGCGCCGACTTCGGTATTCCGTTTCTATGTTTTTTCTTTCAAGGGACGACTTTTTCCTTTCGTGCTTGCGCCCTGACTCATCCACGAGACTTGACATTTTTTAAAAAATTGCTCGTATGTGATGACCGCTAAAATGCTGTGGTGTTTTTTAAGTTCGCGGTATCGATAATACGCCCGATCGAGCGGCTGGTATTTTTCTAAAAAAAAAATAGTATTTGAATTTTAATAACGGTGGAAGTTATTTTATTAAATTTCAGCTTATCTCATTAATGGCTGAAAGAGGCCAATAAATTTTATTGATCAGCGAAACGCTATAAAATAAGTGCAAATAAATGTTGTTGGCTAGATAACAACGAATACTATATATTTTATTATTTATGCGCTCGAAAAATCTATTTGTTGTGTTCGACAACACCGTACGAAAAAAATGAGAGTTTACGAACTACGTTAATCTTCCTTGATCGACCAATAAATTAGCTTCATCTAATCCAAGAACTCGGCCGTCGAGTAAAAAGAGAGAAGATAAAAAGCCAAGCTTTGAAACTGTAATGAGTACAAAGCAGCAGCAGCGTCGATCGGGAAATAAAAATCGATCAGTGCTTTGCCTCAGTGGCGGCTCGTAAGCGCGCGAAGCTTTTCACACAAGCTGCTCCATGGCTCGGATACAGGCTTATAATATCGATAAAATTCCAATGAAGCGCTCTCGCTGGCCATTTTTTTTTTCTCTTTTTTTCTCACCTCTTTAAAACGTGCGCGAGAGGTCGTTCAACTGCCTCGCCGTTGTAATAATAGTTGTAAAAAATGCGCGATCGCTGATAAATTCTTTCGAGCCTGCTTGGGATATTCATCAGTTTGATTTGTGTAATGGACGAATTAACGCAAAAGCGCACGTAATTGAGTTTGCATTGCCGGGGATTACGAGCTGCACATATTGATATCGGATGATGATTTTGTGGTTCCGATTGGAAATAATCGAATCAACTTGACGAGCTGCGTAAGTAAGCTCTGGACGAGACGTTCGCGAACGTTGGTTTTTCTTTGTTTTTTTTTTCTACGCGCAAATGATGACAAGTCACAACGGTTAAAAGCTATTTGTATGACCATAGTCATCGGAACATATAGCTGCGGCGTGTAACGGTATGATTCGAAGAGGACTTGGCTTCGTCTGTAGCACTGCTACATTGCGTCGTGTCGATTTTTCAGCGAAATTTCTGCTGCTCTAATTGAATGATTAATTGGCGCGGCGGCGCGATGTAAAAAAGAATACCTTTGTATGGAGGACAAAAGCCGAGCGTACTTCTCAAGGCTACGCACGCAAAGGAAGAATTTTATCCTGCGTCGTCGGTTGGTGAAACTCCGGAAGAAGGAGAGAGGAGGGGACTGAGAATAGGGTTAGTGTAGCGGCAGGTGCTCCGCGCACTGCCTATATGTGCATTATATACCTAAAGTCGGTTTTGAATTTCTTTTATGCTTCGCTCTCCGGGAGGTCTTCATTGGTAGAGACGATTAATTACGCCGACTCTTCTCCGGTGACCTCTCTTCCTCGCTGCCAATCGACTGCTCGTCCCGTGCTTTCTTCATATATTTTCCGAGAGGTTGATCGACGTCGAAAGCGCGGGGGAATTGCATTCTAAGGCTCCTCTTAACAACAGATTCACTGGCTCATCGCGTGAATGCGCGCGCGAAACACGGTATAAAGCGCACTTCGGTCGACGATGTTTTTACAAGCGAGAGACGGAGAAAAATTTTCCCCTGCCTCTTGCGCGAACCAAGCAGACGAGAAATTCCAACGACGTCGCGCGTAAGAATCCTCCCTCTCTTTCTCTCTCTTTCAGCAGTGCAGCGCGATTGCGCTGTCGAAAACAGACGCTCTGCGCCTCGTAGTCTGGTCTCTTCGCGTTCGAGAAAGGTGAACGAGAGTCGGCGCCTTTCCCCTCTCCGCGACAATTGCCGTAGCGTTGTTGCTGCTGCTTTATTTCGCTCGTGCGACCCCTTGGTCTGTGCACGCCTCCGGGCTCGCGCAAAGAAAATGCAGCGAGGATGAGCCCGCGATAGAGTGCCAACTGCAGCTGGGTGCGCGCGCGTGCTTTCCGCCAACGTGGCAGTGACGAGCCCCGGCGGCCAGGCTAGTTTGTTTGCAAAATACATGCTCGGTGTTTTCTTTGAAGCACAGTTGACGCGAGGGTTGAGAGTTGATACCTGTGCGCGTCGTCGTTGCGAAACGCAAAACGAGTCGTTTTCACCGCTCGCCTTCGAGTACGAAAAAGCCCGGCAAAACGCGCTCCATCCGTAGCCTGTTAATCAGCAGGCGGAAACGCGCGCCCGACATCGTCGAAATCGTCGAGGCGCAAAATCTTGTGCCGCGGTCTTCGCCACCGCTGCGCTGAACGCGTCCAGATAAGCATCGTCTGCGCGCGCGGCATATTTATCCCACTTTCCGCGTTACACATCCAACTGCCTCGCGCGCGTTAATTGCCTATTAAAAAGGCAGAGCCGCGAGCAAGGTGCATATCCTTATCCTTGAACGTTCCCGAAAACTCATTACGAATGCCCCCTTCTTCCGTCTAACCTTTGTAACGCTCAACGGCGCTCTCGGTGATTTCTTTTCTTTCGAGTTAATGGCTCGCGATCGATTGGTATGATAATTCGCGACAATCGCGAATGCGGATAATAATGTCTTTTCCGTTTTCGTCTCTCGATTTTGGATAGTCTTGCGCCAAGCACCGGGACTCTTTGCTTTTGCTTTTATTTTGTGGGAGAGATAACTGCATTGCTGACGTTGCCTTTGGAGTCAGGGTGCGCATTTCTGAGAATGCCAAAACCTTTTTAGACAGTCGGAAGACAGAAAATACTTGAAAAGTAAAATAAAAAGAAATATTTTAGTTAAGCATATTTTTTATTGTTTGTTGTTTTTTGTTTAAGTAAATGCATTTATAAAATGATTTAATTGCATTTGACACCTGAATTCTAAATGCCTCATCCGAATTATTGACGATTGAGAAAATCACTCGCACGAGTTTTTCAAAAATTCAACATTCATCACTTCTCACCTTGAACGAATTTCTGTCTAAGGTTATTATTAAGCAGGACAATTTAAACTTTGACAGCAGTCAACCAGTTCACGCTTATACCTCATAGTATCCCAACTATGCACATGATAAAGTAATAACTTTCAAAAGGCGCTTGTACACCCTGCTTCTCCTGGCCCTCGTCAGCCGTTAAAGTATATCCACGCTGAGCAGAAAAGTCTATATAATAATAAAGTCATCGTCGCCCGTTGCAGAGTCTACGTCAAAAACTGAAAACCCCAGTGCTCAGAAGCAGCGGCAATAAAGAAAAAAAAAAGAAAAAAACAGAAAACGAAAGGCATGTTTCCTTTGTCTGTCGCGCGCGTACGCGACGCACGTGCTTATTTTCTTATCGCCGGCGCGCGAAGAGGAGCAGCGCCGAAAACAATGGGCGCGGGCTAGCCACCTCTCGCGCAACCGTTCCGCCCGACGAGCCTGCGGCGAGCGAATCTCTTAATGTTCTTTCGTAAGAGTCTCGCTATCGCGCGTAAAATGCCCTTCTCTCTCTCTCGCGCGCGCGCGCCTCTTCCCCTTGCATCCGGTCGTGCGCGCGTTTTATCGTGTCGTGCCCAGTGTGCGGCGCGTGCGTCTGACGGTAAGCGACTGCTCGCATGGAGGCGCTGAACGAGTTCGCTTCGCGCGTTGCCATTTTCAAACGCGTGGCTCGAGTGAGAAATCGGCCGATCGCGGTCTACGAGACAAACATCTGCGAGACTCTTCCATCCATCTTCGGGCCAAGAAGATGACGAGTATTATTCGAATTGCCCCTTGTATTCGGAAACAATGCAAAGGAACAATGAGCCAGACAGCGGCGCCTCAGTTAGACCCGAAAAATCCACGAAGCGCGAAGAAAAAACCGCCTTTCCCAATCTACCTCCCCGCTCCTTTTTGTTCTTTCTTTTTTCCTTTTTCGAACAATGACTCGGACACCGAATAATTTATCCCCTTGCCTGCGTCAATTTTCATTTCCCGGTCGTTGCCACACCCTTAAGAGCAGCGCGATCGATGATGCAACGTCTCGATGGACGTTTCGCCGAGACGAGAACGAGCATTTTTCTTCCCTTTCTCGGATTAACTTTGTTCGGTGAATTATGAAGTTCGACGGCTGCAGGAGTGGAAATGATAACTGCCGGCGATACTCTCCGATTCAATTCGAGAGATACGGCTCGAGTGCTTCTTGCTCTTACCCGTCGCTCACCTGCTCGTCCTGCTACTGCCCCTTTCGGACTTGGAGAACAGGGTCGCGATTTGTCTTCGGTATCCTGGAAATTGATCGATCGTGCCTGCAACTATTACAGGTATAACTCTTTTATCGTGCAAAAACAGCATGGAGTAACGGCTGAAAATTGATAAATTTGCGTGAGAACTAGGTTATCTCGAAGTCACGGTATTGTGCGACGATTTTATCACAGAGATCGTTGCTTTTCATAGTTGGTTAACGACGAGACGTCAGGCACTGCACAAGAACGATGTTTAATTGGCCATCAAGCGTAACGCAAAAGCAAAAGCACTTCCCGCCGCGAACGACGCTCATTAATACATCATCAATCTCGACTCCGAAATTCCGCGACGACATCAAAATCCAATCAAAGCGCCCGCCAGTAGCCGCGAGCCGAAAAGGAAAAAAAAACACAAACGAAAGGGCAATATCAGCAAAGTGGGGGGCTCCAGTCGCTCACGCACGAGTAAACTTTACACTGGAAATCCCTTGCCGACGCTGCCGGCTCCTCGGCAATTTCACGGCAATTTCCTGATTGGAAGAAATCGCCGTAGCACGCGCGTCAGATAGATGTACCGCGTGCACTCTTCGACGCCTCGAGCCTTCGCTGCGACAAGAGACTTGGGAGGAAAATTGACGGGCGATCGCTTCCGTACCTCGTTACACGCTATGGTTTTCTCGTGCGAGAGGAAGGGAGGAGGGGGCTGCAGCGAATGATGATTACGTGTCTGATGATGGCAAAGGGTGATGCTCTCTTTTCTCACTTTTTTTCACGACGGTCCGCGCAATCCAAGCGGTCTTTTTGTTTTTCGAGCGATAAGCTGGACGCCGCGGTGAAATGGCACTTTTCGATGTGAACATTGCATTGAATTAAATGACGTCCCGAGGGCATTGCAAAGTATACAAGTTGAGCTTGGCGCAAACTATATGAGAGGGTCCGTGAAGGATGTCTGATGAGATTCAAATGTGCTTTTCTTCATATTGAGTTTGCGTGGAAATGGGTGGGGCTTGCCCTCGTCTTCTTATTTTTTCCTTTTGCCAAGTCATTTTTCGTGATTCGACGAGGTTATAAGATTGGAAAGTGTATCGTCAACTTTTTATTCTGACCTCGATTATCATAAAAGTGATGTCGGCAAGATAAAAGTCAAGATGGGGTAGAACTCAAATCTATAATTATAAATTTATTTTGCCTTGAGAAAGTATTTTGCGTGAACGCGCCAATCAATACAAATTGAATAATCAATTGGAAACAATAAAATCGAAGCGCTTCATTTACAGCAACATTTGCATCCGACGGACATTGACTCGTCACGGATAACCAGCGAGCAGTATGACGCCGATCGATCATACACAATGAAACCATCCAATCGCATTAGGAAATTGGAAAACACCGTGCTGAAGAAGTGAACGACCCGTCGGTATAACGAGCAAAGAGCCACCCTTGTTACTTTGATTTCGAAAATCTCCGTGGACACGTTTAGAGGCGCACAGTCGCGTTGCGTCAATTAGATAGCAAATCTGGGGAAATGCAAATCAAGCAGTTCGACACTTGGCACGGCAAGTCTCGCTCGGAAGAGGAACCGGAAGCCAACGGCAATTTATGCGCGCACACGCTCGCCTTCATAGAGCCTCGTAGACGTCGCCGACGCGAATAATATTAATTGCCGATGGAACTTTCCACGCGTGCTCGAGCATTTGCCTTCGAGCTTTCGCCTTCGAGCTTTCTGCGTTTGACGCACTTGCGGTATTTCGACGAAAGCGCCTGTGCCGCGACTATGTGCAATTATTCGTCGTGTTGGCTTGCTCCGCCGTGCTGATTTGACAGCTGTACGCGCGACGTGTGGGTCTGACTTGCAAAGGAGAATTCGAGCTCGCTCGCGAACTTTCGCCGCGACTCGCAACTCGACGAGCACAATTAAATCTTACACGGGCCGATACCAGTATAAATAATAAGACAAGCAACAATTCCTATTCGTAGAAGTGTTTGCCGCGTCGAGCGAAACCAGGCTGCATTCTCGTCGCGGGGTGCATTGTGCCCGCAGAAATATATCGACATATCCCTAACTGATTCCAATCATAGAAGAGAGCCTGAAACTCTTTTCTATCAAAGATGTCAGCGAAACATGAGAGTTAAATAAAATTTCAATCTCTTACAAAGCGCATGCACATAATTCAGTCATCAATGCGCTATTAGATCTCGAACTAATTACAAGTGTTTCGTGCTGCTGATAATGATAGTGCCCGCGCTGCTCAGATAAGGCGAGATCAAAGGTTCAATACATTTATGGCTTGGATGAATCACAAGGCCGATCCAATTCTTCATGCCGTCATTCGTATTTCTAATTTAGCATCGTGACAAAGAAACGAACGGAAAGAGAGAGCGAATCCAATCGAATTAGTATACTCGGTGGATTAGATGAACGCAAAGGAGCGATACTTTGCATTCAGAGAGTGACAGGGCGTAAAAATGAAAGATCTTTGCACAGTTTGGAAAGGATAGAGCGATTTTCATCGACGACGCGATCGATTATCTCATCAGCTTGATGGGATTACTCGTTGACATTTGGGCCAAAGGCTTGCAACATTAATTATCTTGAGCTTTGTTCAAGTTTTCTATAATGAAGCTTTTTTTCTTTTTTGTTTCATCTCTGATGTATGATAAAATATCTTGTTTTTTTAAGAGCTTTAATAAGCTGCACTGAGTCTTGAGCTTTGAATATTTGGGAAAAAATTTTTTTAATTGAAAGCTTTTGGATTAACTGACGACATTTAAGTCGCTATTACAAATATTATTTGGGGGGGGGGGGGGATGTAAAAGATCTAAAATATAAATTTAATCCAAGAGTAGACATCAAAATCAGACGAAACTTCAAAAATTAAATTTATTTCAATTTTATTTTCCGAAAAATCCAGCTTCTTTCACAAAGGACTGCTATTTTACTAAAATATAGATGTTGGAACTGGACAACTGTAATCAAGCTTCGTTATCTCTCGCGGTCTATAATCAATGATTTGATCGCGTTTCCGATATCAGAGTGGCTCGAAAATGGGGAGTCGCCGAAAATAAATTGTTCTTTTTGTCATTCAGCACCGACGTGTACAATCCTCACCAACATGCTATTCCAGACACCTCCAATTAATTAATATTAAGTCAACTTTTCTTTGCCACCTCCTCTTACCGTTAATTCGTGCTAAATGAAATTCCCTTATAACTCACGACGTTGAAGCCAGGACGCAAATTAAAAGCCTGACCCCAAATAGACCAGCCACCATCTATATCTGCTTGACCTTTCCTCGTGCACGTAACGTGATTTTTATACGGCTTAGCCATATTCAAACTCCTATTTGCGATACAATCTTATGTATTTCAAATACAGTCAAGCGAAAAAATATGTTCGTCATTTAATGATAATTAATTGACTCTTATCAAAACAATTAGTCAAGCGCTAATGAGACATTTCCCCGTCATTCTTTTGAAATGCATGAAATAGTAGAAAAGAAAATCACATAGATTTTAGGGTTATTCAAGTGTTATCACGACGAGCTCGTTGGAAGCAGATTTTGCCTATCGCCTTCATTAAGAGAACGCGCGAACGACGCAATAGACAAAGAATAAAAAAGCGATATATACTCGCGGTAGAGAAAAATATCCGAGTGAGACATTGGTATCTAATAAAACGCTGACAAATATAGCATGTATGCAAGTTGCAAAATCGAATCGCGAGTAACTTTGTGTAATACGGCTTTTTGATTAGATTTGATTGCCCTTGATCCAATTTTTCCAATTTGTCAAGGATTGTTGTCAGATGTGCATGTGTTAATTTTGTTAATTTTTTATGTGGATGAATGTAATGCCCATTCCACATTATTTTGAAATATTGCTTTCTATTAACTTGTTTACGTAACCAACAGTCGATTAAAATTCGAATGATGAATCACTTTCGAATGAAGATCGATTACAAATGTCAACCTCACTCGAACGTTTACGGCACTATTGTGCAATATGGTACATTTTATTCCTTAAAATCAAAAACTCATTTAAAACTGAACCTTTTAAACAGAGAACTACACTAAAAAACATCATTGTTAATTGAACGAGTTCGCTGTTCATGGAACTGCTCTTCCTATTTTTCTAAAGCACAGTTGAAATCACAGTAGATCGCTAAATGTTATAATTTATGGATATTATAATCAAACATTAATACTTTTAGTGGACAATGATTTACGATCAACGTTAATACAAAATTTCTTAGTTATGTCTTCGTCTACATTTAAATAACGAATGAAAATGCCATTTGAAATTGGTTTCCATCGTAAGTCAATTCGAAAGTTTCGATAGCTAACCTTCTGTGAATTATAATGTAACATTGTTCAAGGCGAATGTCGAATAGTGATCATTTCGATTGACGTACCCGAATATGGCAAAATTAGTCCAAATTTCGATGATTCGCTCCATAACTTTGTAATATAAAGTTCATTTTCTGAAATATTCATTTCCTAATTGTTGTAATGTAAAATACGAATTTTTATATATGAATAAAACACTTCGTCGTAGAAACCGTCACTTGTTGTATGTATGATAAAATTACTACATAATCTTGGTTTACAAATTAATCTTAATTCAAAACTAGCCTTTCAACGATGTTGCCTTCGAAAGATCTTTTTACTGTTGCATTATTTTGCTTGAGCTTCGGTTACATTATGTTTTTGTTAACATATGAATGCCTTCAATAAAATAGAAATCAGTACATAAATCTATACAGTTACCAATGATATCATCCGATACTGTGTTAGGTATGTAATAGAGTATCGGAATTCTAAAGAACACGTCTTAGTCTATTCCTTGCCTTGAAAGTGAACATGATGCAAATTCAACGTGAACAAGCACATACCTCATTTAATTAACATCAACTTTTCTTCATTCGATTTTGTCACCGTTTATTCAACTTTTCAATAAAAATACTTCAGGATTACGCTTATAGGTTAGTTTTTTCAGTAGTTATCTCATTAAGATGAACGTGCGCACTATTAGATATAATTCTGGTTCGGCGTGATTTTACAATATTGCTTTCGATTAATTTGCCATTCGCGCGACGGAGGTAGTTAATTAAAATCTCCGAATAACGCGTGCCAGTTTTCGATTTCAAATAAGTATACTCACTCGAATGTTTATGTCAGCTTTGCATGACACTTTTTTTTCTCGTATAAAACAGCTATTATTTATTAAAAATTATAATTTTTGCAATGGGTATCGAATAATTTGAATCGATGCAACCTCAA
Source organism: Phymastichus coffea (assembly GCF_024137745.1). Lineage (NCBI taxonomy): Eukaryota > Metazoa > Arthropoda > Insecta > Hymenoptera > Eulophidae > Phymastichus > Phymastichus coffea. The sequence continues at coordinate 59,501 of NW_026706949.1, read as the reverse complement.
CACCATATGCGTTATTCTAAAAAAAAGAACAGCAGAGAGACCTCCGATAGTTCATTGTCCACACTCCATGAACCTTCGAACAAAGAGGCTTCAGCTTAAAAATAAAAAGTAGAGTCGCACGTACATGGGCGAACGAACGCTAGACAGAAAAAGAAGATAGTTTTTCCCATGAGGCGTAAGGAAAAAAATATTATCGACTTCGCTCGCTCTCTGACTCTCTCTTTCTCTCTCTTTCTCCCTATCTCTCCTGCCGAAAGGGAGGGAAGCGTTATTGTTTTCTTACCAACAATCGGCTGTGTGTGCGAAGCCTTGCGTTGTGCACGAGAGCGCGCCAGACGGTTGCTGTCTGACGCTCATGTATGCAGATGGAATGTTACGCGCTTTGCCAAAACCGCCTGCTATGTAGATCGGGGTTAATCGCTTCAGCCTGTACGGTGGAAGCTTAACGGGATTCTCTTCCTTTTCATCGAGTTTATCAAATTTATACGTTTGTTTTCGTCTTCGCGACTTCATCGAGCTTTTCTCCCCCTGTTAGTCGAAACAGCAAAGCTTTATCGTCGATTCTTCTTCCGCTTGCAACCTTGATCCATTCTGAAAGAGGAGGGGGGGGGATATTCTTTCAATATGAAACAAGACGCGTGTGTCACCGTCGGTGCACGGCGCTCGTCTCGCCACAAAGAGTCGCGTGCTGCGGCGTCGACGTCGCTGCTTCTGCCGCTGTATGCACAGGCGCCGCCGACTGCTGCCACTGCCTGCTGCCTCCTCTGAGCCTCACTCCACTCTTGTGTACGCACGCAAATGAATGCCTTACAAGCTTCGCGGCAGCACGTGGCGTTTCCTCCTCCGCATCCTCGTTGCACAATTTGGGGGATGTTGCGGTTGGAAGCTCGAGAGCCAGTGCGCCGACACCGGTCAAAGAGAATTTCTGGCATTACCATTTGCACGAGACGAACGATGGCTTTTAATCGCGCGTAACTCGCATCGCCGATACACGCACGCCAAGGAAACGGCCTTTGTTTGGTCGATAGTTCTATCTTTGGGTGCATTTCGGGGGCAATATCGACGGGTATCCTGCTCCTACGCCATCGCTCGCTTTCCGCTTATTTACTTACATCCACTTCCATTATTCATATGCAAATCGATATCAGTCGACGTTGAGACAGTGCGTGTAGCCGTGCAGCAATAGACTCGATTTTCCATTGTACGAAAGATGTTCTCCGTAATTTCTCTCTCTTTCTAATCAAAGCTTTTCGCAATCGTGTCGCAGGTACGCGGGATTTTCTCCCGCGCAGCCTCGATTGCCGATCGAACGCCGCGCGGCTTTTTTACATTTCACTCGCATCTGGCGCGCGAAAGAAACAAGTTGATAGTCGGCAAAACCGGACAACGCGTGCGTGTGGCACACGTCGAACATTCGACACCCGTGAAGCTTTACAGCTGTCGCCGTGTGTCGATTGTCGGAGAGTTTATACTAGGCTGCTTTGCACGCATAAACCTGCTGCTGCTGCTGCTGCTGTGCTGCTACCTGTCGTATCGATCGCTGTGGGCCTCCCTTATTTTTTTTCCGTCTCCCTTTTTTTTCAATTCGCTCGCGCTTCGTCTCATCCGGAATTTCCACTTGGCCGTTGTTGTCTCTCGACAACTTGTCGATTACTTTTTTGTTTGGTAGCTTGTCATTTTTTGGTTGGTTGGACAGACGTGAGTCGCTAATCGATTGACATTCGATTTGGGATGATGAAAAATATTTTTTCATTGTTTCTTTAATATTTGATTTGGTGAATTATTCGTTTTATCTTGATTGCAATATTGTCAATTCAAACTCAACGTTTTCTATATCTAACTTCCATTTAATTCATCCAAATCCAAATTTTAGACAACACAAGTACTACCTTATTTTTCAGAATAAAGCGACAAGTTCACTGGAAATGGTTTTCGTACTCTTAGATAACCAAATCAATGGTGATCTGTAACAAAAACACTCTCCTTCGTTCTAAAATATACTAGTCAGTCAATTTCCTAGACAGCCGTCCAATCCCATGATTTACAATCACCACGGTGAAACAATAATCAAAAGCTCGGCAATGCACTCTCTTAAGCTCGACCCCATTGTGTCCGGGGCTATTTTCTAACATTCGCGGGTTTAATACGCAATCACACCCATATAGCTTTTTCAGTACGTCATTGTATTTCATAATGAATGATTGCATGAAAAAGTGATTGTTGTGACTATCGATCAACTTTATCAATGTATGTATACAATTGTCTTCTCCAACTGAGTACCGCCATTGTATTACTCTTTGATGAACATTTCTGTATTATCACGAATTCGTTATTTTACACAGGTGCGGCTAATTGCTGCTAATTAATTTCAATCTCTCATCATCGTTTGCCGCCCACCTTCTGGAAGGTGACAGATGAGAAAATTTTTCGACTTTCCCACTTACAATACATCGACAAACATTTTTCCGTATTTTGGTTTTTTATTATTCGAATAACTCTCGCAACTTCTCCGTTTGCCAGCTTCGAAAAGACGAAAATGAGCGAGAAGGGAGAGGGACTTGTAAGTTTTCCTCCGTCGCGAGAACTTTCAGCCGCGCACAACGACAAAGGCACTTGCGCGCGCCCGGCAAGTTGCGCGGGCGAAAAACTTTCTATAATTAAATATACAAGGTACATCACACATCTGGAACGCTTATATCTATGAGAACTATCCCACGTTTTTCTCTCCGCGTGGCCTATAGCCCCAGATATAGTCTTAATTATTTCTTCCGCGGCGGCTGTTGCGACATTACGGCCGCCTTCGACGGCTGCATCTCGCGCTGTGTTCCTTTTGTTCTTGCTCTCATCGCGAATGTTTTCTCGAGGAAGTTATTGCTACGAGGCGTCGCAATAGCGACGCAAGTCAATTAATGCGTTGATGAAAGAAAACGTTGATCGGATCGGTATGCCACGCGCAACAGTCCGAGTTCGTTATGGTACAGCTGGAGTTGGAGTTCAACGTATTACGAACAACCAGGCGAGTTTGTGAACTTTTTCGCAGAAGACAGCAGAACAAAATGTAACGTACGTGCGATAGCTTAGCTTTTTTTTACGGTCGTTTGGCGAGTGCACCAATGAAGGCAAAGCAGTCGTGCCACGACTGCGTCGATAAATTTACGAAATAACGCGTGTGTCGAGGCCAACACTTGGCGTCGATTCAAATGCAACCGCTAAGGCACTTTTCTTCGCGAAATAGCGAAGTAGCAACTGGCACGGTGTCGCCACACGCGTTTTTTTTCACTTTCGACCGAAATATCGGCTGCGAAAAAAAATGTTCAGAGCGTGTACATCCTCCCACATGCGTTCCAAAGCATGTAATTAACGACGTAGACTGTCTAATTCACTTTCTTAAAGAAAGGATGAAAAGACCGCGATATTAATTAACCTGGGCTATTTGCATTCCCTTCAGTTTTGTCTTCTTCAGGGGGACCGGCGAAGAGTGAAAAAGAGTGTCGCGCCCTTTTTTGCTTGCGAGACGACGACGACGACGACGGCGGAACTGCTGATAGCGGCTACGGGTGAAAAGGGAGAGCTTTCACCCTTCTCTCTTTTGATTACACCTCTCCGCTCTCCATTGAAAGTCTTGCGAGACGTTTACGCCGTGACCAAGAGCTCTTCAAATATGAATGCGGAAACGTGGCTTGGATCAATGCAAATCGCGCTCGCGATGTCGTAAGTCAAGGGCTGAACGCACGAAGTAAGAAGGCGACGTGTCGTCGTGTTGCTGCTCGCGATTAAAGGTTGCGCGAGAGGCGCGCCTCTGCTCCAATATACTCTCTCCCCAGATTGCGAAGATACCCGGCGTGCATGTCGGCGCTTTCTAAACCGTCGTGTCATATCAGAACTGGAGTGCGCGCGAAGTGTCACTGTACTGCGGCGGGACGGAAAAGCCAATAACAACGCGCAAATATCAGCGACTTTACGCTCCGACAAAGTCAACGAACTCCGTTCGTCTTCGAAGTAAAATCCCCCCCCTCCCCCCCCCCCCCCCCCCCGAACGAGAGCAGATTCCTTCCGACGCAAGTGCCACTAGAAGCAATTCTCGTCGATTGCAGATAAGCCGCGGTAACTCGCAAGTACAGATTTTTATCGATAAATAAGTCGGTCTGCGCGTCGACAATGTCGCCATTGGCCGAGGGAAAAGCAGAGCGGCAGAAAAAGGAAGGGGAAGCATCGGGGAGAGAGCGCGGATCGCGCATGGTTTTTAATGAGGATGTGCAGTCGACTGCAAACGACTCCAATATTGATCATCTTGCGCTCGAGCGCGCTTTGATTCGATTCCGGTTTGGAGTGGCTTTGCTTTACACGTGCGCGCGCTTCCACAAGCTTTGCTGCTCATTCTTGCCGCTTTCAATTTAAGCTCGTTTCTGCTGTTTCGCCTGTCCATATCTCGGCTCGTTCAGTAAGCCAGAGTTTTTTTGTTTTTTTTTTGTTACTTTCTTTTGGTGGCTGCATCGCAAGACGACGTAAATGAAGTTGAACTAAAGTTGATTAAAGGAAAATTGAATCGAGCAAGTTTGCTAAAAAGAAGGTGTGTTCAGCGTGAATAACATATAACTCATTTTGAATATATTTTGTTGGCTTTTATTATGTAACAATCATAATACAGTCAGTGTAGACATTATTTTTAAAATAAATCATCGACAAAAATATATAGGTATTTCGGTCACGACCAGACATACAAATTTACTTTCATACGCAACGTATAAATTTTCATATACTAGCAGCTTAAAACTCGTAAATGTAGTATATTATTTACAGGACCATTTCGGATTACACCATCTATTTTCAATAAAATTTATCGTAAAAATGCCGACTTAAAGATTTTTTCAATTATTAGCAAAGTTATGATTCAATCAAGTCAATCATAAAACGGGACCATCTCGGAAATATATACCCTTTCAAGTGAGTCCGCCCCTTCCTCCTCCCCTCTCCATTAAGATCGCATAAACATACATAAAAGAATTGAGATCGAATACGGAATCTCCCCCTTTTGGAAGTCGGCAAAAATAAAATAAAAGGGAAGCAAGTTGAGGAGCCGCGTTTTACCGTGGTTGTCGAAAAATGTCAATCCACACGCGACTTTACGCAACGACGTTTTCATCTCTCTCGCCATGGTCTCGCGTGCGATTAGCCAATTAAAAGAATCCTTGAACTAATCGAGAGGAGACAATGCGCCGCCGTTGCTGTCGCGTAATCCCGTAATCCGTTAGTTCCTGTTCCGCGCTGTAGACTCTATTAAATGCCTTCGCAGCACTCCTTTTCTCCGTGCAACACAGTCAGCCGTGCGTTTCTAAACCGCTCCTCTCTCTCTCTCTCTCTCTCTCTCTCTCTCTCTCTCTCTCTCTCTCTCTCTCTCTCTCTCTCTCTCTCTCTCTCTCTCTCGCTCTCGCTCTCTCTTGCTTGTTTTTTTTTCTTTCGAGGCCGAACTTCTGCCGCAAAAACAATGCAAATCGCACACAAAAGTTCGTTAAATGTTCGATTCCCAAGCTCGACCAGGCTGAGTATACTTGGTTTTACGAGCTTGGCTAGTGTGAAATTAAGTCCTAATTGCGAGACAATTTGGTACGGTCTGGCTAGCGCGCAAATGCGTGCGCCTTACGGTTTTTTAACGGAACTCGTTGCAACGCGGATTATCGTAAAAGTTTGTTCTGTCATCGATCGCCTTGTTTATTTTCCTTTTTAACTGAAAAGCATTCGAAACGAAGACGCGCGCGTGCAAACAGCCCTGACAGCTAAATTACTCATCTAGGGCGACACGCAATGCCAAATTAATGATATCAAGAACAACGATACCTTCTTTTTTTCTGAACCTACTCATCTGAATATGCCCGTGTATTTGCGACCAGGAATGTCGAGAATTTCCGGATGCCACTAGCGTGATTAAAATATTTTATAATTTGTAATTACTCGAACGTGTGATTAACAGATGGGTTCGAGTTGAGTCATCATTGCAGTGACTTTTGATATATTTTCACTTTTACACGGCTTCGTTGGTGTCCGATCAGCGGGATGTTTGGTCGTTGTCAGATTCCGATAGCGGGGGAAAAACTATTTCTGCGTGTCGCGCGTGTCAGCATTTTTTAGCTCTTCAATTATTCATTCTGCGTATACGTTTTTCTATTAGCGTCGCTGAGTATTAACGATTCTTTTTCATCAGTACAATAAACCATTCGCGTGTAGTTGCGATATCAAGATTATCTCGGAAATGAACTCGCCTTCACCTAGAAACATCGTAACCCCGAAAACCTCCGCGTAGAAACCCAAAAACTAAAGTCATTCTGCAAACATGTCCCGAAAAGCTCTACGCAAAAAAGGCGAGCCAAGGCCGTGACCCTCCCCGAAAATAAGAAATCACTAACCCGCAATGTTCTAGAAAACGTAAACACGCGAAATATCCTCCAGGGAAAAGCACAGCCGTTGACATTGAAGGTGTAGAGGAAGAAAAAACGGGCCACCGGCGACTTTGCACCTGGGAGAAAAAGAAAACCTAGCGCGAGGAGGTCGAGGCTTCGTTAATTATGTAGCCTCCTACTTCTTCCCTGTTTGCCTAACAGAAATAGACGAGGCTGTATAAATTTTGCGAGAGAGAGAGGTGCTTTTGCAAGCTCATTTATTTATAGCGATCGACGCCGACGACGACGCCACGGTTTAAACAATTTCGAGGTTTCGAGGAGAGCAGCCCGTCCGGATTATTGTTCGCCCGTTACGCGTTGTGCGCATTATTCATTTTGTCTGGCTTTTATAATTACGATTGACTCGGCGCGTGATATGCTCTCGAGTAGCTGCCCGCTTGCTCCTGGGTATTTTTAAACTTCGCTCGTCGACTTGTGTTATTCCGACTACGCGCTAGTTGTTACGATCGCTATCAGCGGCAACGAAATACTTGCATCACCAAAGCTACACACCTTGCTGAAATATGCGCGCGAAACCACATTCGACTCGAACAGGTCGAACGATGCTTATCGTCTTCTCATTTGGCGGCTGTAATCACGAAGCTCGATGAACAGCTCGCTGCGCTGATCACTTAAAGCGGCTAAGAGTGAAACAATCGTGAATGCTCGTTGCACCGAAAGCCTGTCGATAATACTTCGACAAATGACAGAATGCCGATCGGGATGGCGGTCAAAGTGAGGAAAAATCGTCTTTCTTCTGACGAGGGAGGTGCACCTATACGGTCTTCTCGAAAAATAATGTTCCAACTGCGAATCGATCGCTTTCGGTCGCTTCATAATTCATGCACTCGCCATCCACAGCAGCATCCATCCATCCTTCCCCATATATATATATATATATATCGATTACGCAAAACTCGAGTCGACGTCCGCAACGCCACAAATAGCCGCTGCACGAATTACCAGAGAGAAGCCGCTCGATTATATCTACGGCGAGAGAGAGAGAGAGAGAGAGAGAGAGATAGGCTGTGTTAAAGTTCGATGCGCGATTTTCGATTGGCGAGCTCTGAGCCGATGGATTCCGATTGACTATGCGAGGATTTGTGTTTTCAGCCTTTTTTATTCGATTTCGCTGGGTAAAACATCAGCGTTGTTTTTTGCTAGTTAGTTTGATGCTAATACATTATTCATTTTATAAAAAATCAGAAAAAATTTTGACATCTCTCTTATTTACGCGTTCAGATCGTCAAAAAATTATACTTTTTTTTGTTTCTGCCAAGATTTTAGTAACGTAAACAAGTTTCAGTTATTCTTGAAATTGTTTTGTTCGATGTGTCTCATTTATACTCTGCGTGAATTCTCCACGGTGTCAACATATTTCGTTTACTTGCATGATTTATCCACTCTGTAATAATAAAAGCATACGAACGAAATTCAGTTAGTATCGAAGTTTGATCGAATCGGAATTTATCATGCTTGAAATGCCTGAAATTGAATTTATTGCAGTAATTGCTCCCGGAATGTGCAGTGCCTCGATCGCTTATCAAATAACTTTATCGAGGCCTCACCTAGTGGTCGTGAGTTTGTAATTGAAAGAAACATAATCGGCGTTATTTTATTGCAACAATAAAAATCAGATTTGACGTTTCAATTAAAGCAGATGTAACGCGTCGGCCGAAACTCGCCGAGGCGAGCGTGATCAGTAGCGATTAATCAAAATGGCGCTCAACCAATAAAAAAATCGTACAATTAGTCGTCGTAAACTCGACACGACAAGTCGCCGCGCGACAACGACAATTGCTCGCAATATCGCAACAAAACTGAGCGCACGTGCTATCGCCCAACTCGATTACAAGTATTATTATTGAGGGTGGCGTGCGCGTCTCGCCTGTGCTTGCGAGCAGAAGGTCAACGTCCGCGGGAAGCTTCTCTCCCGTCGCTCGCCGCGGCGACGGAAAGAAAGCTACGCGAGTCAACGGAGCGGGGAAAGAGCGTCGTGACGATTAGTAAACTTGACCGCGTTTTCGCGCGCGAACAAGAGTCGACGGGTGGCGGCGGTAAGTGAAACGGCCTTCGGTTAATAATAGCCGCGGCCCATTCCGACGTATCGACGAGGGCAGTTTATCCCCGTCGCTTCGCGGCAATTTCGCTAGGGGAACACCGATTGAAATGCTCGATTAGCGACTACGCCTCGTTCATCCCAGCGAGAAAAGTGTGTCGTTCGATTGCGTCGATAACGATAACAAAGCTTTCTTTGTGAGTTTCATTCTGAATCGATCGTCGTCGGTCAACGTTCGCTTTTATTTTTTCTTTTTTTTTTCTATTGAAGCGTGCCAGACGTTATTACTCGCGGACGAAAGGCCGCCCTATCTCTGGACAGAGAAAAACTGCAAACAAAGCCAATCCCATGTTTATCAAAGCAAACCTAGTAGCGGCTTGGAGAGTAAAGAATGGGCCATTTGTCCATCACTACAGCTTTATACAGTGCGTAATCCCGTGTATGCGCTAGTCTCTCCGCTGATTGTTGATAAGGCGAGCGATCAATCAAACTGGAGACACGCGCCCAGCGAGGAAGTGCAGCGCTGCCGTGCGAGGCGTCCAGCCCGCGCGAGCGGATGTACGTTGATCCGAGCGTGTGTTTATTGCTACTGACGCTCGGCTTTTTCGTTGCGTGGAAGATTGCAGCCTTTCTTGCGATCCATTTTATTGCGGAGAGGAAATGTTGCGCGCGTCGTAACGCGTGTCGGCGGCGCGAGTGCCGGCATCGAGCTCCATCGCTATAGTAGCGCCCGTTCGGTCGGCAAAATCTGTGCTCGGAAAGCGCGCGATGCGTTCTCGTTCTCCTCGCCCGAGAGCCAACGACGGCAAATCGCCCAGGTGCGCTTCGTCCATCTTCCTGAAAAACTTCCTGAAAACCGGGCCAACGTACACGTTCGCCTCGGTTAGCCCGATCGGCTTCGCGCGAGCGCCAAGCGATCGCCGCCAATGCGATCCAGGCAGTTTCGCTTGCCACGCGCAGGCATTTACCCTCGGCTTTTCTTTCAGAATTCCGCTCTGCAGCCCGCTATGCGCGCGCGACTGTACGTTTCGCGGCGCATACCACCGACTGACGTCACCCCATTCAAGGTCGACTGATGAACTCCTTGCTTTTTTCTTAAACTTCGATTTTTGCGTTGCGCGGTCGCGATGCCCTTTTTTATTTCTCGCGCGCGAAAGCTCGCGCATGAAAATTCGTCGGCGTTGCCTGTCGGAAGAATTCAGCGAAATCATCGCGCTTTCGGTACTTTATTGCGCCTGCGGCTTTTTTATTTGTTTACAGTCGCGGCGTGCGTCCCGCGTCGTTGCACTTTTCGATGGGCGTCTTACGTATATACCGTCTTGTTTGCTTTGATAAGCCTTTGGTCGGATAAATCCAACGCATTCTCGTTTGGTTTACACTGCAATAAAACTTTCCATTGTAAAATTGTAAAATTATGCCGATAAATGGAACCTTCCACGGGAAGAATGGACTTTTGCATGAAAAAACAAAATTGATCCGATGTTGCAGGCTTTTGACAAAGCGAAATCTCCAAAATGTCTCGATAAATTAGCCTTTCTGTTTCATTAAAAGCCCGACGAGAGAAAGAGCGAGAGAGAGAAAGCAAAGGGACAAAAGCCCTTCCCTCTTTCAACTACTCTCGTCTAACGAGCGACGAACCCTCTGAAAAAAAGCTTCATTTTATCCTTTCTCATTTTGCAGGCGATCGTGTGTGTTTTCCGTCGGCGCGCACGATGTGAAGTGAGCAATATGGACGAGAAAAACTGAGCGGCGCAGCAGCAGTTGCAGCAATTGCAGCATTATGACGGAGTATCTGGATCCGCATTTTATTCGGGCGCTTTGTCGGGATCCAGAGAGGCGCACGCTTCAGGTGAGTGTGTCTGTGTGTATACATGTGGGTTGAGAAGTGAAAGCTGCACGAGCAGAGGATGTGAATGAAATCTGTCGCGCGGACTTTTTTTTTCCTTTGCGATGCGGAAGTTTCGCTCCGTAGAGATGCGTGTGCGTTAGTCGTTTTTATATCTCGGGTAGAATTTTTGGGTTTCGCTAATTGTTTCTAAAGTGAAGTTCGTAATTGCAAGTGTCGCCTGTTTCATACGTTTCGACAGTAGGAACGTTTTGCAAGCATAAATATATTAAGAAATTAAAGTGGTTGATAATCGACAATCGGTTAGATTAAAATCATTAAGAGAAAGATTACCTTCAACCACTTAATTCTTATAAGAGTACTATGAATGTTATGTAAAAACCTATTGAAAAATCATCAAGACAAACGAATTTCTCAACTTTCACTATCAACCGTAATGTATTACAAATGGCATTCATTCGAGTATTTATTGACCAATCCACCTCCCTCCCCCCATTTTATCATTCCTCCATCCGTGACGAAAAAGCCTGTATGCTGGAGTTTTTGATTACGAGCGCGACAGGTGAAAAATATCGCGAGAGAGTGAGAGGTGTAGGGACGAAAAAAGGGAGCACACACGGGGACGTGAGAAAAGACGGTCACGCAGAAATTCCTCGAGCGGTACAGCGCCTCCGGCTAAGCGTGAGCCCGTTGATCCAGACGTATAAATTCGACGACGCAACTTCCAAGCGGCGAAACTTTCGTATTGTTTTTCAAGCGTAGGAAGTGTAGAGTGAAGTTGTTTTCGATGAAGTCACTGATGAAGGCCTTAGTTGCGAGCACTTCTTTCGATTGCCGGTGGAGTTTTGCGCGCAAAGTGACACGTCTCGGATCGCTCGGTGAGTTTTAAAACGGAGTAAAAAGGCGTATAACGCGTATGCAAGCAATCATATCTAAATGCAAATCGAGCGCGCGTAAATCTACGAGTAGAGAGAGTTCGCGCAGCGCTCGTGCTCGAGCGGACGCGACGCGTTCCACGGTAATTTTTAAGGGCCGCAGAACAATAAAAATCCTCGCGTCGGCTCATTTGCAATAGTTCGAGTTCAGGAATGTTTGCTTGCGAAGATGCTTCCGGTTCGTCGAAACATCCGCGGCGTTATTAACGTCCCGCGGCATCGTTGCCTTGAAGTGGATTTTAGTCGCACGCGACCAGTTTTTGCGTTTTACAACGACCTCAAGGTCGTCCAGTAGCCATGATGCTGCCCGCTCTCTTTTTCATTTTATTATTTTCTTTTTTTGTCTTCTCGCGATATCGCGCGCGAAAAGCGTAGAGAAACAAAGGCACGTGTACCGCGATTTTATCGCCGAAAAGAGCTACTGCCGGAAGAGAAAGGCTCTTCTCGCGGAGCGGTTCTTTTTCCACTTTTTTAATGGATCGAAGAGAATCGGTGTTCGTTCGCTCGTTCGCCGCCTGTTTTCGCGGTAATTGGCGAGACACTAAAAACTACGGTCGCTTCTGGATGCTCGTGATGAGGATTACAAGAAATCGCTTTTTTTTTTTGTTTGGTGTATGTAAAGAGATGATTGTGAAGGCTGAGGAAGCTACTTTTGCTTATCGATGTTTTATTTTGTTTTAATATTAGTTGAAGTTTGATTGATTAAATCAATCACGTTTGTATTGTACTGTCTGTCTCGGAATATTCTTACCGGGACATTCCATGCGAAACTTATGGTTGCTGGAAAATTGTTTAACTCTTTGCTATCACTATCAATTGGTCTTTGTGTAGAAGAACTTTTCTTCTCGGCGCTGCCAGCCATTCAAAAATAATTGAAAAATTGGTTTTTCTCGGTTAGAATGTTACATGGAACATAAATAACTGCGAAATGAAACTATCAATGATACAATGGGCAGATAACAATTTCGTATCATAGATCTGAATCGACTCAGTTTGAGACAAGACTAATTTCGGTTTTCGGTTGCTGCGGGCGCACCACGTTACCGGACAGAGTCAATAACGTTTGTGGGCTTTGAGGTTTCCACTGGGAGTTAATCATCTGAATCCGTTAAGCGTTGGATATTCAAGTTGTCCGAAGCAGCCGAGCCAAGTTTAATCGTATCGAGTAAAAGGAGAAAGAAGAAACTGATTATAAATTTGGCAAAAATGTAAACATTACGACAGAGTCTCGAAACACGATGGATCCTTCGTTGCCCAATAAAGCTATTTTGAAAACACCAAAGAACATATAAACTCATCTTCGGCAGTGATAAAAAGTAGCTCGTCGTCGACGCGGCCGTTAGACGGACTATAATCGTCAGCAGTGCACTTTGCCTTCGATCGACGACGGCGGTGGTTTTTCACACGCGACGTTGCGTGACGCATCATCATTATACATATATACATATACACATGCACACGTAAAGCGTATCTACCTTCCTCTCCCTTTTTCCTTCTTCTTCTTCTTCTTCTTCTTCTCCTCCTCCTACCCTTTGTCCACGCGGTCGCTTAGTATAGTTTTCGACGATGCCATTTTGCGCGTGAGACTTTGAAAAGCATAAAAAATTTCACCTCGGCGGGAAAAATTTTCACAATTGTTTCGCGTGAACTTTCTCGGACTCTGAGAGACAATGAAGAAAGGAAAAATATGATTGTTTTTTCTCTCTCTTTGCAGGATCTCCAATTCATATACTATGGACTACTCGGACTTGAAGCATTGCGGCCCTGCAGAGACTCGGTGCTACGGCAGCTTTGCAAAACTGTGCGTTACGAGAGACATCACGCCAACCATGTTCTTTACTAGTGAGTACATTGTTCATCTTAATATCAGCCCTCTTCTAATCCTTTTTTATCATTGAGTGATTGAGGAATATCGATTTCATAAGCACGCTACTACTTTTTGCCTTTTTACTTTCGATTCATGATTTTTAACACTAATTTATGTTTTAACGCTTAAATATTATGTCGAATGATACGCCGTAAAATTAATATGCTCAGTCCAAGCAACACAGCGTATCAAAAGAAAAGAAAATTTCGACATTATATAAACTCAAGCGTAGAGTTGCCGTCATGTACGCGTCAATATAAAGAAGATTTCAGCAACGTTATGCGTACACTCAAACCGTGGAAAGACTGCCTAGTTCTCCCATACGCTTCTTCGCCGTTTCTGTTTTAACCAATGTTCTCATGACAGTCGCAGCACGCGCGCGATTATATGGGTTTACGTAACACAGATATATCTCTCTCTTTCTCTCTCTATGTCGCGTGCGTATAGAAATGAGAGAGACCGGAAATGGAATTTCACGGTGCATCCTCGTTGTCGACGGTTTACGCGACGTCAGAGTTTTCCCGTTTCGTGATGTTGTTAAGCTTAACAATATATCTCGTGTACATGGCAATTAGTGAATCGCGGGACCAATTAACACGAACGCCCGATAAGTGTCTCTATCAGTTTTTCTGTTTTCAAGTGGGTAACCGCGAATGTAAACAAACAATCGATCAAAATGAGAAACACGTGGTTATGGCAGTTGGCGTAAAATGTGTTGCGGCACACGTACGTACGCTACATAGACTGATAATGGTAAGATAGAATTTTCGATGTATGACGGTAGCGAGGAGAAAGGTGGATTGCTGCCTTACCGACTGAATGATGTCGGGAAGTTACCGTGTGATGGATTGTCAAATAGTTTTGAGATCATCGCTTCGCAATGTGAATAAGCATATACTAGATCAAAATCAATAGAAAAACTTGATTTATTATGTAGATTAGAGTTACAAACTTTGAGTTTGCAGCAGTATCGAGTCGATTCATTACCGAATGATCCATTTTTCCTACCTTACCGACAAAACACCTGTATGAATTGCATTCCAACGTCAGGTGTCGTAGATATTCAATCCAACAAATACATATCTTATATTTTGTCATCCATTAAATGCCCATCAAGCTTCGATTACGACAGCTCGAGTATCTCGAAGTGAATGAGGATTCCTGAAAAATGAGTCAATCCTATGTGTCTCTCAAAAATAAAAAAAATATAACACAGTCATTGTAAATAATGAAGCGTTCGTTTCTTAATTTGGAATAATCGAACTTTCGATGCGTGTCAAAAAAAATGAGCTTCATTTTTGGAAAAATTTGATCGATATTTTCCTTTTTCTCTGAGAATAATGTGCATTATTTGTGATTCTCTACGATTAGTTAATTATTCTACTTTTGCAAAAAACCAATACCTGCGTTTGCTTATATAATTAAACTTCATGAAGGTCAGAACACTAAGTGATTTACATTCTCAATTCTATTCGCGAACGTTAACGGCAATTTTTTATCAATGACACAATTACCCAAATCTTATTAAAGAATGTTGTAAAAATAAAGCTAAAAAACATTTTATCGAGTGCTTTCATCGAGACATTCCAAATATCCTATATTCATGATCAATAAAGAAAATATATGTTGGAAATCTCAGTGTACGATGTATATTATGCGCACACTTTGCCGCTACAGTCACGTCAGACACGAACTTGAAAAAGATTATCAGCATTTCTTTTTCGTACTAACACTCCTTAAACTCTCGGAAAAGATACAGAAAAAAATAGTGATGACTGCAGAGTCAGTCGGTCGTCGAAGAAAGAGCAGCTCGAGCTTCCGGCCGCGAGCGAGCATCTCCCTCTCTTTCTGTCTCTCTCACTCTGACTGTAATAACGGAACAGCACCTCCTTTACGTGGAAAACGCGCTAATGCAAGGATGGAATTCTCGAGCACCGACGTCACCGCGATTCGGAAATCCGAAAGTCTCGAGGAAGTTGCGGACGGAGAGTTCCAGTTTTCGACTTTTTAGTCTTCAAGGGTGCATCAGAAATCTGCTATTTTTTATTTGTTGTCGTTCGTGATAATGCGTAGTGGATAGTAATTAGCAGCTACATTGTAACAGTATCGGCATTAGCCTGCTCTAGAATAGAAACTTGCCGATCTAACCAACCCGGTTCGGATAAGAAAGCCAAGATCGGTTAGATCAACAGTCACAAGAATTCGTGCCTCTCTCTAGCTCGATTTTTCCTATTGTAAAATTCAAAACTCGTCTTCCCGTTTACATATAACTCAGTTTTCAAGCCAGTCGTCAATAACTATAAAAAAGAAATGAGCATTCAGATTCTCTCTCTCTCTTTTTCTTTCGTAAAAAGTAAGAGAAAGAAGAGAGTTTTGACTCGGACGGATAAGGAAGTGACTAATACCTACTTTGTCATTCACAGTACCGGCGAATTGGCGACCAGCTGGTACATCCTGCTGTCGGGCTCGGTGTTCATCGACGGATCCATGTTCCTGCCCAGATCAAGGTGAGGATCTTCTGATGTTATACGTACGTGGCGACATTGGAGGGACTGATACGCGGCCGCTCACCCGAGTTTCGGTATCGCATAAACTGCCATCACGTCTTATAATACCAATGCTCAAGTCGCGTGTAATGCATCACTTTTGACGAATGCTTGGTCGCCATTCTCGACCGAACTAATCCGCGCCGGTCGTTATTCGAGTGATTGGCGAAATTGTGCCCTCTTCTTTGCGGGAAATTGAGTCGATGAAACGTTCGAAGAATTATTATTACGAGATCGACGTATACTCACCAGAACTTACGTAATGCGGTCTCACTTTGTTTACTTTTTTTTCACATGCACTTTCCAGTAAGAGAGTAACCGTAAGGCGATTTACCGATTTTTCTCCTCTCCATCCCGAAGAAAAAGATCATTCTTTCAAAATATTTGTCCTAGCGCAGGAAAAACGAACAATGAAAAAGTCGCGTGTTCATTGGTAAATAGTCTCATCCCGACAATCCGGAAGACTTTTCCACTCGTGCGCAAGAAGAAGAAGAAGAAGAAGAAGAAGCCATTGCACCCGCGCCACGAGAGAGATCGTTAAAGGGACTCTCTTCTTGCAAGAATGCAACTGGAGACTTTTTTACGAGGGCTACCGGATAATGACCGCCGCTGGTTTTTTTCTCTTTTTTTTTACGTTGCTGCCTCGATGAGCGTTTGAAATCGATGGTTGGTGTACGTATACACGAGGGTTTTTTCATACACACACGCGCGCGCGCATACGCCACTCCAGTGATTTCGGTTGTTACGGCTTGCGGCTCGTAAAGTTTTAGACGCGTTACGTACTTTATCGCTTCGCGGGCAAATTATCATTGACTGGTTTTTGCGCGCCGCGTGGAATTCACTGCCGCGTGATTGTAAAGTTTTCTAACGTTTGTGCTCGTAGCAGGATTTTCGAGACTGGCTCTCGCGACGACTTTCCGTGAAAAATTTTCGCAAAGCCCGAAGCGCGAAAGACGGAGAGAAACCGAGGGCCCGACTTTTCGAAGGGGTCCTCGCGCGCAATAGAAAGTCTTGTTTGTTTCGCTCTCGAAAAATCTCATTTTACACGTGTATCTTTCCAATCGGAGTATCTGCGCATGCATAATTAATCGCTCGCGAAGTCGCAGAACACATAAACAATCAGAGCAGACAAACACACCGAGCGATCTGAAACACTTCCCGAGAGGAGGCAGTCGCGCATAAACTATTCCAATTGGCAAGTGCTTTTCACTCCGCGTGTGTATGGCGAGTTTGATGATGGAAACGCAGGCGGCAAACTTAAACAAACCCTGTGCGCGAGCTGCAATTTATACTATATATCGTTTAGCTATATCTATTTTAGGTCTGTCCCTCGCTGATAAATGGGTCGCTCGATATGCGCGTACGACAGAGAGCCTTGTATGCGAATGCGAATGTCGTATGATTTCTTTTTTTTTTTCGGGAACTTGGAATTAACAATCACGGGTTAGTGTCCGAAAAGAAGAGGTCGTTGATGTTAGATATTGCTTGGGCGGACATTTGACGAAGGTTATCGATTTTCTTTGTTTAAAGACAAAATCCAAAGGAGACCTGTCGAGTGCGTTTAATAAAATAAAAAAAGTAATGTTAATTCGAGAGACGCCCAATTCACTCGCGCAAACAATCATCAAACAACTCGGATCAAACGACAAAGCTTTCCTCGGAAAAGAGAAGGATGTTCGTCAATGCACGAAAGCAGCCCGTCGGAATTCGCGTCTGTAAAGCGAATAGCCGAAGATGAAGCAAAGCAGCAGCTATAGGTCAAGCTCAAGGCAGGATTATCGCTTTTCGATGATTGGCCCAACGAGACGAAACGTTATATGGCGACGTTTGAATTTTAGCGTGCGTGAGTCGCAGCCACTGACGTCGCTCTCTATGGCTGCTTTTCGAAGCTCGCCGAGAGCTTTTCCCGCGTTTTTTTTTGCGCTCAATACACTGATAATTGGTGTACGAGGGCTTCGCGCACAGTGGGCGAATTTTGATTTGGCTTTGCGTTCAATTTCGGCGGCTTCATTTGATAATGGTTTGGTTGAATGCTCTCGCTGGGATTAGCTGGCTTGAATCGGAAATCTGCCTATCAAACGTCTTGGATATTTCACGCGAGAGGCGTATGCTAAGCGCTAAAAGCTTTTGGTCTCGCCCGAGTTCTCCGCGATGCTTTCAGGCTTTGCTCGGGCTCTCGAGAAACAGCAGAATTCATCTCGCGCCATATTTCAAAGCCTCTGTTGCGAGGGGATTGCTCACTCCTGAACGCGTGAGGCGAGAGGGTAATGAGCGTGATAAATTAGTAAGTGACGTCCCGCGAGCCTGCGAGACGTTCCTTCTCCGGGATATTGGAAAATTTCACGCGTCGACTGTAATCGATTGTCACATCGAAGGTCGCCATCGTCGTGTATTTTCATTCCAGTGCACTCTCGCGCGACTTTGCATTATAATCTGTTAGAAAATCCTGACTTTCTGTTTTTTTACTGCCACCGTTTTATTCTTCTCTTTCTTTGCTTTGGAAAGATCGGACGGGCAGGAATTGCTTTGCTTTTGAGCGATTTGTGCAAGTAGTTTTCAAATTCGAACACTATGCGCCAAGTGTAAATAATGTTCAATTTGCGGAGATAAAATCGTAGGTTCGAATTTTATGAGAACTGATTCCACATGGTTGAATACAATCGAAATGTACATCCGCAAATTTTCACGTATCATGTTGAAATGTGCGCATGGTCAATTTGTGGAGCAGCCTAGTTTCAATGAAAAATTTCATCCTGTCCAGATTCATCGTGTGTCAATTACATTTGACAGCCAAGAATTAAACGTCGGAATCTATCATTACGACAGAAATGGCATTTTGAGCGATAAAAGGTTGTGCGTTCATCATCATTATTGAGAAATCACGAGAAACGCCCGAAAGGAAAAAGTGGATTTAATTTGTGAGAACAAACCCGTTCATTGTTGGTGTACCTCCCAGTCATTGAAAAAAGTCTTTCCGCGTCCACATCGTAGTAACGAATCACGGAACCGCGTACACACACCGCGAATTGTTCTCTCTCTCTCTCCTTCCCTCTCTCTTTTCTCTCTTTTATTTTTCGGCCCTTGCATGATTCGCGGCTACATTTAGATGCGCGCGGACTAACAATTTCTTTTTGTCTTCTTTGTCGTTGCATAGCTCGCAATGAATCTCCTATATCATTGCCTTTCTTTCTTTTCCTGCTTTTTGATGAAACATTTAATACTACTAGAGACGATATTCGGCTTTTTTTAATCGCTTTCATCGCAGACTTTTAAAAATGAATAATGACAAAAGTCTGCTGTTACTTTTCATGAAAAACTTTCATCCCACCACGCACCCTCAATTTTAAAACTGTGCCCTACATACGTGCATCCTTTCAACATTCAAAAGCAACGTGTAAAAATTTTTACTCGCACGGACGTTCGTGGAAAAAAAATCCCATTCGCAAAACTTTTGAATAAAGCCTCTCTCGATCCACGCAGCAGCCCTAGTGAAAAGCAGCTCCCGTGAATTTCCGGCAATGCGAAGTAGATAACTAAAAAGCTTACGTGGCGGATAAAAGCTATCCGACGATATAATAGCATTTAAAAAGATATCTCTGTCTGAAACTATCAGTCGTGCATTCCGGAAGTTCAATTATCAAATTGACTCGTCGAATGATTAAAATCAGGGCTGATAAAATAATTCGCGCAGATTGACGCTTTGCTCGTTACGCAATCTTATCAGTGTTTTAATTAGTGCGTTGTTCTTCCTCTCGTCTAAATTTCGGCCTGACGTAGTTCTTTTTTTATTTTCGCGCACATGCAGAGTCAATAAAAAAAAAAGCTTAATTCCCTTCCCCCGCCGGTGGCGAAGTTACGGCAATTATGCAAATAAAACGACTCACAAATATCGCGATCATCCGCCGTGCACTTCTTTCTAAAGGCCTTTATGAATCGAGCGCTCGCGCGTGGGCGTTACATTGTCTTTTTTTTTTCTCCGGCACTTCGAAAAAACAAAGAAAAAAAAGAAAACACTTGCAGCGGTGCCGGTTTTGCGGTTCGACATGAATTTGTCACGATTAAACATTAATGGAGCTCTGGAGACACTTTCCAGTTCCGCGAATCGCAAGAGCAGCCGGGAAAGAAGCGAGAAACCGAGTGGCATCGACGAAACGTCGCACGAAATCATCTCTCGCGGCCGACGCACGCAGCGTCGCAATAATTCTTTGCACGCACACGAGCGCGTACGGCGACGTATAAAATTCCATTCACCGCAGCGGCGGCGGCGACAGCGAAGACTGCGCGCGTGCATAGCTCGGCGCAGCGGAGAGAAAGGGTAAATGAGAGGTCGCCGCGGCCGTCGCTGGAGAGGGGGAGCCGTCGGAAGCCAAGCCTCGAAGTCACAGTTACGCGCCGCGAGCCGCACGAGCACAACGTCGCTTTGTCCCGTGGTACGCACGCAACGCACCCAAACAAAGAAGAAGACTGAGAGGAAAAAAAATAGCTCGGCCGCGTTGCGACTGGCAGCAGGTCGCCGCGCCGAAGGATAGCTTCGGCGATACGTCGATCGGCGCGCGCGCGCTTTCACCCGATTTGCTGCTTTAGAAAGCGCGGCGCGAGTGCCAGTGAGTGAGTGTGCGTGCGCGCGAGTGAATTGCAGAACAGAGCACACAGCCGGCAAACTGGATGCGACCGACGGTGCCCCGTTGGCTGCGCCGCCGCCGCCGCCGCCGCCGCCGCCCGACATCACTGTCACTCAGGACGACCGGTGAGAACACGACGGGTACTCTCTTTTCTCCACCCGGCTCGCCAAATCGGCGCACGAGACGCTTTGCTCGCCCATCGGCTGCGCTCGCGTCATCAATTGGCACGCGCGCGTCGAGGGTAGCGCAACACCCAGGCCTCGTCGCCGCCCGTCCACGTACGCGCTTGCGAACGCCTCCTCCGCGCCCACGCGTCGCCGCCTCGGCAGTGTCGCCTCGCGGACGTCTGCTTTCGACGAGGATTCGTCGCTCCCTCGAGGATGAGGAGCGCGATGAAAATGAATCAGACGGGGCGCGCTCCAGAAAGTCGCATGACGATTATTTTTTTGTTTATCTGCTTTTTTCAACGCCAGCGCGAATAAGTTTTGCAAATAAAACGACTCACAAATATCGCGATCATCCGCCGTGCATTTCTTTCTAAAGGCCTCTATGAATCGAGCGCTCGCGCGTCGATAGCCGAGGTTGCATGCATTTTCCCGTTTCTCTCTCTTATAGATTTTTCAACGCGTTATTAGTAGCACCGCGCTGCACCCCCGTCCTCATCGTATTTTGCATGAGTGCACCTTGTGTGTTTTTACGAAAGCCTTTGCTGTCCTATTAGAGAGTGAGAAAATCGAGTGTCGGCGGTGGTAGCAGGACTTCTTTCGTTTTTTTCCCCTCTCCGACTCCTTTGTGAATTCACAGCAGAGGCGAAATGCGAGTCTCTCCTCGTTGGCTTTTTATTCATTCCCTCTGCTGCTTCTCGTACGTTGTAGGCAGTTCAATTTTCCAGTTCGTGTAATGAAATTACTCGAAAAAGGCTGACGTGGGTGTGTGCGATAATGAACGGCGTATAGAAACTCGTTATATCCCGCAAGCTCGTCATCGGTAAATTCCGTATTAGAATGTAAGCTGCTTGGTTTGCGAAGCTTCAGCACGCGCGCCCAATTAATTGTACTCTCACGCAAATTATAATCGAGTTGCTCCTTTGCCAGCACGCGCAGCTCTGCATATCCGCAGTGAATCACCCCTCGCGCCGAAATTCACGACGGTGGCCAATCGGCTTTTGCCTTCCACGCCGCGAAGCGACGAGTGCTAATCTCTCGACGGGATTGCCACGCGCGTTCTCTTGTTTTTTTTTTCCTTTTTTTTTTTTTTCTTTTTTTTTCTTTTGGCAAGAAAGGGGATCGAGTTGACTTTTGCAGCGCTCGATTTGCCGAGCAGCGATGTTGCGTACACGTCAATTCCATTGGAGCTCGTCCACCGAAGCGCTCGATATTCAATTAAAAGCAGCGCATTGATTACGACTCCGCGTCGACCTATAGATTTTCCGCGAGTGGCATCTGGATAATGCACGTTGTACATGAGTAATGAGATGGACGACGGTATGCGAACATTGTTCGCCTGACAAACTTACAACTCGTCGATTAATGATGTCTAATTTGCTAAAGTTATCCCTGATATATCGTTAATTAAGTGTCAAGTCGCCGAGTATTGGCATTTGCGAAGCTCGTGAAGTGTAGCCTCATGTGATTGTTCGCGAGATACAATAAACAGCGAAAAGTTGTAAAATAAGGAGCGCACGGGCAAACGGCAAAGTCGAAGCCATATGCGTGAGCGAAAGTTCAGCGCATTGTACGTGAAACCGCGGCGAGAGCTTTCAAGGAAGGAAGCCTTTAGTTGATCAATTTCGAGTCTCAAACTTGGACACGATGTTAAATCTATTGAGCTTGATCGATTTAATACTACGCAGACGCGATCGAGCAGCGTCACGTTTGATTTCCGAGAAAAGCTTCGGTCGCCGCGCGTACGCCCCCAGCACGATCCAGCGATCGACGCTAGCTTGCGCTTTTGTATACGTGCGGAAGAAACCATTGAAAAATTGCACGTCGAGCTCGCTGGAACGTCTCCAATTCGAATTCGTGACCTTCCCGCGCGAGGATAATCGACCTTCGGCCACGGCGAACGAAACTGTCGTGTTGTAATTTGCGCACCTCCCGGTATGGTACCGCCGAATCCCCGACAGATCGGGCGACCGGGCCGTTATACATCGGGGAAAGCGACGAAGCTAGCCGCGGGGAGCACACGACTAGAGCACGTGCGCGCGGAACGTGACGACTCCCGTCCACATTTGCCATTCAAATTGCTCGCGCGCGCACGACGCGCACGTGCGTGCGTCGCATTTCTCTCTCTCTCTCTCTCTCTCTCTCTCTCTCTCTCTCTCTCTCTCTCTCTCTCTCTCTCTCTCTCTCTCTCTCTCTCTCTCTCTCTCTCTCTCTCTCTCTCTCTCTCTCTCTCTCGCGGTGGAAAATTCGCACGTCAAGTAGCGCACGTGTGGCCGATTCGACTACACGAGACTGGTGGAAAAAGAAATGGAGATTCATTTCATTCCTCGCGACTCGGGTTTTTTTCTTTTTCATCATCGCCGGTAGAGTTACAGTACTGCCACGAACATCAAAGTCCGATACCCGCGACTCAATTTTCTCGTTTTGATCTGCGAGCGTGTCTCGCGTGTACGTACGCACAATGGGATTGTCTGCGAGTGACATTTGTTTAATTTGCCCCGGGCAGTTTAATTGAAAAGTTTTGCGGTACAGGCCGAAAAAGGGGGAGGACGTTAAATTGATTATGCTGTTTTTTTGGACGTGAGAAAGGCAAGTGAGTAAACATTTTTAATCAATGTGTGCTGATTGGAAGTACAAAGTATAGTCTTATTGATGCGGTTTGTAGTTAATTACGATTTGTAAAATGGAATCGCAACTAGCAAGGCTATTTTTGAACGTTTGCGCTGAATTTTATGTTACACCGAAATAACAGAGCTACCGAAACTTTCTATTTCAATGATTCCCTCTACCTTCGATATCTACCTCGTAACACACACTTAACCAACAAATCTGACGAAACGAAATCGCCAATAATAATCATCGCAATTAAATCCGCATCAGCGATAATCGTAGCAGCAGTGGAACAAATCAATTTCAAATCAAGTTTTCCACCGGTCTCTGAATAAAAATTCCCACAACACAGCATAACACGCAGAAATCGATCATTAACTCCAAGGAAACTCGCTTCGAGCATGTATATGCACATACATTCGCTGGCGAAGGAAGCACAAGGAGGAGGATATAAAAAAAAAATGAAAAGAGCCAAGGCTATCGAGGCGCATTCCTTCGTCAGCTCCTTTCTTCGCGATGCGATGCTGATAAGCCTGTTATTACTCTTCTTCTTCGTTTTTTTTTCATCCTCGTCCTCCATTTCTTCAGTCGCGCGAAATTAGCGCAAGTCCTCTTTGTTAAGCGCACACACCAACGTATCTTTCGAGTGATTTCGTTGCGTCGGCGACGTCAGCTCCGAGTGCTTTTTCCCTCTGTTTTAATTTATATGGAGGGCAGTTTATTCCGAGAGTTGAGACTTGATAATCGATAATCGGGGCTGATTAATGCCGCGCGCTCCGTGGCATTGAAAATTTCCTTCTCCACTTTGGATTTTGCTCTTCCCCTTTGCGCTTTCGTTTCGCTGTGTTTTATTTATAAGTCTTTGCGTGGCCGTGTGGACAGTCAATTGGAGACTGTCTGCGTCGGCGCGCGACAGAGTTCGAAAGCTTGGAAATGACAATTCATTATTTGGTCATCGATTCCCCGGGAATATGGAAACTCTTGGTGCGCGCTCGTAATGCGGACAACACGAAGGGCACATTTTGGCAAACGCTACGAGGGAAATCGCCGCTCTTCAGGAACATTGCCAAGTCACTTTGATATCTCGCCTTTGGCAAAGAGACGAGAAAGAAGCGTATCGCTTTTAGGCGGAGACTCGCTTCTCTTTGCGGTCTCTGCTCGTCCTCCGCGTGCTGCAGCACATCATGGTCGCGATGGGTGGGAGGAGGAACGACGTCGCTCCGTGTAATATCCCACTTCATGAGCAATTTCTTCTTCTCTTGTTCGTGTGTTTCTTTGATTTTCGATAATTGCGTTTGCTTTCAACTCTCGCGACTTCCCTCTCCCCTTAAATTTCGTATAACCTTGTCTCTGAATTTTTTTCTCATAATGAAATTATTCTTAATCATTGTAAGCCAAATAAAACTGTTAGACCGGTGCTCTATAAGTATTCGACAATGACAAGTCGGAGACCAATACTCATCATAAACTGTCTATCGAATCTAAAATTCATGTATCTGTCTGTTTCCCCTGTCGAGTTAAGGACGATCGATCATCAGGGTGTCCAACCAGCAACGGTAAAATAACCATCTTGCGGTAATGTCGGTTCCACACTCGTCAAAATCTCGTACAAATAGTTCTCCTCGCCTCGAAACCTCTCAAAGACGATATCGAAGCTCGCCATCTCACGCTATATATCAATTTTCGAATGAACAGTTGCGACTCTCACAACAATAGGGAAAAAGCACTGTAAAACAAGTTATGTATGGCATCGATGGTGATTTGTGTAATGAATTCGCAGGACACTGACGGTGAGTGTTTTTCAAGTCGCACATCCGAACTCGTTAACCTAAACATCTTGCCGTAGTTTACCATACGATCGAGTATTCGAGGAAGGGTCGCTGATTAGATTCTCACAATGATCGCGACTTTTATATTATTGAGCTCGTAGTCGCTTCGATCGCCGGCATACGAAGGCAACGAGCGAAAACAATCAACTCGTCGCTCGGCTCGGAGAAAGCTTGAAAGACACTGCGCCAAAGCCTCGGTATCGTCAACTGCAAGTGCAAATATTCGAAAGAAAACGCTTCATCAAGCGGAACGACCTGATCGAAATACGTATCCTCGCAAAGCATCGCAACCGAAATTACGGGCAATTGGCATAACTGATCGGGCGCGACAAGTAAAAAGAGCAACGATCGGGCAAGTTGACCCGGTAATCGAGCGTCGCTCGAGCGACACAATGAAGTATAATCAATTGACGATTTCCTCGTGCTGCGAGCACACAATGAGATTCAATCAAGCCTCCTTTATAATGGTCGCAGTGCGTGCGAAAGAGAAGCACGATCGAACGGAAAATCACGTAATATCGCAAAAGAAATGGCTTGTTAGAAATGGCTTGTTAGAAGGAGCGAACGCAACGGATTTTAATCTAATCGAAGGACTGCGGTATTATCTGGGTAAAATACCCGTTTGATATTAAATCAAGCTGCTTTTTGTCGTGCAAACATTAAGCTACAGTCGAGCTTTTCCTCGCTGAAGCATTATTACCCACCCACCCCTCCCAGGGGGGACTAAAGCTCTTTCGAACGAAAATTCATCCAAATGCATTTTTATGAGAAACGAAAATAAGCACGGAGCGTAACGTCGGCGCAAAGCGAGTCAGCGGAGACTCGCAGAATTTAATTTACAAAGCCGCGCTCCGTGCGCGCTTTTCGAAATTGACTCGTCTTTGCTCTCGTCGGGCTCGTGGCTCGGAGTGAAAGTTCCGCGCAGATCCAATTAAATGAAAAGTCAAGCTCTCCCGCAGCGCTGACGTTTCTCCGAGGCGCCGTGACGATTCTGAGCTTTTCTTCGCCTCGCTTCGAAAGCCGCTTGTCGGCGTGCACGACGAAGCGGGACGTCGCCAAACTATTTTCGCGCGACGATATTTCTTTCGAGGAGAGATGGGAGGAAAAGAGGGCCGTTGAAAAAAGAAAAGTTGATACGCTGATAACGGACATCGAAAGATGAAGCTGACACGTGTGTGCAAAAGCGCAGTGAAGTGCAACGAAACGAGTGGCTACAGAGAGCGAAAGGGGGGAGGGGGGAGAAGGCACAGGTGCACTTGTGCAACCATCGACGACGACAGTTGCGCTTAGAAACTGTAAATACCCGCGTGCATGTGTAAGTCGTTTCTGTTCCCTTCGCCGAGTCCCGCCGGGTCATTGTTTTTCTTATGATACGCTGTATCGACTGTGGAATTCAGGGCTTTGATTTACGTGCTTTCGCGGGGTTGGACTATATTTTTAATGTGTATTCGAAATCCGTTATTTGGTTTTTACTTTACGATTGCTAAAAAGATGAATAAGTATTGGTGCGAACGGCTAAGCGAGTAAAAGTTAACCTTGTGAGTGTTGAACTGTGCTGAGGTGGATGCAAATTGCCGAGTAATCTGTTCTAATACACTATAATATCTGTTTTGAATAATTCATTGTACACTTTGAAAAATATCAAATGCTTACTTTACTCTATAAAATGTTTCGTTAGTAGGGTCCTTAACGGTTTTTTTTAATCGTCAAACTTCTTGAGTATGATGGTTTCTCAGAAAAAAATGACCATTAAATATTAACTAATAAATCAGTGTATCTATAAGACGTTATGGATATTTATTTCACCATTGCATTCTCAACTAATATGTTTATAAAAGATAAGAAAGCTCGTTAACGTGCAATTATGATATTATTTCCATTTTAGTGAAAACAGTAACATAGATTTCCATATTTATAGAATGCGCCGTAGCAACGTAAACGACGTTGTCAATTTTATCGATTAGCGCGAATAAATAAAGAGCGCGTCCAGATTTTTCAGTCAGTGGAAAAAAGTCCAGGTCATTTATTTTCAATGGATCTTTGTATTCCATTTCGTTCGAGCTCGCAAAGATAAATGGGAATAACAGCGTAATTGGCGAATCCTCCTTTTTCCTATCGGCCCCTCCCGATAAATAGAAGGGCTGCTGTCTCGGCGGCGCGGGAAAATGCGTGGAATGGAGCGAGGCTTACGCAAGTTCGCGCCGCGCGAGGATTTCGAAATAATATATCGTCTATACGCGCGCGTTGAGTTTTAATTTAGAGGCTGCGCGAGAATCCGAGTTATTTCGATCTGTCAAGTGCACGCGCGCAAGGGACTTGCGGAGGGCAGCTCTCGAATTCAATTAAGATTGTGTTATTGACAGAACTGAACGCTGGAATCGAAAAAGCAGTTGGAATCCGTCGCTCGGATAAATAAACACTAAGAGGGATAATTTGTGCAACGAAATGGTATACCTTACGAGTTAAGATATATATGTACCAGAAATGGTGGCGAGCTACGCGATAACTTGCATTACGTAAACAAACCTGCCTCCATCGATAGTCACGAGGGAGCATTACGTGCTTACAAATCTGTTATTAGGTAATGAAATGTATATCATACCGATCAATAAGAATAAGAAGCATCATTCGCGCGAAACTCCTTCGCCGTACACGAATCTGCCGTTTCGTATCTATATAAGGGATACCCTACGAACGGGCAAATCTCGTTACGTTTCTTTTTTATCGTTGTGCTGTTAGATAACTGTCATCGCGGCGAGAGCTGCAGCAGAGAAGTACTGTATAATTAGCATCGAAGCACAATTAATTCTCTCACGGTTACGCGACACGCGAGAAAGAAAGAAAATGTGCGCGACTGCCTTGTCCGCGAAAGAAGCCGCGCGTTGTCTTTGGGACAAGTGTCGTTGGGCCGAGTTTTTAATTATGAGAGTGCGAGATTGGCAGTGGCGAGTTGCGATTGCACAATTTCTTAATCATTTCTAAAGCCGTGCGTTGCCTGAACCGCAAGTTTTTCATGCGGTGGATTGTCCGTTCAAAATGAAATACATCCAACAAAAAGAGCTACTGAGATTTTCGATTGGCAAGATGAAGAATTGAGGTTGTCTTTAAAAACAAAAACGAAAACAAAGAAAAATAATGTCTGTATATATATATATAGTCAAAAACATAATCACTTTTCATGAATTTCAAACCTTAAAGAACTTGGTTGGTTATCAACATTCATCAGATGCAAAGAGAAAAGAAGAGAGAGAGAGAGAGAGAGAGAGAGAGAGAGAGAGAGAGAGAGAGAGAGAGAGAGAGAGAAATCAGGGAGTACCTTCAAAGCGGGAGAAAACACACACGTGCATCCGTGCGAAGTATGACCACAGCGTGAGAGAATTTGCAGCGGCAGAGATTGTATTTTATATACACGTGTGTGTATCGTTGCGCGGCAGCGAGCATAGAAATTCGTGCGAAACCCAAGACGACGACGAGGAACGTTGTGTGCCCGTTTGCACTTTATGTATCGAGTCGTATAGCCTCGAGCTAGAAAGTATTGTGACTCTCGAGCGGCAAGAGAGTCCTGGACCGCGACTATTCCGGTATATATCGAGAAGTTCTATACGTGAGGATACGATTTCGCTTCACTGTTAAACAGCATATTTTTTCTTTCTTTTTTTTATGAAAAAAGAAAATGAGTTCACCTTTTTCTTCAGATTAAACTCATTTCACCTGTGTGAAAACTTGATTTACGACGAGAATTCAACAAGTATAGCATACAGCGAGTTTGAAAAGTGCATGCTATAACCGGTCCGGTTGACCAAGGTGGAAGCTAAATTAACTAGTTCCTCCTGTAGAGCGCGCTGAGATTATGCGCACGAGACGACGGCGACATTTATGTTCCAAATCATTTTCACCTTTCTCCTTCGTAAAAAAAAGTCCCCGCACTGCGAGAAAGTTTCAAAAGTATTATCCTCGATACTTTCCCCGCTATCTTTCGAGAAAAACCGCGAAATGTTATCCATCATGGATGTTTTCTCAATCATTGCTATGAGCTCTTAGGTGGATTATCGCAAATTCATCTTTTATTTTTGTGCCGCGACATCGATTTTGCTCTATATAAGTAGTTTTTTCCACTCGCATTCCTCTATTTATGAAGCTTTGCATGAAAATCTTGCAAAAATTGCCAATTTGTTATGCAATGAAAATATATGTATTGAATAGGTAAAATTATAAATTTTTATGTATTTTCTTTTGTTTGTTTCAGGTATGTATCTGCCATCAACGTATACAAAACGAAAGCGTGAGTTATTGATAATGATATGCTTATTGATATAGCGAGAACAAATTGAAAAACGTTTTTCTACTTTACCGACGGCTAACGAACTGGAAAAGTCTCAAGCTTTCCCTGATCTGGAGTCGGTAAAGTGGAGTTTTCCAGTGGCATCTGATACTATACTTTCTAAACATTGATAAGGCAGACAGTTCCTACTTTTGCTTTTGCTGTTAAAGCTTATTTAATATTTTCCAGAGATCTCCGCGTCCTGTGCTAAATATTTGGAGTTCCGCGGATTGTAGGTCGAGTGCATGAAGACCAAGAGTAACTATGCGGCCCAGTTAAAATATTTACTGTTGTGACAATGTTATTTTTCATAAAAGTAAAAAAACTATAGTGATGCATGATTAACTATAATGATGAAGTTAATACTAATTTTATGACACGACGCAGTAAATTTTTTACTGCATTTTAAAGATGCGAATTATAACGGCAGATGTGCATAACCTACTTAAATAATTTTCAAAATTATATATTAAACTCCCGGGACGTTTCTCTTCTCGTATTATTTTATAGTTAAATTATATTCAAGATTAATATTTCAAAGTAAAAAAATGATAATCTACGTCGTATTCGTAACAGCATAAACAATAGGTCTGATATATTACTAGGCATTATTATAGGGACCATAGTTCATGGCTTGTAGGATCAACAGTAGCTTTGCTCTGATGCAGAGCCTGTAAAATTATAGTCACGGCATATACATGGAATAGCATAGTGAAATGCTGAAAATTTTATAGTCAATGATTAATTAATTATTAGTGATTGTCATTTTTCTGCAGACTCGTTAGACAAATGTCACTTATTCTAGAAAAATAGTAAAAGTCGTTCGTTCGATCAAGAAGACAGGCAGGTCAAGGATACACTACGAGAAAGAGGGTAGCTTTTATGTCTCTTGTCCCGACTCAGACTTTATTTATGTTCGTGAGTGCTACCAAATATCACATAACACGCTTTCTGGTGAAAAAAGAGCGAATATAGAAAGCTTCTAACAACTCGATCAACAATTTTCCCGTAAAAAGCAAATATCAAATTTCGTAGAATGAAGTGTCGATTTTTTTTTTCAAAAATTTCCACACTGAGAAAGCACTACAGCGGAAGCTTTGCTTCGCAGATTTCACTCGATACACACTCCAGTATCTACAAAATTTGCAAGATAAAGCCATTGCTTGCGCTCTCGAAGCGGAAGCTTTCATCAAAAGCGCACGAGCGTCTAGCCGCATCTCGTGCATCTCAACATCGAGAACTTGCGCGTAGTAAAAAAAAAAAAAAAAGAGATGACGAAGAGGCAGGTCTAGGCACACAAAAGATGCCTTTCATACGCCTTTCGTTTTTTTTTATTCTTTATGAACATCGAAGC
The DNA here is from genome assembly GCF_024137745.1 of Phymastichus coffea. Classification (NCBI taxonomy): domain Eukaryota; kingdom Metazoa; phylum Arthropoda; class Insecta; order Hymenoptera; family Eulophidae; genus Phymastichus; species Phymastichus coffea. The sequence goes on along the minus strand of NW_026706949.1, from coordinate 28,914 downwards.
GCTGAGAAGAAAACGATAGACTTAGTGGTACTTCAGACAGGTGTATTATTCGCCCTAGCTCCGTGTAGCAATTTTTTTAGTAATATGAGATTATTATTTGCTGATTGTGGTGCTTTGCAAACCAAATGTTAACAACAGTTTATCATAAAATGAATAAATGAATTAGAACACAATATATTCAAGTGAATTTTAAAACGAGTGAATTTTATTCTTATTGCATTGTGAGGTTTTCTTTTGTTGGCTGCAATGAAAGATTCAGATTAAAGGAAATATTGTTAGGACAATGCTAAGATCGATATATTCATTACATCTTGAGAATGACTCGAATAACTAGATTGAATTAGACTTAAGCGTCTCCATCTCTTGAATTCCGATTCAATAAACGTTATTGTTACCTGACGAATGAAAATCTAGGCCAATAGGCTATTGAAAGGAAACGATACTATCTGCAAAACGTCAGCTGCCTGTTGTCTTGCCGACATCACAAAAGATGCATTTAGTTCTTGAAGCTCTTTGATTTTCTAAAGCTCTACGCGATAGAATAATAATTAAGCTGTATTTGTTCTTTTTTAGATAAGTTTATTTCACTTATCATCGATTCCCTAAGTAAACATTACAAAGAGATCGCAAAATGCCACTGTTTAGAGAAAAATATTTATGGTATTCGATTTATTGTCGTGAAAGCCATTCTGATAAAAGTTTTTCAGCTTTTTTGTACGTATCACTTCCCTGTAAAATTAAAAAAATTAAAATTAAATATACTCATAATACTAAGATGACGCGTGATATGAAATACCTTGATAATCGTCATACTAATAAAATCCTTTCTAGAACACTCGTATTCATCATGGTAGAAGTGTGATAATGGTAAACTCAATATGTTAATATTCTTTATAAACCAGTTTGAAAATCTCAAATCTGTACATTCATCATTCTTGGATTCTAACAAAATTCTGTCTCTCATTGTTGTCCAATTAGCAATCATATTATAACCACCTTGAGGAAGTATAGGAGTCATTCCAACCTTAATCAAACTCCGATACAAGTAGTCCCTGTTTGCTTGAGCATGTTTTTTCAAACGTTCAATAATTGAATAAGGTTTGCCGAAATTCTTAGTTTCTTGCTCTAGTATAACCGCAACGCTTTCCTATAACGACGAATATTCAATGACATATGACAGGCTGTTAACGTATATGTAACGTATATAATGCAATGGCCTAATTGTCACAAATTACCTGAAGAAATCTTGAGGGGTTCCTAGGGATCTGACTTTGGATTTCTTTAATACTATAAATAAGTTTTTTGCTTCCGTAAGCCCAACCAATTTTAAAACCAGTTGTCGCAATCATTGTTTTAACAGAGCTGATTGTGATTGCTTGTTCAAATATTCCTGGTAGAGTCGCTGGAAGGTTGAAAATACATGAGATGACAAATAATTTTTTATTAAACATTCTAAACCTATTTAATAAAAACTCAACGTAATAACAAGTACAATTTTCAACTAATAAAATGTTTTGGTTAATTCAAATTTCATTGAAAGACTCTTATTGATATGAAAAGTGTAGTATGTATAGTATATATTTTTTACGAGTGTGATAGAGTACTATTGAAAGGTCATACCAATCCTGATATGTTCGTTGTTATCGAAAGTAAAGAATTCATATACTTCATTAACCATTACAAGTGTTCCCCATTTTTTTGCTAAGTCAGCAATAAATGTTAATTCATCTAGCGTAAACATTTTTCCAAATATATCGTGCGGATTGTTAATAACAATGCCTTTTGTATTGTTATTAAAAAGTTTTGACAATTCGTCCTTATCAAAGATCCAATCAGCTGATGTAAGATTGTGAGTTTCGTTAAATTTCTTTAATAAAAAATAAGAAAATCTTTTTATAACTTCAATATTTTTGAACTTTGATTTCAAACAATTAAGAAAAATCATACTGGCTTTAGTTGTATGGGCTTAGGAATTCCTTCAACCGCCATAATTGTACTTAGATAAAATTTATCACATGGCTCAAAGATAATCCATTCATTTCCCTTTTGTACAGGCGTTGAAAATACATGATACAAAGCTTCAATTTCTCCAGAAGTAATAATTATATTATCATCTACATTTAAAGTTTTGTTTAACAATTTTGAGTAGAATTTTGAAATTGCCTCCAATAATCTTGGACTATCCTAAACAAACAAAAACACGTCATAGTAAAATTAATAATCAGTATATTTAATAACTTTGTTTATAATATAACTCTGGATTTATCTATTAAATTTTATATTATTCTAACAGTGCGAACTTACGGTACCAGGGGAATATTGACTTGGAGCAGAAGCGTTTTCCAATAGAGCAAATTGTGTTTCACTTAGGAGACGGTAATCGGGATACCCAAATGCTAAATTAAGTACATTGGACTTTTCAAGTGTGACATCAATCTGAGTACTAAAAATCATAAAGACTTGTTAATATTTAGTGAATCATTCAAATCATTATAAATTATTATCTTAACTTACAGAATTGAGCCATTTATTTGGAAACTTTCTGCAATAGGGGATTCAGATACGACAGATGCTTGAATTGTATTTGATATCTTGAAAACAAAATTAATTAAATGAAAAATAAATTTTTTTAATCGAATAAAATTCTAAACAATTACCAGTGTCAAAAAAATGCACAATAAAATGCCGTAAGTGTTCATCTTCGAAAGATATCCTTTTTGAAAGAAAGTTATTATCAAGTACTCCGTAAAACAAATAACTCCGATCTGTAAAACAAAAAAGTATGTAAAGTACTCCCTTAGTTTCAAGGTGGTATATTTTTTGGGAATATTTGGATTTATCTTGTGATAATCTTAAAAAGTTATAAATTAGTAGATATATCTTATAAATAATTTAATTTAAATTCCTTGCTTCTCTTTATTTTTATTTCAATGTTCGGTATTGCATACAGTATAAGCAGCCCGTTCTTCAAAAATAAAATAATGCTTTATATAAAAAAATATCTTGTAAATTAATAAAATAACGCATATTTTTTAATTTGTATCATTAAAGCTTGATTACGCGATCCTTTAGAAATGTGATCACTATACTATTGAATTGTTATCGTACAGAAAAATTATGTATCTTTAATTAACATACCGTATCAAATTTTAGTTTAGATTGAAGTAACTGGCACCGTACTTTGTACGCTATTTCAAATGAAATGATCATTCCATTACGTTGTTTTTTACTTTTATATATGCTTCAACATCTGTTATGGCTTATCTTTAGTAGACTTTCTCTGATGAGTGATTGTATTGAAAAAATAAGATTTGATTAACTTGTCAAATATTTACCAGTAAAATAATGTCATAAGAGGTCTATAGTTCTATTGTTTCGTACCGTTAATCGCATATAACTTTCAGTGTTTCACAAAAGAATAAGTATTGGTTCGCCTTTATCGCAATACATTATTGAATCAAATTTTATTTAAAGACATTGTCATTAACTCAATAGTAACATAATATCATGATAATCGAAAAATATAATATTACATAATTTCATAATGTTAAAAGATTGTATTACATGGCATGGTAATGTAAGCAAAAGATGTATACTTAACTAGAATAAATTATTATTATTATAATATTACATAATTATATTACCTGAAGAAAGCAGTGACATAAGACTTATCAATATTAATACAAATTCGAAAATTAAATATATATGTTTATCTCAGTACGAGTATACAAGACATCTTTTCCAAGAAAAAAAAAAAGAAAAATACTTATTCGCATCTTTTAAAAATTTATTCGAAAGATATCTACGTTTTTTCTGCTAGCGTGCGCAAATACCTCGCAGAAGGCAAATTCACGAAGGAGACGAGAGAAAATAGGAAAAAGGCACTGCCGTAGTTCAACCCGAACCCAGCCCACCTGCTGCGATTGCCGATTTTTCCAGTCTCTCTCTCTCTCTCTCTCTCTCTCTCTCTCTCTCTCTCTCTCTCTCTCTCTCTCTCTCTCTCTCTCTCTCTCTCTCTCTCTCTCTCTCTCTCTCTCTCTCTCTCTCTCTCTCTCTCTCTCTCTCTCTCTCTCTCTCTTCCTCCCTTCTTCTATTAACTAGGATTTATGTACACACACGCCTGCGCACAGGAGCACGGCGATCGATACGTGCCTGACATTTCAAGTAGAAGCTCTCATTTTTCTTTCTCTCTCTCCTGTTTTTCATTCCCGGTGAATAAAATTGTAGTTGTACGAAGTGTTGTTTTAAGGCGACGTCAGACAGCAAAAATTGACCGATCAATAATCATTGAATTATCCTGCGCTAATCATTGAATTATTATGCGCTACTTGATAAGGACTTGAAACTGTATAAGTTCGGTATACAGCTATTTTTCGAAAAATTAAGTTCGTAAAAAAATTTTTTGGTTTTCTTCGATCTCTTGATAAGTTAATTTTTTATTCACGAAGTAGTGAATTATTTGGGCTGAAACTGTACAGTCATGTAGAGAATGTCGGTAAGACGCAAGGAGATTTTTTTTAATTGACGCTGTGCTTCATTAGTGGAAGCAAATGAGAAAAGCAAATGTTTCATCAACAAACTTTTTAACCACTTCAGAAAAAAATAGCAGCCTAAAATTATTGTGTTTGTAAAATATGTATATACTCAATTCTTAACTTTTAATTAAATTTATGAAAATTTGAAAGTGTCTATTCATAAGAACACATAAGTTTCTATATAGTAATTCTTCCATTAATGATCAACTGAAGTATTTTGCTTCAATACAGAAAAAAATTAGATACTAAAATATTTCATAATTGTTAAACTAAAGAATTATTTTGAAAATACAGATTTTAATACCATTCTTGTACTATATTTTTACTTTATTTTAATCTAAACTATTCACCTAACCAAAATTTTTTTCCGATAAGATCTGATTGATATGCAAGAGATAAAACCCTCCTTTTTGATATAAGAGAAGATCGGTTTGAAAGTGAAGTCAATTTATTCGTGGTCTGGTTGGCTTACTAACTGTAACAACATACATGCTTATGTAAGCAAATCAGTATCAAAAGTAGCAAAACGGTCCTAATAAATAGTTCGACTTATTTTACATCGATTTATTATCAAGCAAGTGAATAAAAAATAAGTAAGACAATTCGTAGGCATTGAAGAAACAATAAAATCCCACATTCACTGAACGGCCTAACCTTAAAATAATATGGTAAAAGAATCTTAATGCGCTTAAATTATATTTATTCTCAGGACTTATAAATTTATTAAATATCTATGTTACAAAATTTAGCTTTAAATAAATATAATCAACAAAAAAGAAAATCAATTATTGTTTCACGTTAAATACTATGAAGTGATTTCGGCTCATATGATTCTATGATTTCTTGAAAAAATTTTCTGAAAGTAAATTTATAAATGTAAATATAAAGTAAATAATGTAACAAATGGATAGATGAAATATAGCAGGTTGATTGCTGAAAGAGAATATTTAGAAATTTAGTTTATGAAAAGCACAGCACCAAATTAGCCGAAAATGATTTCCAGTACTTTTGCTAACAAAAGTATTATTATATAGGAATATCATACATAAAGTTTTAAATCGTAAACAATCGTGTAAATAAAACGAAGAAAATGAAATTGTTAGGCACTGCTGATGGTTCGATTTATTTAGAAAAAGAAAAAGGTAAAACGATCTTAGTGCGTTTTCCATTATCCATATCTAAATTCTGAAAATCTGCTGTTATTAAATTTGAAATCATAATTAAAGCTACGAATATAAACTTAATTGAATTTTTATTGAACAATTAACATCAATGGACGTTGAGTATATTAAAGCATCAAATAGTGTTATGCATGTGGTATATTTAAGATTTTTAATTTCGTCTATGAATAGTTTTGATTAGATTGAAACATGTGAAACTAAATAGTATAAATGAAAAATAAGTGCGCGAAGCGTACTACGCTATTGATATTCTTAAATTTTAATTAAATTTATAATTGTCTGAAGATTTCTGTCATCTATTTCAGTCAACTGAATCGTCTATATTCCTCGAAAAAGAGTAAACCCAAAAACATTTCATATTTATTACGCGAAAGAAATTTCGTTATTCAGAGCATCACTTTTGTACATAAATTATGAAATAATTTAGTATTTCATTTATGTTTTATTATTATTTAGAGGAAAAGTACTTCAGTTGATGATTAATGGATAGAATGAAAGAAACCTTTAAATAATAATAGATGTTATCAAAACATCTTTGTTATGCCGATTTTTCAAAAAATAAAAGCAGTCGGTCCATTCAGCATTTATTCTTGACATTTTGGAGAAACATCCATTTTATTGATATTCTCTATATACCTGTACATTGAAGAAATTGTAAAAAATTCTAATTTTTTTTAAAATCAATTTTTTGAAAAATAACTGTATAGCGAGCTTCCTATATATTGTTTTCAAGCTCCTGCCAATTTTTAGCGCGATAATTTAGTTCGATAAAAGACGATAACAAGGGGAGATGATTACTGACCAGTCCATTGTTGCCATTCGATGTATCCTTAAGTTTCCTTCATTGTAGGGGCTGCATATACTCTTACGACAAAACTAATGCAAATATTTATCAAAGCTTTTCTACTTTTTCATTACTCTGGCACAAAAAAAAATGAACCATTTTTAGGAAACTTCTTTTCCTTTCCAAATTAAAGCGGTCGCTTTTGAACTTTCCGACAGCTATGGAAAACTTTCGAGTGGGTATACATGAAAAGTCAAATTTCTCGGACGCCCGACAACCCTAATATCACTTCGTCGTCGTCGTGGCGATCGATATCTGAGTTGGTTCCCTTTTCGCGAAAACCTATAGACAACTTCCTTCCTTTCTCGAGTGGAGTGCTCTAATTCCTAATCGTTATGCGCCTGGGGAACGAGACAAGCATGCCACGACGGAAGCAAAGGAGATATCCAATACGTGACTTCTCGCTAAAAATAACTTCTTTTTTATTTATTTTTTTTTTTATTTTGTATTGAACGATCGATGAACGCATTTTTCCGCGTAGTTTTTCCCGGGATTTCTAGGCGGTCTGACGCTGCCTGGAATGTGCTTGTACCGCCAAAGACTTTTGTGTTCCTTTACGCTTCCATCCGTCGTTGTTCGTATTTGAGGCTTATATTCAACAAACAAATCGTATTCGTGCAGAAGTAGCCACACGCCGCAATTGTCGATCGCACGGCCGAGCGCACTTGAAGGGGAGTGAGAGAAAGCAGGAGGGTACTTAGGTGGTGCCTGATTCCTTACCTTCAAGCCCGTCCGTGCTCAATCACGGCAGTTGCAGGAGTTTAACTTCTTCGCCTTCGGCAGTTTATAGCCAATCTAGCACGAAGTTATACTGGATCATCCGGTGTACGCGAGCATAAGGCGTGGGAAACTGACGTGTACTTTTCTAGTGACTGGACGCCAGTTTTTGTTGACACTCGACGTTTGCCATGATACAGCCACGTGTCCTCGACCCTTATATTTCAAATTTTTTGTAACCCTCTGTTTCGCATGTACCTACGTATGTACAGCAGCTACGCGAATGAAGCTACTTCAACTTGAACTCTGTATTTCCGATGAATTATTGCAACATGTATCGAATGCCTGCTGGCGTAAGTCAGCAAACCACCCCCTTGAGCAAACATTTATGAGGCATTTATAGAAGGGTAACGTATTCAGGAATCAACCAGAGAACCATACCAATATACAGGGAGCGGGGGGAGGGCAATTCAAAAATTACATCTTATGCGTATGAACCATTCGAACGGATAACGGGAAAGTAGTTCAAAAAAATTAAATCAAAAGAAAAATAATCCCGCGGTTCGCGTAGCAGCAGTTACATGCACGAGCTGCAAAAAAGCAAAGGAGCATACGATTGAGCTTTATTAGCTAATGGGTAATCAGTCACCGTCGACGGCGGCGCGCGCACTCGCTGCACGTCCGCGGTCATCCGTGCTCAGAAGAGCGCCAAGTGGGTCATGAATATTCACGAGCTTCGACTGTTAACGGCACACCTCGTTCTTTTTTTTTTCTCCTCTTCTCGTGCGCGGCTCTCCGCCGAAGGATGCACGCGAAGAAGTGAAAATTAGCGACGTAACGAGAAGCGCAGCCAAGCGCGGTGTACGTATACGCGCGCACGCGGATAGCTGCAGGAAGCGGAAACGGAAGCAAGGCTGGCAGCGAGCGCGGCCTGCTTGTGTATACGCGCTCGCTCGGGATACGTATCTGCAGCGCCTTGGTCGCTGTGCGCGCCCAACCGACTTGCTCGTCCTTTCGCGCGGCGAGGATGCGGCATTTTCGCCGTGCGCTGCCGTGCGCCAGCCCCCCGTTTCCTCGCGGCGTCGATGACCAGCGGCGCGAAGCTTATGTCGACCCGACGACGATTGCGCCGTTATCGTCGCGAGGCAAAAGGGCGCGCCGTTGTCGTCGACGCCACAAAGCCTATCAGGCAAATCGCTCAACTGATCGATCCCTTGTCTCTGTTTCTGTTGCAGGTACGTACACACGATGCCCGCGACGCACGCCGATGCACCACCAGGAGATACGTAAGTTTGAAATTCGTGTCGCACGTATAGACTCGCCAAGGAGATCAACGAACGTCTTCGATGACATTCAGCAACCCTCATTATAAGAAAAACAATCCAGGCGCAGCGTTTTAAATTCCACGCTCGTTCCCCTCTCCGCTCCTGCGCTTTTTCACGGCGCAGTTATATACAAAGCAGCGTCGGCAGACGGCCATGACGGACGGTAATGAAGCACACACACAGCCTTCGAAAGTTTATTTACACTCGGCCGCTGCTGTTGCTGCTGCTGCTGCTGCTGCTGCTGCTGCTACTGCTACTGCTGCGGGTCTCTCTTCTCACAAAAGATGTGCACGCGCGTGCGATGTTCATCGACAAGAAGCTTTGTTCCGCTTTGGATCACCTATGTCAGCCGACGCCGAGCTCTCTGCGAAAAGTCATAGGTGCGCGCGAGAAAGCTCGCGTGGCTGCGAAAAACTGTGCACGAAATGACGAAAAGCGCAGTGGAGCAACACGTGCAAGGAATGGAGAGAGGAGAGAGAGAGTTCAATTCAATCCTCTCTCTCTCTCTCTCTCTCTTGCTCCCTGCGCGTAGCGTCCGCCAGATCGCGCTTTGGAACGCAGCCGAAAGAGGAGGCGAGAGAAACTTCAGTGCGCCCTCGGCCGGCGTCGCGATCAGCCGCCACAGTGCCCTCGTGTCGCGTCCGAGTTTCTTCCTCGTCTTCCGCATCGCGTCGACGAAGCTGCTTCTTTTTTTACACGCGTGTGCGCGTGTGTGAGTGAGTTTTTCATTCTCTCGCTCGCGGAAGAGAGGCGGACGAAGGAAGCAGCTGCTGCACGTGTGAGTGCTCGACGACGACGGCGACGACGATCCCCATGCGATCAACCCGCGTGTAGTCTCTCGACTGGTTGATATACTTGAAAGGGGGCGCGTCTCTTATGCCGCGATATCCTCCGATAGGATTTTCGTTGTTATTTTTCTGAAAATTTGCATCTCACCGACTCGCTAGCCTTTCCGAAAGCAACAATGCATCCATTCACCTTGTATCGTAAAAGCAAAAAAAGAGCACCGTTACGAAAAAAAAAATAAATAAATAAGCGCAAGGGGGAGAGGAGGGGAGAACCTCGTTATTACCCACGTCGAAGGAAAAGAAAAGCAGAAACATGACATAATAAGCCCGTGCGCGCTTGAGATACATCGAAGACGGGCAAGCGAGAGACTCCGCGCGGCAACTTTGTCTGAAGCGACGGGAAAAAAAGGAAAAGGAGGAGAAGCGATTTTAATTAATTAACGAAAAAGTACGCGCAGCCTTAAGATTTCAGGACGACCTTGCGACATCGATTTTTGAGAGACGAGCGAGTTTTCCGCGTGAGCTTGAGATTATCGTGTCCGAGCCATTTGCTCTCGCGTGCGTTTTTACCGAAAAGAAGTATACAAGAATGAAGCTCAATGGTATGTGTCAATAATACGCCTACGACTTCCACCTGACTTGTGGTTCTTTCTTTCCTCCCACTCGTTGCGAACGAATTTGTTATGCTAGTTTCTCGTATCGATCTGTGCAGGGGTAAGATCAACTATGTATATATATATATAATATATATATATATATATATATATATATATATATATATATATATATCAGTAATTTGCGTGCTGTGGTTATTGAACCTCTTTTTCTTAACGAAATAGCGAAATTCTCTTTCACTTTCTCTCTGGCAATTTAATTAAAACGTATTACGGGCAACGCAAGGGGTTTTCAGCAGCATCATCCCTAACCGCAAACTCGCAAAAATAATTCGGCGAGCAAACAAAAGTCGGGCAGCCCCTTGGTTGGTTAGGGGGATACATAAATGGTAGGTAGACCTTGACTATCGCCGTGTCCCCCTCGACGTCATCCGTTGATTAACTCTCGCTTCCCTCGTCCAACTTTCCAGTCTGTTCCGATGCCGTCGAAATTGATTGCCCGATTAATCGCTCGCGAGCCAACCATAGAAAAACGAAAAGAAAAAGAAAAAAAGGAAAAACCGGAAACAGTAGAAATCCACGAGCGCGCAAAAGAATTGAAATTCATTATGATGCCCGTGCGCGGAGAGCAAATGGAGATTAATGCGAGAGAGGGAGAGAGCAGCGAGATTTCAAAGTTGAACTTTGGGTAAACTTAGCCTGCGGCGAGTTGCACGCGCGGGCGTTAATCATAGTTTGCTTCCTTACCGTTCGTGCATATCGTAACTTCGTTTCGCCTCGCTGTACACGGTTTGTCGTACGTGGGTGCGAGACAACGATGGAAAAGAGAGAGAGGCCCATCGCGCAAAGGTGGCGAGCTGCGCGCGCGCTCCGAAATTCAAGCGGTCGCGCACGTCCGATCTGTCGCGCGAGCGGCGAGAAAGAGCGAACATTTCCAATGAAGCTCCGAGGAATATTCCGTCTCGTCGGTGTCTATAGTAGGCAACGACGCCGAGCGATTCCTGCGCGCTCGCGCCCCCGTCCTCTTGAGCAACGTCTCGCGGTCTTTTTTGCCCTCCGCCCCCTCCTCCCGCGCGCCCGCCCGCACTGCGCGGCCCATCATCTCCGATTACCGTTGGCGATGCTGCTGCGGGCGGGAGAACGTGTAATAATACATTATCGATTTTCATACGTGAGCGCTTCCTTTTAATTTTTGCTGCGCTGCTTCTCTTCGATTGCATCCGCACGCGATCGCGGTTGAGCCGGTGTGTGACGCAAACATCATTGAAATAAATAAATTAGCTCGTTTCCCACACGCGTACACCTTTATATCTCTGCCTTGCTCTATTACGGTACAGCTGCGGATCTCAACCTACTTATTTTTTTTTTACCGCTCGGACGACGCTACTATAATTCCGAATAATCTGCCAAGCGGCAATAATCGCATACGTGACACACAGCGGGAGCGATGCAACGCCCCTTAAGCGCAAGCCACCCTTGCAATCAAGTCTAATTGCTATCTCGAGGCTTTGACAGCACGCGTACACAAAAGACTGCTCTCTTTTTTTTCTGCTTTCACGTGTTCGACTGCAGTCCTTTCGTCCGAAAGCTTTTCTCTGTCGTCCGAACTTTCACTTGCCGCTCGTTTTCGCGTTCGCGCGCTCGAGCTTCCATTCTGAAAAATAAAAAAATCCACGGGCAATTGGCTTCGATCGGAGAGGCGAAGTAGCTAATTGCGCTCTCGGCCAAGTCGCCGGGCAATCACGTAGAAAATCAATCGAGCGGCCGCGAGCAAGTGGAAAAAACAGTCCGTGTCTCGGCGGCGGTTTAACAACCGCGGGGCGACGCTTCGAAACGAGGAAGCGAGATACGATGGGACGCAAGCAAGAAGAGGATCGACCGTTGCGTCGCGCTCGCCCGCCGACGGCAAGGAGAGAGAGAGAGAGAGAGAGAGACTCGATCGACAATCGTCGCGAATATTTCACGCGCCTCTCGCGCGACGAGGCCCCGTCGCTCTGTCCCGCCGCGCGCTGACGTTGGACACTCGCCTTTTATCTCGCGCACCGACTGGTCGTTGGGGCGACCCAGCGAGATCGTCTACGCGCATACATGTCGAACGAGCTGCATCATCGCTTTCCGAGTGGCTCGCTATTTTCCAGCTGGCCGATCATTCGCCTCCGCCTTTCGAATCCGCGGCTAAAAAGCCCTTTTCTTTCTTTCGAGCTCGACAGACAGTCCGCGACGTAACGAGGCAGGTACGACGCTTCTTTTCCTGCCCCCTTCGCCTTGGAATTTCAGGAAAAGTCGGCCTCTTTTGAATCCTCGGCCCGTCCAACCGAGCGCAATTACAGCGCGGAAAAAGGCGAGCGGCTAACGTCATTTATTCTCCTTGGTGCGAGAATCACAGCGCCACTTTTGAAAGCCGATAGCACACTGCGCGAAGCAGAGCGAGCGACAAAAAAAAAAGTTACTCTTACCGTGGCTTTAATAAAGTTGCGCATAATAGCGCGCCAGCGGCGCTCGTTACCGTCTTTCTCGGAACGCTACGCGCGCATCTTCGCGCGATAAATTCGCGGACCGTGCACGCCGTTAACCCACGACCGCGATTGATATATAAAAAAAATTTTTCGCGAATCGGGTTAGCCGGCGAGTTACGTCACACTCGCGCGCCAGACAACATTTTTATTAAAAAAGTTGTGCTCCCTTGTGAGAGAGTGTAGGTGAGACGCGTACGTACGCCTTTTTCTTTTTTTCATGAATGTACGAAATATCGAACGGAATCTCTCTCTTTGATGCTTCGTCGTTTCGGTCAACTCTCTCTCTCTCTCTCTCTGAAAGTTGCGCGCGCGTGGAAAGTTTGAAAATTGCTTTTTCGATGAGAGAAGACGTGTGTGTGTGTATATATATATATAGTGTCAACTAAGCAAGAGAAGCTCGCGGAGTATGGTGGTTTCTCTTAAGTGGCAAGTTTGTCGAGTGCTCGTGATATGAATTTTCGCGGCGCACGAGGCGAGGAAAATCCGCAGACGGGGTAAAAGGTAAAAAAGGGGTCAAGTGGGTTGCAGGCTAGCCTATTTTTTTCCTTTTTAGAATTACGTCGCGCGAGCTGTATCATCGTTTACGTCTCGTTGCGGCGTCCAACGCAATTTCCGAGTATCCGAAAGGTCTCACTTGGAAGATTAATCGGTTTGATATCGTTGATCAAATGGCCGATGATGATGCAACGTAGGACAAATGCGACGCGGTGATAATTTTTCACGAGCGGAGGATCAAGTGCTTCGTTTTAACGTGAAATTCCGATCGATTTTAGCCAAGTTATGACGTTGGATTTTGCAAACGAGGGTGGCAAAAATAAACAAATAAGCATCGTTCAATCCCGATCCACGAGCTATAAAACGGAAAAAAGAAATTGATACGACGAAATAAATAATCCCCGAGGGTCCGCAAAACAAGTTTCCGGTTCGAGCGTTTACCGCACAATAAGAATCCATTGTCGTCGGACACCGTCGGCTCCCGCGCGTCCAAACGAGAAGCGAGTATCGATGTGCGCCCACTTTCATCCCCCAAATGTACAAGCGTCGCGCATTGAAAAATAGATGAGCCGACGGCCTACATTGAAGCTCGCTCGTCGATGACCGCTCATTACCATAGCCGTCTCGTTGTCGTTCGCCTTCCTTGCGAGCAGCAGACCGCAAGAGAGCGGATTCCTTCGCTCGGCAAATTGAAAATATCCCCACCCCGCATTGTTCTCTTTCTCGCGAGAGATGATTGCCTTCTGTTTGGAATCTGCCGAGCGTGGATGTGGATAATCTCGCGTCGCTCACTCGGAGAGTCAACAAATGCCACGACCGAAACGAACGAATTGATTATTCTTCTCGTTTAATTGAAAAGTAAAAGCGACCCTTGCTGTTAGATAAGAGCGCGCGTCGTGTATGCCGTGTCGCTTAATCTCCCATCTCGTTTCACGGAATGAGCAGCCAACAGCTGTCGGTCGGTGATTTTTCGCTTACGAAGAGAAATCTCGCGCGCGAACGTGCCTCAATTAGGGCGCGGCGCGCATTCCTATCGATTTTCTTTCCTCTGCAAACTCGCAAACATCGCGTGCGTTTTTCCTCTAACTTTTAACGGTCGCGTTCGAATCTTCCCCGATCATCCTGGCAAACGGTTGCGCTGAAAAAGAGCTTCGGATCAGCGCACACGCGTGCGCGCATCGTCGCCGAATCTCTCGTGTGATGCGCGAGCTTTTGTCACGCGTGATTTTCCTCGAATTGAAATGGAAATCGTAGACGAGCGGAAGGGGGCTTTTACATACGTGCGCGCGGAGAGGGGACCAGCATATAAGAAAAGTTACATTGAATTTTTCCCTCTTCTTTCGTTTTCGTCGTCGCGTGGTCGCTTACGCGTGGCGCGTTCGCTGGAAGGAAGAAAACAAAGAGTCGCGCGAGATTAAAGGAACTTTCGGGCGTCAGCCGAGACCCGACACTCGGGGGGAAAAAAATCTTATCGGTCGCGGAGCGATAGCGAAATAATCCCGCTGGCGAAATAAATTGGCGACGGGGAGCGGAGTGTATAATAAATAAAGCGCGTAATCCCGAGGATCATTCGAGTTGTCTCTCCGCTCGTTTAACTTCGGCCCCGCGCAGCTACTCCACCTTCCTCGTTACTCGTCGCGCCTTTTATCCTTCGCCTGCGCCGCGCGCCAGCGGAAAATTGGCCGAGAGAGAGAGAGAGAGAGAGAGAGAGCTGTGCGCTTTTCATATCTTCCGCGCCAGAGCTTTTGTTACGCCTACCGACGTCTGACGTCGTTAACAGTCCAATGGACGCCGCGAATGACAACCGAGAGAGCTTTTTCTCGCGCTTCACGCCGACTTGGCTGTTCGCACGGTCGCTCCACCGTGCATTCCTCGAAGTCTTTATGCCATTGACAAACCCGTACGTGATTTCAGGGACAGAAATGTGCGCGCGCGAACTCAACCAATCAATGAAAATGCGAGAACTACGCGAGCGACAACAGCCGCCTGGCAATCGCGATCGGAATAATAAAGCCGCTACGCTCGCGTTGTAATAAAAGCCGAAGTTCGAGTAACGCGCGTCTCTCTAGGCAGGCCTTTGTCGCGCACGCGTGCCCGCCGCGGCGCTCTGCCGTTATTATCGCACGCAAGGTTGAACTGTCAATCGCTCGAAAATTTCGTAGATACAGCTTCTCCTTTGTTTCCCCCCTCGCTCGCGAAAACATGTCGGGGAGGCGGCAAAACAATAAAATTGTCTTGCGGCGCGAGGTGCATTTTTTCTTTTCTAAGATAAGAATAGTAGAAAAAAAGAGACTAAGAAAAAAGGGATGAGAGGAATTTTTTTAGCTCCGAGCTTAAAGCCCGCGAGCCGAGACTTGAGATAAGAAAGAGAAGAGACAACTCGAGATGTAATTTGCTTTTTTCGTTTGTGTACTCTTTAATTTTATATATAGAGAAGAGCTTTTATGCCGGAATCGAGGAGTAGGAAAAATGTGAATATTTTAATCGTCGATTCAAACACAGTGGTGGCAACCAGGTCAATCCGAACGAACGGAAAAAAGTCAAAACGGGCGACGTCTGGGAAGGGGGGAGGGACGAAATCAATAAACTCGCGAGTGCACGTACACAGAAAGTGAATAGTCCTCCTTTTTAAGCTAAGAATTACCAACAGTATCGAGCTCGGCGCCCGGGAGTGATGAAGCTCGTCTAAACCAGAACAGACCGAATACAATGCCCACCATCGTCAATCACTGCGACGAACGAAAATGCAAAAGCATACACAAGCAGGCCAAATGCGACAGCAGCAGCAGCAGCAGCAGCAAAGAGCACCGGTGCGCCGTTGGAACAGTTTCCACGGTGGCGCCGGTAATTACGTGGTGCAATCGTCGTTGCCCGGTCTCGTGTACCAGGAGGCTTACCTGGGGTCGAGAGCGCCGCGACTGCCACGCGCCGTGCAAGCGCTGAGGAGCGAGAGCGTGGACAGGTCGCATCCGCCGAGAGTGCAACCTCCACCGCCACCCGCCTTCCCTCGCAGGCGATTTTCCGTTTGGTAAGCTTGCCGTTTCCAAGAGATACTTGGCCGTAGTTCGCCCACAGCTATTTTCTTATTCTTTCTTGCATATACGGCTACCCCTTGCTTTTGCATTGCCGAGCCAATAATGAAAAGGACACGCGCTCCTAAGTGGATGAGAATCCCACTCGCGTGCGTCACGCGTGCAAGCGTGGCATCCTTCCGGACGTGCACGCGCGTGCCACCTGGATAGTCGGAAAAATAATGAAACTGGAGAAAAGGGGAAGTGAGCAGAACACGACCCTACCGCCCTGCCCCCTTATCCGCAGCTTTTTTTTCTCTAATCTAAACGTGCCACTCAGCGCTGTGCGCCAGAAACTGCTCTCTCGGGCAATAAGCCGAGGGAAAGAGCAGCGATCTCGCTGCGAAAGAAAGGGAAAAAAAGAAAAGTAAACGGTTCCTGTCCGCACACTTGTCGCCGCGTGTATATCTGATTGAAAGTTCCCCGAGACATTGCGAAAGACGAGAAACCGCTCGACGCAACGCCCGTCTTTTTAATGATAATAAGAGTAATACATATGTATACGTGTAACACGAATTTCAAATGTTGCGTCTGTTGGCGCTGTCGTGTGGCAGGCACTGACGACGTTTGTTTACTGTCCGCAGCTTCGGCAAGAGGACCGGCGGGAGCGCGAGGAGGCCGAACGAGTGCTTCGTGCTGGAGCCCTCGGAGATGATAGCCGTAAGTATATATATGGTGCAAGCTTTTCCGCAAGCCTCGATTGCTCGCCGAGGAGGCGCCCTCGCATCCTGCGCGCGGGGGCGGGTGCGGGGAAGGAATCCCCCGTCAATTAACCCGCATAGACCGGCTCCTGCACACTGCCCCCCGTCCCTCCTCCTCGTCCCTTCGCCCGTGTGACCTGCGTGACGGTTAATCGATAGCCCGATCCCCGCTGTGTGTGTGTGTGTGCGCGCCTCCTGCCGCCGTACTCGTCCGTGCGATATTTCTCGCCTTCCGCTTCCCTCGCGCGCGCGCGCGAGAGAGAGAGAGAGAGAGAGAGAGAGAACGGCCGCGCGTATGCGTCTACGCGAGACATTGTGCGTGCGTGCGCGCACTCGACGATCGATCGCCTTTCGTTCTCTTCCAGGCAGCGAAAGGACATTTTCGCCGAGTTTGGTAGCTGCTGGCCTCTGGCGGGCGCAACCTCAGGTGGCCAGTACGAGCCAGATAGAGAGAGAGCGAAAGAGAGGAGTGCGAAAGTTTCACGTGCACACTGCGCGCCCGAGCGTCTATCCTCGCTACGTACATACGCTTACACCGAACTGCGCGCCCCGCGTGTCCGCGCTTTCTTCGCGCGGACGAATAATCTCTTTTTCTTTTCGTTTGGCGGAAATCTAATTCCGCCTGTGATCCAGTTTGGAAATGACTCTTCGGATTTCCGATAGGACGCGAGAGCTATCCACGCGAGCGCGCCCCGCTTTTTCGCGAAAGTCTCTCTCTCTCTCTCTCTCTCTCTCTCTCTCTCTCTCTCTCTCTCTCTCTCTCTGTGTGTGTGTGTGTGTGTGTGTGTGTGTGTGTGTGTGTGTGTGTGTGTGTGTGTGTGTGTGTGTGTGTGTGTGTGTGTGTGTGTGTGTGTCTTGTCGCACAGTTGACCGCGCGGCCACCGGATTCGAGTGCGTCTCCTGGCTTTCTTTTCCGTTTTAGATCGAATCCCCGACGGCGTAGTAGCTGGCGTGCTGCATCGATTTCGCTCCGTCCTGATTTTCCCCTGAAGAGCAGGAAGTAGCTCCTTCGCTACTATTGTGATGAGTTTGCTAGGCTTCTACTCCTGTTTTCGCTTTCTTCTTCATGAGAGAATCGAGCTGTGCTTGAAAAGATGAGATTGGATGTTTTTTTTTGGGAGATTGTGTCGGTTCGAAGGAACAGCGTAAACTTTCGAACTCTTTCCAATTGGTTGGACATTTCCTTCGTACGTATTTGCTTTGGAAAAAATTGCCAAATCTCATAACTGATTTGTTCCATAGTTCTACGACAGCGAAAGAGAGAGAGAGAGAGAGAGAGAGAGAGAGAGAGAGAGAGAGAGAGAGAGAGAGAGAAAGGGATTTTGAAATCGAGCAAAGAGAAAAAGGTAAACAACTCAATCCGAACCTGCCGGCTGGTTCAATCGGCAATGTTCACGCGACCGTCAAATCCATCTGTTTCTCCTCTAGCGTGCGCGACACGTGAATGGCGTGAAGAAACAACGAAGTAGACCCTTGAAAATGCGTGTAACGCGATTACGCACGCGTTCACGTGAGCCTCGCTTGTTAAGTGCGAATTAACAAAGGCGCGCGCGTCACATTGTCCGCTAATGAGCACGATTATGCGCTCGATGTTGATATAACGCGCACGTGCGCGACGTTTCGTAGAAGATTCTCCTTTTCCCTTGCAGTCAACTGCCCTCTGTGCCGAATTCAAAGCGAAGCTTGCGTTTGCTTCCTACGGAAGGGCACCGCTACGACGACGGCCGACGCAAAATAGAAACATTGCGCCTTGACTTTGCAAACGGTCGTCGGAAGCGCGTACACCCCGAGCGGTGACAAAATGCAGGACAAAGCGATAAAAAGACAACGAGAAAAAGTAACTCCTTTATTGCCGTGCGCACAATCGCGAAAAAAGAAACTGTGCAGGCACGCGTCAAGCGGTTGTATTGCCCAAATGCCAATCCTATTTCGCGGAAACGCAATTAGAATCGCTCGCGCTCGCTCGTCGCGTTGCCACACAAAAGTAAGCGAAATATAAATTTGCTACCTTTCGGAAATTACATTTTTCGTCGTTACAGCTCGACGAGAGAAAGAGAGAGAACGTTTCGCGCCGCGCGCCGTGACCTAGAAAAGTGTCTAACCGTTACAAATGCACTCTCGCTCGCGAGAGAGCCTATCTCTAGTTCGTACGAGCGGCCGCGCGAGGATTAACTGGCCAGGCCTCGGTGCGTGCGTTTTTCAATTCACCGCGGATGAATCGCTTTGACTCCGCGCGACGTATATATCCGCGATTTCGAAATAACGCAGTGCAGTTTGCGATTCCGATGAAAAAGATACACATCGCGCGTCTCGAACCGCCAACCTCTCGATCCCCGCCCCTTTCAGCGACTCACTTCTCAATCTGCTACTCGAAAAAGAATATAACGTAAAAATGGAAATTTCAGTCCCCGAAATAAAGTTTAGGTGACGACGACGCCTACTCGACGATCTTTTTTTTCATTCGGTGTAAAATATTCGTCTCTTGAGATCGACTCACGTGTTCTTTGCGATGCCTTCAGGGATCTTTGTTCTCTTTTCTTTTGTACTAATATTTTGCTCGCGGATACCCTACATGCTATTTTTTGTTTGTTAATTTTGAAGAAGGCATATTGCTGGTTTTAGTTGTTTTTCTTTCCACGCTTTATTACGCGGATTTCATTTATATAAGTCATTGTGACATTTTTTTAAGACGATTGCCCTGGAGACACTTTCATTGAGTCCGTAAAAAAAAAATCATTTTTTTTATCATTTCAACGAGCGTAATTGATCTTATGTAACTTTCGCAATCAACATCGATTTCCTTATTCAATAATAATAAACATACTCTGCCACTTCTTTCCATAATTTGTCAAAATTTATCGACCGTTCGAATCCACTAAAAACAAATCCATCAGATCACCAAACAAAAATCTCGGTAGCTCTGAGTCTGGGTCAGTCATTGACAAAACAATCCCGTGCAGCAGCTTTCTTCATAACCCCCACGCAGTAGATTCTATAAATATCAACCTACTCATTCATAAAAACGTAACGCAGCATTAATTCCCTCCGCAAACGAGCGAGCAAAGGCAAATTGGGAATACATGTGAATCATCTATGAGAAGTCAAGCCGCCGCAGCCAGATAAGGGCAGGTCTTGTCATCGCTGGCGTCTCTCTTTTCGGGGTCACGATGATAATCGTCCGTGTAAATAAATCTTCGTCAATAGTGCTAATTTGGCATATTACAATTTTGTGACCTGCATCATGGTTGATGCATGGATTTTTCTTGTATAGTGAGCTTTCGGACGGAATTTACATAAGACATTTCGTTTGATAAACCGTTATTATAGCGTCGCATCTGATTCGTTTTCAATACCTCGAGAAATCTTTAATACTATCATGATCTCTTAATAATTCGCTTGCATCGGTTACGTGTACTATTTTACATTTTACATTCTGAGTAACTGCTTGTGGTCGATAAAGTAGGCAAAGTTTCGAGCAAAGAGGCAAAGGCATCTTTTATAAGCAACAACGGAGCTCTGCCTTATCGACGAAAGCTACTTCCTCACTTACGAACGATGCATCCTCTCCTTTAAAGCATTTTTCAAGGAAAAAATTATCGCTTGTACATCTGTTAACTATCGCCCAATGCATGAAATATATCAATCGTGAAATTATTTTATCGTAAAGCTTCATTAAAATTTATTCTCTCGTCGCGACACTACTTGTCGACGCGAACAACGTTTCATTCACACAAACCTGGAGGAAAAATTCATCAACGAACATCCTCTTCCCCTTTGTATTTTGAAACTCTAAAAAAACCTAGCTCGTTTAAGTTTCATGAATGAACAGCTTCCTATGAGCATTTATCAGGTCACCGGACGACCGTCTCTCTCTCTCTCTCTCTCTCTCTCTCTCTCTCTCTCTCTCTCTCTCTCTCTCTCTCTCTCTCTCTCTCTCTCTCTCTCTCTCTCTCCTCTCCCTCCCTCCCCACGTAGGCACGATAATGAAAACAAGGTCTTTCTACTTATTTTCTTTCTGCGTCGTTCAATCGAAAAACCTCATTTTACTCGACCTGCGGTTGCTTGTCATTCGATAGCTGATACATCAATACGTAATGTATACGTTACGAAACTAACGCATCCCGTTGTTCCCGGTGATTCGTCTAACCCTTCGTTGTTACATCGTTTGTGCTAGGCTGACTCTAAAACTTTTCAAAGGCCCTGGACCGCCTGTGTGGAGGCCTATTGAACGGATTTGGATTTTAAAAAAAACAATCTTTCTAGTTATATCTTCGCGCTCCACGATTAATTTAGTAGGCACAAATACTGTTAAAGACATTGCATTGGTCATAGCTGTTTTCATGTACAAAAATTATAAAATATACATTCTTCAGAGCATTGACTTTTAAGTGGCGGAAATTAATTACATCAGTTGGATGTGATCGTAAGGATTTGAAAGATCTTTCAGTAGTATACTCGAAGCGATGGGTCGTCTGCTTTGAATAAAGCTTTATCCTAAAATACGCGATGCTCTCATTGGTATAGAAACTAATACTACGCAAGCAAATGCAACTTGTTATGAAGCAAACTTCCTTGCCATGCATATGCAAAAATTTGAAAGTATTTTTTTAACTATTGTTTGATATATTTTAGAGCGCATTAATAACTGCCATAAAAGTATCCAAGAAGAACATACAGATCTGAATATATTAATAAAATTATTAAAATTATTATATATTACTTATCCATTATCAGAGTACGTTATAGTTAGGGTCGAGCTGTGCAAGAAGTAATTTAATTTTTGAAAACCAATTGCATTTTTAAAATATTAAATATATGTATAGTTATTTGTCAAGACTTATACCTAGGGCGTGAAGGCCCTAGGTATAGGCCCGGTGAGTCCCCGTCTTTAAAGATGACCTAGGTTCGCATTTTTTCCAGACAAATAAAACCACAAATTTTCATCGAAAAAAAAAAACACCATAATAAATCGCGACTTGAAAAGGCAGATACGCGGAAATAAACGACGCAGATGAGCAAAGTCTGTTTGTAAATCCTCTTCCGTAGAGAGCTAGGGATAAAGGTTCAACCTCTTTTGTCTTTTCTCACTCCGTGTGCAATCCTACCTGCCGTCTCACTCTCCGTGACGAATCGGCTACGCGTGCCAAGACAAGCGAAATCCGGAAAACCAGCCGTGCGGTCACACACACGGTATTTATGTCATCGAGCAAACGCGACTGTTCGCCTACCGTGCGCATGCGCGAGAGAGACGTTGCGAAGCTTCTCAAGTGACAATCATAAATGCAACGTGTACGTGTGTGCGTCGATCAACCGATATAGCGTGTGCGCAGCAGGGCGACACCGATATTAAAAAAAGTCAAAAAAAAAGGCTCATTCGACTGGACTGCTCTAGCGCTGCCGCGGAGTGAAATAAAGCTGCCCTATTCGTTTTCCGGAATTTTGTGAAAAAGAAAAAAAAAACTCGCGATAACAGCTTCATCGATTATTCAGACAATTAAAAAACAATTTCCCCTCGCCCGAAAAAGTACACGCGCGTGCATCAACGCCCCTCTAGTAGCACGCGTCAACTTCAAAAACTCAATCATACAAGCCTCCCACCCTTCGAACTCAGGCCAATGCAATTATTCGTGAAGCTTGAAATTGACTGGCAATAGTCTTCTCCTCCACATCTGCAGCCCGAAAATACACGTATGAAAAATATGGAGCTTTGTTTGTTCGCCTATTCCACGTCGTTACTCGAGTTTTTCCTTGAAAATTCCGCTTACTCCTTTTTCTCTGCGCCACGCTAAGCAGTCGACGAAAATAGGGAGAGGCCGAGAGATTGTTTTTTTTTTCCGGCGGGAGGCGGTGAACTTGGAGTTGTTTGAGTCTTTGTGGGATATTTCGCATCGTCGGGACATGTGTTTTAATTTTGGAGGGAGCTGCGCGCGTTCACGACAGTCGCTGTGCTGTCTCACTCTAAACTCTCCTCTCGCGCGGGCTCCGGCTCCGCCTCGTTCGTCTGGCGATGCGCGCGAAAGCTCGCAAGGCAACGAGAGAAGCGCAATTTCGGCCGGAGCTCCCGCGTGCCAGCGGCGAGACGAGCAGCCAGGAGGAGCGCGCAGCAGCGAATTGTCCGTCTCGTCATCGAACAAAACACGTGCGCTCGTCGAGCTCCCGTCGGGGATGTCACGTGAGCGAACCAGCGCGGCCCTCTTTGTTTTCTCTCTCTCTCTCTTTCGCGGCTCAGGGCTCGTCGATGCAGCGTCGCCGGAGCATCGCGACGGCAGTCGCGACGAGTCGTTCGTCAGCGAGTGACCTCTCTCGCTCTCTTCTCTCGGTGTTGTTGCGTGTGGCCGTGTGTGTGCGCGCGCGCGCGCCCGTGAGAGCAAGGCGGCAATGAGGAGCGGTGCGGCGACAAGATGCTGAAGCATGCGCGAAGAACGGCCGCGGCTGTCGGCCCTAGCAGCAGGGGACGAACTCGCGCTGCTGTCGCGCAGCCGCCGCTGCCAGATGTGCCGTGGAGGAAAAAACGCGGCAGGTCCGTCTCGAGAAGTTGGCCCTGCACACCGAGCACTTTGTCGGTCGTGTCGACCACGTCTTCCGAGGTACACTTTATTGTCTAACGCGAACGACGCGATCGAAGTCTGGGCATCTTACGTAATGTGATTTTCGGTCGCTTGTCGCCGGCGAAATCGTCGAAAGGCGCCTCGAATGTCGAACATTTGTAGAATCGAAAGCGAGGAGAAGCTATGCAAAGCAACCGGTTTCGCACTGTCAGCTCTCGCGGAAAAACTATTCAAAAGTGGCGCATCATCGTCGTCGGAAAACCCGCTCGAGGCGCGTGTAAATATCAAAATTTTTTTCTTTTAATAACTTCATAGTCGTTCTCATCCCGGCATGTTTAACTTCAGATCGAAGACAGTTTTATGGAACAACATAGCTTTGCGGGTTTGTCGACGAAGTCGACCACACCAATATTCGTCAGAGTTCAACAGATAAGATTAGATTGCATGTGCGTTTTTCTCGCGTTAGTTCGTCGAGAATGCGCTTTTATCGCTCGTCTAACTTTATCGTGGCGTCAGCTGTGCGCGAGTTGCGTCCGACGTTTTCTCGTCACCGAAAATTCCGTTCACGATGAAATAGTCCGATAACAGTTTTCCGTGAAAAAATGATCGCAGTCGGCGATTTACAAAACAAGTCCAACGCTGAAATCAAAGCGGAGCGTTGCAAAAGACCATTGAGTTTTTGCATCGCTGGCCTCATTAACAAAAAACCTTGCGAGCGCGTGAGGAGGGGGGAGGGGGGTAATAACACTTTAACGAGGCATCGATTTTCACACACACGTACGCACTCAGCAGGGTTCACGAGAGAGACACTTTCTTAATTTTGTAATGGTTCTAAGAACCTTTATGAGTAATTATACTGAATAGACGTACATTAGTTAATAGCTCGGGCATTCATTGCTGTTCATTCGTTGCGTCTTTGAACAAAACCAAATAATTTCTAGTAGTTTTGTTGTCGGTACGATGATGACACATTTTTCGATCACTTGGACGCAAGAGAGAGAGAGAGAGAGAGACAGCGAAAAATGCAGTTGTTTCGAAACTCGCGTAAAAAGGAAAACATCTTCCATTTGCACAAACTTAATTCGGCGACAATGATACTTCAGCATAATCGACGTCCGCTAAAGCTCAACGACAATTTCTCGTGTCTGATCAAATTGAAACGCTCACATCCAAATTAAATCAATCCTATATAAAAAAAATAAACAAAAATCAGGTAAACGTATCAAGTAATTAATATATATTACGGCACTGAATCTCACTTAAGCTGATATTATTGTCCATGTGTGGAGCATGTGTATGTTGGAGAAGGACATTATGCTGATCTTCCTCTTGGCCGTTAGATGTTATCGTTAGCCTTTTCAGTGATTGGAGGGATGGTCGAAGATTTCTATCTTGAGTGAAATGTTTATATTGAGAAAGGAACGGGGAAAAATGTCCAAGGATTATGAATTTTGATTACATGTAAAATCGATGTTATATAAATTTTTCTTTTAATCGATATAGAACAATAAAAAAAAATTAAAGAATCGAAGTCTAGATGTTAGTAAAAAATTTTTTCTAAACCGTTAAAGGTGCGCGCAATATTTGAAGAGAATTAAACGAAATTAGCGTATGAATTTGTATAAACCCAATCGACCAGTGATTATATCTTTATAAGACAAAAGGATATTAGAAAAATACGCGAGAATCTTTCTTGATTGGTAAGATTCAGGGGGATGTAAAAAGAGTGTACTGACCAGGGTCCAATGTTCATTTTTTTGGCTCTCTTGGGAGAACATTATCTCTGGAGAATATTGAAACGGTGAATACTTTTACACTCGGTTTTTGTATAATTCGCAAAAAAATAAGAAATCGACGTACAGTTGTCCTTTTTCTTTTTTCGTATGGCGTCTTGAAGTTCAAGGTAATCCGTCCGTTGTATTCAAACCTTATATTCGCACATATTCTTATTCAAAGTATGAAATATCGATTATTATTCCTTTTGAATATTGGCATATAAAAAAAAAGCATAAAGTATCAGCCAAATTCTGCGCAATTTTGAAATTAAAAAAGAATCATCAATTTTTCTCTACCTGTCAGAAAAATAATGAAAGTGCGAAAGTAAGCAATGCATTGTTACAATTCACGAAAAGCATCCCATGAATCATTACAGAAAGTTCGTAGCAAGGAAAAAAAAAAACATAGTGCGCACGCGAAAAAAATTCATGCGGCAAGGACGACAATAACAATCTTTCGCATCACATTTCAGACGTTGCACAATCGGATTGGTTGCCATCGTTCGTCGTCGTCGTCGTCGTCGTCTCGCCGGCGCTTATTTATACGTTGCGTCATTCCACATGTGTTTACATGTATGTACGCGCACTCGAAATTTTGCACTCCATTTCGCTTCGTCAACTAATTTCAACGAACAAAAAAAAACAATACTTTCCTTCGAACTTCGTCAATTTACGTTTTCGACTAGAAGTTACTTTGCAGACGTCTATTTGATGAAGATACTCGTTAGAATTTTCATCACTTCCGTAATGTTCGTGTTTAGTCTCCACGAAAATAATATTGGGTGTTACAACACTCTTGACTGCTATATGCGTCCTTACTAACGTAATTTAATATCGTCACGTTTTGTCGCACCTCGTGCGCTTTGTATGTAAAATCGCTATCAAAAAATTTCTGCTGAAAAGAAGTATGACTGCAGTTTGAAAAAAAAACTATCTCTCGCTATACGTTAAACTTTTTGTTTTTTTTCTCTCATTTTGCAATCCATTTCGTGTCGCTCGCGTTTCCTTTTCGATTTGAAAAAAAAATTACGCTTTAAAAACGATGATTTTTTTTATTCGTATTTACAAAATCTAATGTCGTAAAGTCAGTGATTATTCATAAAATTCGAACAGAAACGCCATCCGATTTCCAATAAAAAAAGTCATCCATACAGAGCATTCACATTGATAGCTAATCAAGTACACAGTGAAACTTCGATCAAATCGATCGATGTAGGCCAACGATTCTCTCTCTCTCTCTCTCCTCTCCTCTCTCTCTCTTCTCCTCTCTCTCTCTCTCTACTCTCTCTCTCATCCGTCTCTCTCTCTCTCCTCTCTCTCTCTCTCTCTCTCTCTCTCTCTCTCTCTCTCTCTCTCCCTCACTCCCTCTCTTCCATGAAGCGCTGGTACACAATGTCCATGAACAGGAAAAAAAGAGCATTAAATAAAAGGCATACACGCTCTGCCGTTCTCATTCTCTCCGAATTTCCAGCTCTGTGCGTGTGCCTCTGAATCAGTGTATCAGCCGGAAGTCCGGCCCACGAGTTCCGGAGCTCGTCACACTCGTCTTTTCCTCTCCACGCGTTATCTCCACTACAGCTGAAGCCGCACTTTTTCTACGTAAATTAATGGGAGAGTCGGCTTCGAGTACCAGCGGGATAAGACAATTTGTCTTCTCGGGAAAGCGCAAATAAAGACAAAATCATGATTCTCTATTGTTCCTTTGTGCGACAGCTGCAAGTGTTTGATAAAACTGTTATCATTCTTACCATTGTTATCAAAAATTACGAGACGATAACAGTTTCCTCTCTCTCTGTCTATCTGTCTGTCTCTCTCTCTCTCTCATTCTCTCTCTCTCTCTCCTCTGCTCTTGCGAACGACTGCTAGCATTTTTTATTTTTTTCTAAATAAATCCTACATATTAGACGCGTGCACTTTGTGAATCAGGCCCTCGAAATGTTTTGTCACGCGTTACATCGAAATTGGCTCGTGCGACCGGATGGCGCATGATTGACTTTTTATTTCGACGTAGGGAGGACCCCTGTGTGAGAGAGACTTATGATTGTTTTATGAGTATGATTGTTTGGTCACTCGCGTGCCGATGGAATTATACAGAGGCGTCGCTGTGCATGGGAAATTGAAAAATCACTCGAGTCGAGAGCGTTGATTTTCCCGCGGCGAGGGTGTAACACATTTCAATGAAATAATAAGTAGGTCGATGACGTTAAACAGCAAAGGTAAACCGTTACGAATAGTCTTTTCGAAAAGCCGTTCTTTTGTTCTTTCAGATCGACTATCCCGAGGTGCACAGCGGCAGGATGCATCGACCCCCGCAGCCTAATCCCGATCAGCGACCATCGACAGGTCAACCTGGTGTTTGAAGACTCGGTAAGTTTACATTAGCATAGCTTTCTCTTTTCGAACTTTGTGCATTTTCAAGAGGGTCTACCTGTCGTCAATTATTGTATACAAAAACCTTTTAATTTTCAACTTATTGCTCTTCTCACCGAGTCAAAATACAAGCCACAAGCTTATTAGAGCGAGGAATCGTGGCGCTAGAGAAAAAGCGTTCAAATGGTCGATCGAAGGAGTTGAAAAGCGAGAAGCGAGGAAATTGTATTTTTTTTTTATTCCGCAAAATCACGCAGTTCGTTAACTTTTCTTTTCGTGGACTTGTTCTTTTTTGAAAGTTCATTCAAAAAGGCAGAACGAATTGTCACCGTCCGTTTTCACAATGATTCAATCAATATTGCACGGTTGTTGTTTTTGTCGCGTGCTTACTTGTCCTGTGGTAAGAATTCGATATCCATCTTATAACACTTGGGGTGTCTGTATCGAATGACCGTCCGATACAAAATCTTGCGGAGGCTACAGGTGCTACGGTCGCGTGCCATCGCGAGTACACATGCTGGCAAATTTAGGTCAGGATTGCACTTTAAAGGGTTGCGCCATTTTCGGGGGAGACAGGCTCGGACAAAAAAGAAAAGACGAAAGGAGAAGAAAACGCTACCTGAACGAAAGGTGCTTCTTTACGAGGGAATTTAACGACTGTTTACCACAGACCTGCCAGTTATACCTATTCCAGTCTTCGTCTCTCGCTCTCTCTCTCTCTCTCTCCTCTCTCTCTCTCTCTCTCTTGCTCTCTCTCTGTTGGCAACATTGCACTTCCTTGTACGCCCTCTTCTTGTCTTCATTCCTCTCAATTTCCCCCTCCGCTTTAGTTTACGACGCAACTCCACGCGGCGTAAATGTCAAACGAAGAAAGCTTGCGCATGATTTGTCCGCGCTATTATTTCTGCCAGAGCTAAGCAAGATTTGCAATCGAAGTGTACTGAAGTGCAACTCGTCGCTACTTTTTATGCTCAGCTGCATTTCTCGCGTTTACCGAGAATGAAACCATCAAATTTCTTTTAAGGATCGTAAAAAAGAGCCAAGTATTTCTGTGTGCCCGTCCCCGTGTGCGTATATTGTCGTAAACTCGCACGTAAATGAATATTGAATGTTTATGAGTATATTCTCCTTTTTTATTTGCGACTGTCGAATGAACGATTTAGATATTTACATGTGCTATGGGTTATAAACAGTTCGACTTTTAAATTAGCTATGTCATCATTGTTTCATTATTTTTACTACAGTGAAAATCGCACGCAAAATAAAAACGTTATGATCGGTATAGCAGTGAACAAAGACTTTAATTGTAAAATTACAATTAGGTGAAGTGTCGAAATTTACATCTTCGTTGGAACGAGAGCTTCGTATTAGCATTTAGTTGCGTTTGTCTCATGCGCGGTTAAAAATTCATTGCGGATTAACGTTACACAACAT